>NC_085141.1:53493245-53842993 GCF_024139115.2 Armigeres subalbatus | reverse complement strand
ATGTTTCATTTTACATGACCTGACTGAAGTAGATTTGCTTCCAAATAGTTTCATGTTACATATGCGCAAAACAGCTATTAATATACATTTTTTAGGTTTCATAACGAAAATGCGCTTTTGTTAGGTTTCCAGTAAGGAACCAAAAAAGAAATTAATAAAATCTAGTAAATTATGATTTTATTGCATTATTAGGGTTTAATAGAAACAAACGTGGTATCTAATCACTTCTATGCTATTCCAGTTTACCCATTGAACAAAAATTTAAAGGTACAGAGCTCTCGCGGGAGCCTGCATCTGATTATTTTCGAGAGGCGTATTTCCACTATGACCCTTTCAACAGGCTGATGTACAGGCCGTAACAGCAACAGCTGCAGCAAAAGGTAGGAAATCCTTGTTTCGTATTTCTCATTAAAATATTTATTATTACAGCAAATATAAGTGAAAATGCAATAAATATTGACTCAATATGAAGGATAGAGTAAAACCTACCTTATTCACACAAATTTCGCTAAGTTCCTATGCTTTTAAAAGAATAGCGTAAGAACCATGTTTGGTGAATATAACCAGGAAGGAAATCCGCCATTTTTCAAGTATCTCAAAATAACTTTTACTGATAGAAAATATTATTTTTTTCATTACTATGGGCTAGTTTGCACCATATTCTATGCATTCAAACGAAAAACTGCAATGTTTACATTTTGGCTGTTCCGCCCATTTCAAATGTTGGTCTAGTAAATTATCTGAAATCTGAACATGTTTTTATTGAGTAAAGTAAATTATCACACAGAACTGAATCCGATTTGCATCCGCGGGGCCCTTTCAACGGTAAACATCAATATAAACAATGCTAATTTTGTTTTTTTCTGCACATAGTAAGCACACTCAGTGACAGTCGATTGAATGAGTTGGTGCAGCAGTCGTTTGACTATGTCATTCTATGTTTTGAATAATCATGCGATGTTTGTCAAAATTCGGACTGAAGCTGCTTCATGAAGATGAATATTTTATGCTCTGTTTGTCACTGCTTCGTTAAAAAAGTATATCAAACATTTTTTATTTACATTAAATAAGTATTCGAAATTTGCAAATTTGGATTCCATTTTTAAATAAATTTTCGAATAACCCAGGAATTTTTACTTCATTTGTATGAAAGTCCTGCTTTCAGAAAATGAGGGGTCTAATACCTTCATAAGAACCTTCATTGTTCCCAAAAACCTCTACATACAAATGTTCATGCCGATCGGTTCAGTAGTTTCCGAGTCTATAAGGGCAGACAGACAAAAAATCATTCTTATGTGTATAGATTTGGTTTTACGTAGTTTACGTCGAGCGGTCGTGTCTTGTACACAACCCCAAGATTTTTTTTGATTGAACAAACATATCATGTAAGGACCTTCAATTCTAAGGACCGCAAAGAGCAAGCTGTATATTTGAAACTGGTTAATAGACTTTTGTTTACGCGTGTAGACTCTAAGGCATTACAAAAGACAAAAGATGTAAATTTTGGCAGCGGACAAAAAGTATATAAGTTCCCTTCTCCAAAATGGCCAACATTATTCAAATAGGTTGAAAATGGTAAATGTTATGATAATGTCAATATCTGGGTACACGAGTACCCTATCTGCCATTCACGTCTGTTTTTTGTTGGCCGCATAAGGGTTAAATTTGTTTTACAATGTGTTTAAATGCTTTTGCTTATCTGTCTACATGACATAAAATTAATGCCAAGGCTAAAAATTCATGTTTTGTTTTAAGCCAGTTTTGATAATTAATAAAATTTGTTCCAAAATTTAGTGAAGCGAGATGAGCGTGCGGCCGATTAATATGAATGAACTTTACTATTGCGAGAAAAGAGAAAAATTCTAATTTTGCGGAGCAAAGAAGAAGAAGCAGACTGAGTGTCGGAAACTTCAAAATGGCATGCACTATACGAAAAGTGTTGATATTTCTTGATATCAAGAAGATTCGAGAAATCTAAAATGTTTCAAAATCACATAAATATATGACAAAATGCTTTTAAAGTACCATAAAACTTGTTTAAAAAATATAGCGGCATGTAACACTCGTTTAAAGTTGCATATTCTCGTTGATTTTAATAATCAACATTCACACCGAAAAAATAAACCAAAAATTTTTACCGTGCAACAAGTGATTTGACGTTTGCGGAACAGCTTTCCGACAGTCGACCGTCGGACCCCGGTTCGAATTTTTCAATCTTCTCGCAATACTGGAGGATATAAACAACCAGCATTTGGCACCAATACATTACCAGTTTTCTACTTCCATGTCTAGTTGCTGAAGGGAGCAAACTCATGGCTGATAATAGAAATTGCTATGCCGATAAAAGAAACGTTGACCTGTTATTTTTTATTGAATTTACTGAGTTTGTGGTTAAAGCTGTTGTATTTAGTGAACACCAATAATCAAAGGAAGAGCATACAAATGTATACCAGTTGAACTGTACCTATGTTTTAGTTTAATTATTCTTTACTAGCAGACCCGACGAACTTCGTTTCGCCTAAAATTGATTTATTCTCTGATTAGTTCTCGAGTTATGCAGAAATTTCTGTTCCATTTGTATGGGAGCCCTCCTTTCCAAAGCGGGGAGGGGTCTCGAACTATCTTAAGAACCTTCCCCGGCCCCAAAAACCTCTGCATACAAATTTTCACGCTGATCGGTTCAGTAGTTTTGGAGTCTATAAGGTTCAGACAGACAGAAATTCATTTTTATGTATATAGATTTTTAGCATTCAATTTGGCGAATGTCTTAGACTGCCAAGAATAGGTATTTTCCCTTATATCTAGTTGCGGATAGAATACCCTATGCCTGCGATTAGCTTGCAATGAGTATTTATATAAAAACCCAAATTTATCCACCGGTGGTGATGATGCCTTTCTCGATTCAATATGTTGAATTCGAATTATTGTTATAAATACAGTGCCTATTGCCTACATTTCGGCGGTAAAAAGATTTGGTGCAATTCTAGTACGTTGCTTAAAAATTACTTACCGTGGGTTACCCTGGGTTGCGCCACGGCTAAAATGATTAATGATTCAATGTGCATTTGTGTTTTTGTTGATTAAAAAATAAAAATATTATCCAAACTGCTTGATTTATTAAAAAACAAAAACAATAGTGTCCAACTAGGAAATTTGCTCCGTCGAATGAAACCAGTTGCACTCGAATCTGTCAAGCCCTTCTATATGAAACGCGTTTAACAAAACAAATATTTATGGGCTACACACATACACACTTTTGGAGTGAAATTATAGCCTTCTGCCCGCATAAATCCAAACGATAGCCGAACCATTATTGGAACGGTATACGTTCCAGGTTGAACCATAATGATAATGGTACTTAACCATAACCGTACTGTAGTCTGATAACGTTTTGACCATAGTGACTATGGTTTTCGTAGACCGCACTGTATGGGCAACGGGTTGTTAAGAATGTTAACTGTAAGAGAAAACGATTTTCTTCATACATTTTTGGAGGAAAGATTGTATCAGTACTATATTGATTATGGTTCGTAGACCGTAAACTTCATTTATTAAGGTTGATATAATTGTTTTACCATAAATATGTATTGTTCGAAGAACTTAATGTTAATAGGTAACGATATTAACTATGTCCATGATATATTTGTAACTGTACGAAGAACGGTAAATTTGTATGCGGGTGGTACAACTTTGTTGTACGAGAAAGGCAAAAAGATTAATCGTCAACGGTTATGATGTCTTGGATCTCGACACTACTACCTTCCACTACTGCTTCCACAAACGATGCACCATTTTTTCATCACTTATCAAATAAATATTTCAATTAGTGTAATTGGGGCAAGTTTCTATGGATTGATTAAAACTTTCAGATTAAAACCATCTTGACAGCAGTGTTCATGATGAACAGCTTAAAAGCTATAATGTATTTTATAATTCCAAACTGGTATACAAAATAAACTTACATTTTAGTGTAGAATTCCAGCGGCCCAGAAATCTCCCCCACATTTTCACACTTTTTCTCTTGCAACCAGAGCCGAAGCGTACATTACCGCGTCGAAATCTGTTTTGAGCGCCTCTCTCTTACTAAAAAATGTGGAATATTTTACATTCTAATAGCTATTAAAATTAAAATTTGTTAATTATTTTAATAGATTATGGAAAGAATAGTGACTAGGTAGTCGATAAATTAATCATATTGACGAATTTCGCGCCAACTCGACCAGCGGTTGGCAGCACCATCTCAGAATCGAATGAAACTTGGTGGGCATAAAGATATGGTATTTCTAAGCCACTCTGCATACTTAGTTTTTCAAAAATTGTCAAGAGTAACATTTGATGAGGGCCTAATTTTTTTTCGTGGATTTTTTATAAATCGATGTAACCACAGAGAACAGACGTTGAAGCTGAACTCGCTATGTTGTGATAACTTTTTACTGTTCATTTTGAATAACTTTGGAATGTCGACGTTATCCCGTGCATAATCAGCGCTAGCGTCATCAAAAAATGCCACTGTGCGCTAGTGTCGTTATGCATGCAAAAGCATACCAGCGCCATCGTGTTGTGAAAATGAGATTGTGAGTTGCAATGTCGACGTCGGTGGCGTTGAGGTTCGGTGTGTTTGTTTACACATGTTTTGCAAGAAATTTTGTTCGAGCCTCCATGTCTGTTCTCTGTGATGTAACTCTAAAATGACAAGACCTACAAAAAAGTGTTGTATGGCGGACTGTCGTGAAATTCCCAGAAGTTTTGTGGAAAAATATCCAAAAAATAAAATACCGATTTCTACACTGAAAAAAAAATAGTTTTAAAAATTAAAATCGATATTACAAAAAAACCTCATCTCAGAAATCGATGAAATTTTTTCTGCAGATAGGTATTTTAATTATCTAACTTTTCTGGGAATAATGTTCCTGTGACATATTTAAGAAAAAAAAAGTTTTTCTAACAAAAACTTTTTTCATGTCCATATTGAGTGAAAATTTATCAGCTTATATAGGTATTATAGGTTCAGCAGCCTATCATCTATAGTTTTATAACACTCTAGAAGAGTAAGTTATGGTCTTCAAGAGCGTTATAAAACTTGATATGTTACTTGGGTAGTAGTTTGTGCAACAAGTTGCAAAAGGATGATTTTTCAAGCACGAGTTGTACGTTGTACGAGCCTCGTTGGATAAATACTACGAGTGCTGAAAAAATCGAGTTTTGCAACGAGTTTCACACGCTTTTTTTGCAATGACTTAAAATGGACCCTAATTTGATAAATCTGTACCAAAATTGTACAGTCTAATTTACTCCACATGATTATTCTTGCCAATAAATTATAGTAAGCCAATATATAGTAAGCAGTATTCGGCGGCTTGCCCCTGAAAAATATGAAAAAAATGACATCCTCGATGGTATCTAGAGAAGCGTCCACAACTCATATTGTTCAAAATAGCTGTATCTTGCATTAAATTGAAGGAGCTGACGTACTTTAAAGTACATCATGGATAAAAGAGTTTTGAAAATCGTAACAAATTATTTTAAAACTCCTGATGACAATAAACTCCAACTCTGAAGTGGAAATGCCGCCGAGTTAAATGCGGCCACGGTATGTTTTGCTGGTTCACTAATTCAGGAACGTTTTATTGTGTGTTTTTGCTGAATAAAACGAGCAAATTTACCCTAAATCTATATCATCCTTACCCTTACCTCTACCTCGGTATCAGTCATTAGAGCTAAAGGTCCCTACATAATTTGGTCATCTGAACGGTGACAGTAACAGTCAAAAAATGGAAATAATCCGATCTATATTGAATATCTCAATATTTTTTTGATTAGGAGATTTTTAGACTTATTACCAGTACTGCAAAAGGTGGTGATCGTCATAAGCAGGCATTGCAATATCATCTGGGCACAAGATATCATCTTTGCTTGTGTAACGATATTATCCCTAATCAAAGAGCACTCTGGAAAGATAATATTTATCATTTTAGCATTTGATGATGATCCTGATAGCAAGATCCTGATAGCAAGGTTCGGGGTTTGTTCAAGTTGGATAACACGTTGTCATAACTCTCAAGACAGAGAACAAAGCGCCTTTTTCTATCTTGGGCGACCAAATGAAAGTATCGTGGGTTCTTTGATCAATTTAGCATGAAAGGCAGTCATGAATTGATGTTGTGCTTTATTTTAAAATTAAAATTTCATAAATATTTTAATAGATATATGGAAAGAATAGTGACTAGTCGATAAATTATATTCCTTTAATTCGCCGAGTTGAAAGTGGTAATAAACTGGGTGGTGCGGATAGAATCGATTTGGTTGTCAAACTGAAGCCAAAATTTTCTATTGTGCCGGAGCCAAACATTGAAGATTGTGGTTATGTTCGTTTCTGATCTAATATTGAGAAGTATTGTTATTATTTTGGGAAAAAATAAAACTAAACTTTATTTGAGTTTTGTATTCTACGTAACAAATATTCTCACATTATATTTCGAGTGGAAAATTAGTGGGAATGCAACTAAAAAGCACTCGTTACGAAATTTCACGAGATTCAGCAGCTGATTAGAGCATGAATGTATGTAAACAATCGTAAAGTCATGTAGAGTCTAGCGCATTTGTGTGCCCTCATGCAGCGGGGAAGAGAAATTGAAGAGCGGGAATTTTTGACAGCCAAGTATCTGCAAAATAATTTTGTTTATGGGAGTGATTTCAAAATATCCCTCTGCTAGCTTGAGCGCAGAAAAACGGCTCTATCCGCAGCACCCAGGTAATAAACACAAAAATAAAGCAGATATTGCACATTTTCATACCCTGTCACGGAACAAATATTTTTTAATATTTTAGTAGCATGCCATTCATCTTTCGCGTTTTTATAAATATTAAAAGGGGCAGATAAGTAAACATCGCATGACATTTGGACTGAACTCCAAAACGATTTGGAGAACCCAGAATATTTGATTCAGGCATATGGACTCTATGAAACTTTACTGGTCGCCTATGACCTGTGAATCATCATAGTCGTCTTGTGGATAAAATCCCTAGCACCTTGTCTAGTAACACAATACATCTAAATAGTCAGGATCTTTAGATCCCGATTCTTAATGTGAATGAAATATAAAGGGTCAGTAGCACCATCGAGTCAAGAAAATCAGAATTACTATAGTCAGATCCTGGGTGCTGCGGATAGAGCCGTTTTTCTGCGCTCAAGCTAGCAGAGGGATATTTTGAAATCACTCCCATAAACAAAATTATTTTGCAGATACTTGGCTGTCAAAAAATTCCCGCTCTTCGAATTTCTCTTTCCCCGCTGCATGAGGGCACACAAATGCGCTAGACTCTACATGACTTTACGATTGTTTACATACATTCATGCTCTAATCAGCTGCTGAATCTCGTGAAATTTCGTAACGAGTGCTTTTTAGTTGCATTCCCACTAATTTTCCACTCGAAATATAATGTGAGAATATTTGTTACGTAGAATACAAAACTCAAATAAAGTTTAGTTTTATTTTTTCCCAAAATAATAACAATACTTCTCAATATTAGATCAGAAACGAACATAACCACAATCTTCAATGTTTGGCTCCGGCACAATAGAAAATTTTGGCTTCAGTTTGACAACCAAATCGATTCTATCCGCACCACCCAGGTCAGATCTACAATTACTATAGTCAGATCACGACAACTTGAATATTTTCGCCGAAAACACCTAACTAGTAAGGGTTCGAAGATGTGGCTCGATATCTTGTGTTCATGAAAAGGAGGCAACACTGGCAGTACCTAGCGGATAAGTGCCGATATTTCCAATTCTTTTCTTATAGATCGAATTCACGAAAGGCCGAATGCACAAAACTATTGAACTTAGGATAGGCATGAAAGGTGATGGAATGAGTATGGAAACAATTTCGCGTCCGTTTCGGGTTTAGCGAGTGCTAGAACCTGGGTGCTGCGGATAGAGCCGTTTTTCTGCGCTCAAGCTAGCAGAGGGATATTTTGAAATCACTCCCATAAACAAAATTATTTTGCAGATACTTGGCTGTCAAAAAATTCCCGCTCTTCGAATTTCTCTTTCCCCGCTGCATGAGGGCACACAAATGCGCTAGACTCTACATGACTTTACGATTGTTTACATACATTCATGCTCTATTCAGCTGCTGAATCTCGTGAAATTTCGTAACGAGTGCTTTTTAGTTGCATTCCCACTAATTTTCCACTCGAAATATAATGTGAGAATATTTGTTACGTAGAATACAAAACTCAAATAAAGTTTAGTTTTATTTTTTCCCAAAATAATAACAATACTTCTCAATATTAGATCAGAAACGAACATAACCACAATCTTCAATGTTTGGCTCCGGCACAATAGAAAATTTTGGCTTCAGTTTGACAACCAAATCGATTCTATCCGCACCACCCAGGCTAGAACCAATATAATAGAGCTATACCAGTGATGATTATTGGAAATGAAAGATAAAATAGGAAAAGGTTAAAGCGAAAAGAAAGCTGTAATAAGCGTGGTTATTGAAATATCTTCATTTGTTATTCCACTCACTACTCAATTTGAACCCACCCTTTGTGGTGGAACTAAATAGAATAAATAATTGTCGGTTTAAGAAACATCGATTGTTCTAAATATATTCCATAAACATATATATAAATATAGTATAAGTGTTATTTCCCAGCAAATGTGTATAAAAACTAAGAGCGTGTAATGAGAATTCACTTGAAAATATTACGAGGGGATGATGGAGCTTATTCCACATCATTAAAAATGAGAAATTGCAGTACTGCACCCAACCGGCGGTTGTTAGATTTTCCAACAATTCTGTATAAGAATCTACCAAAACCTGTATAAGAACTGGGCATATGCGAAATTGCTAGACTCTTATACAAATATTGTATAAGAATCTAACAATTTTGTAAGCTTTTCTTACATTTTTTGAATGAAAATTTAACATTTTCGCATATGCCCAGTTCTTATACAGGTTTTGGTAGATTCTTATACAGAATTGTTAGAAAATCTAACAACCGCCGGTTGGGTGTGCTTTTACAAGAAGCAATCGGTTCCGGAAGTCTCAGAGAAACCAAAATAGCAGTCAAAAATAAGACCAAACTATTGACATGTTTATTTGAGATAAAAGAAATATTCTTTGGTTCAATCAAAGTTAATTGCCTATTACCCGAGTATTGAACCACTCCAATACATTTTTCAAATAAAAATCTTCCACATGATGTACATATTCAAATCTGCGTTTTCAGAATATTGTAAATTAATGTCCAAGTCGGGTGGTCCAATACTCGGATAATAGGCAATTAACTTCGATTGAACTGAACCTGAGGTGCATGAGCTTGACGACCGACTGGCGATTCACATACGGTTACTTGAGTCTGCCGAACACCACAGCATCTTGCTCGAGGAACAGTTTGGTTTCTGACGCGGTCGATCAACCGTACACCAACTGACCCGAGACGGAACAAGTCTGTCTCTAAAACATCCGCCATGGCCTTGATCGATGTCGAGAAGGCATTCGGCCTGGTGTACAAACTACAACGCTACAATCTTCCCAGCTACCTGGTGAAAATTATCAAAATTATCTGTCGACAAGGACATTCCGGGTTTCAATCAGCGGAGCGAGCTCCAATGCGCACAACATCCCTCACCAGCTGGAAGATCTGTATTAACGCGGCGAAGACCCAGGTCATCATTTTCCCCCACTCCAATTCCCCTAAATATTTTACGCCTGAGGGCCGACTACCTTGACTTGACTCTCGACAGCAAGTTTATTTTTTGGCAACAGGTTGACAAGACGGTGACAAAATGCAACGTTTTGTTGAAACTACTGTACCTACCCTTTGTTCAATCGTCAGTCGTCATTGTCATCATCTTGCCCGACTCCGATTAGGCTTTTCGGTAGCCGGGCGGACGGTAGAGGGGTCGAGGGCGTTGAATATATTGACAGAGACTGATAGCGTCTCGGATGGTTGAATTGGGATCGACATGGATGGGAGCACGAGTCAGGAAGACTGAGGCTGTCTTCACGAGTTTGTGAAATATTTGCAGATCCAACCGGATTGATCCAGAGATATGTTCTAACAATACATTCATTTATTCAGAGTCTGAATTTCAGTGGCCTGTTGAGAAGTGCCCTGTGCGGTATATAAGAGTCTTCTCCATTCGGCTCGGTCCATGGCTACACGTCGCCAACCACGCAGTCAACGGAGGTTCTAACAATACATATAACGGTTATTTTCACTTCGCAATCAACAGAAACCAGCAATTACAATTAGGGAAATGTTAAATAGTACAATAAAACAATGTTTTTATTTTTCTATAAATTTATATATTTCGGTCACAATGAAAATCAACCAGAGGTGAATTTAGTCAAACCATGTGTGTGCGTAGCTTGCGCCAATATAATTGTACGAGTGGTTAGCTAAGGTAGGTAAACAGTGTGTGCGCGTGCCAAAGCTAACGTAATCACTCAGACTCATAATACGTAAAGCTAGTTGTCTTCTTTAGTCTCATCCCTATTCACGCATTTGTAACTAAACCATTTATTATTCAAACAAATAATTTTCTTAACCGAAACAATAGATCTTTGTGCATTATATGATACATGATGGCCTTTTGAACAAACAGTTTTACTGTGCGCGCGGGTCACAGTTTGTTGTTTGATTGTATGTAGTTTTATTTTTAACTTATTTGTATAAATGTACGTTGCAGTCCACTCCTATTAGCTAGTACGGGTATGGTGTATTAACTGGGTTACAGACTAAAAGTTTATATGTGTACCTGAACGGGACTCTTGGAACGATTGACTCCAGAACGCCATAAACGATTATCTATTCTATGAGAGGTTTCACTGTTTTTCTTAAAATTAAGAAGCATTAGAATAAACGTAATGCTATTTGTGCTCGATGGGGTCATTATTACTTTAGACACTGGCATCGCTGTGAGCAATGCGCATCAGTTCAAATTTTACTCCTTTTCAAAGAGATCGATTTATTGTTCACACTTATGCTAGCAAGCTATCGTAAATGATTAGATGTAAAAATGCAGATTAGAGAATTGTTGTAAAGAACATTTATTGTTATTCTTACTGTTTACCTGATTGGCGTATGTTTTATTTGTAGTATCATAATTTAATATAAATGGATAATGAACATTAGTACAATTAGATTGTTATATCATTTATTGAAGCGCGAACGGGGTATTTTTAGGATGTATTTCATGTCTTTGTCCCTCTTTAAAATTTAATCTTAGTTAATGACGAGATCGGAAATGTAATCTATTTCTTAATTGTGTTTCAGATAGAACACGGTTACTTGTAAAACAGATCCAATCGAGACATTGATATGCTTCGCCTTCACCACATTCAGTTTCTTCAGTTTGTGCTTTTTTCAATCATGACAATGTAACCACTACAAAACCTCCTCTCGACAGTCTTATGTTGCTTTTGAAATTATAAATTGTATTACATATTTTCTTCACTGGTGCGTAAAAGCGAGTTCAGTAGTTCAATAAGGCACACGTGGTGATCGATAGTGGTACGAAATGGTTGCGCCAGAGCACCGCTATGCGTTCAAATTAAAATAAAACTAAATAAAACATAAAAAATGGCGTCCGTTCTGAACATCGCGCAACCGAACGGCAGTTGTGAGTGTTTTCGCGTGACAGCGCTTGAACTCGTTTGAGGTTGCAAGTTGCGTTGTATTGTGATCTATCGTTTAGTGATACACGTAAGTGCAATGGAATTATATGAAATAATGTAATTCTCTTTTACATTTTTGCACAAAAGTGTATTGAGACCATTAATCACAAAAATGTATACGATACGCAAGATGTTGAAATGCAGACATAAATGAATGTTGTTTGGTAAAGTATCTCCACTGGCATGTTATGGAATTTACTCATACTTCATACCTAGACTATTATCCAGATTATATGGAAAATACTACAATGGGAGAATTAGGGTTTGAAGTTTGTTAAAGAAATTGGTAAACCATAATCATACTTTGTATATTGACATTTTCAGAAGGACTTGGTGAATTAAAGCCGGTGCTAATTATAAAACATTCAGACTGTTTTGACCCCAGGAACCTCAACTTTGAAGATATCATTCAGTTGACCAGAAATGTCGGTCACAATCAAACGAGTTCAGCCTTCACCGATTGCGTGCTAAATGCTTCTAATTTACAGTTCTATGCGAGTGAGCACCGCGCACGTGGAAGACTAGTGGCAGCCTTAGTAAATATCAGTGCATGTCCTAAAACAACATATTCGAAAAAACACAATATTATAGACTAAAGCAGTAAAATGCATCTGGAAATCTAGTAAAACGAACTACTGCGGCCCGTGATTGCCGCCGGACACAACGATAGCTGGCACACTGCCGTTGTCCATTAGTTTGGAAGGTGAGATCAGTTGTTGGTGCTGTAGTTGCAACTTAGCGTGCTGGCTCTGGAGTTCTTTCTGCAAATTGAGATGTTGCTGAAGCTGGATGGCGTTCAGTACCGACTCGATCTTGGCCGTGGTGTGGTTCGGTGGGATTTGGCTCGGCTCGTTGCCGGCGCCCACGATGTAACCCATCGGGTATACTGGGTCCGACTTGGGCATATACGATTCGTGCGTCGTCTTGAGGTGATTCTTCATTTTGTCCGGTCGGGAGAACTCCTTGTTGCACACTGGGCAGGGGAAGACCTTTCGCTGTGCACCTTCGTGGTACAAGAAGGCATGACGCTGGAAGCTGTATTTGTTCTTGAATGTTTTTTGCACGTTTTCTTTAGCACACTCCATACATTGGTAAACTCCGTCGCTAATGCTGGCATAGCGGAACAAATTCAACCCGCGAACTGACATCTCGGTCAGCGCCTCGGCTTGATCGTCCGTAGCTAGGTTCTTTCTTCGGGCACGACGTCTCGCCGGTTGTCTGGATGAGTTCAGGTGGCTGTTGATGCCACTCGGATCTTCAAATGAATCCTGCGAAAGCGACCTTCCATGAGCCATCGACATTTCGGGTGAGCCGATGTCATGATCCTCGGGGTCGCTACCGATCGTTAACGTTCCATTACTGTCTCCATTTTCGCCCTTCTGACCGCGATAAAGTCGCATCTTTTCCATGGAACGATGTTGCAGTTGCAAAGTCTGCAGGTGCTGTTGCTGCAACTGCCGCATGAATAGCTCCTGCTGTTCCTGGTGTTTTCCATTTGGTTGCGGCTTGTGAGGAGTTGGGTCATGGGTGAACGAATTTTGCGGCGAATCGGTTTCCACAATTGTACAATCGTCAGAGGGGTCTTCCGGCTTGGGCATGATGAATTCCAGATCGCTGTCGCTTTCGTCTTCTTCCTCCTCGTCGTCTTCAGTGGCAACATCTGCTTCCATGGGGACCGGTTCGACGGGTTGATTCAGGGGTGCAATCTTGGGTGGTTGTGGGATGATTGTTATTTCCGGTTTAGCAGCAAGTTCTGAAAAAAATAAGAAGAAATATTTAGTTATGTTGAACTTTGCAGCAAACAGTTCGCATTTGTCAGCGGACTCAGTTGCATCAACCTAAGAGGACCATCGTAATTTCCATTTATTAATTTATTTCGTCAAACATAGTGTAGACTACATTAAAAAAAACTTATAACTATATTCTATTGTAACTAATACTCCTAAAATATTTTCTTATGCTCATTGCTTCACAATACTGATTGTTAAACAGACATCATTTGATTCATTATACTAAATTTTGTATAGTTTGTTCGATGATGACTCGTGGCAAATAGGTTTCGACCTGAGCTCAAAGTGGAAGGGAGTATTTTTTACAATGTACGATAAAGTAGGGGAAAGTGGAGCAAGATGGCCATCCTAAGCGGTAACCCTAGTAAAATAGTGACACTCATTCAAATTGTGCTGATTTGTCCATGAAACACCTTTATGATGACCCGTCTTTAACATAAGTATCAATGAACACTGATTAATGACGTATCAGTATCTTATGAACCGATTTTAAGAAAGGTGTTTTTATGATGCCTACATTTATCATATGGGGCGATATGACCACCCCCTCGGGGCAAGACGAGCAAGGACCAAAAATTACATCAAAAGTGTGCTAAATTTATTTAGAATAGGGGACACATTTTTTGCACTTCTATGGATTATGTTCAAATGATGTTTCGCTTAAAAATGTCGTATTCCTTGTTGATTTCTTGACCACTGGTACTACGACAATATCAGAATTTGCCTAAAATTTTTTTTTACGATTAAAACCATATCCTTTGTTTTGAATAATCTCGAATTCACGCAGAAACTATTTTGATCTTTTTTGAAATGCATTCAAAGGTTAGGGGTCTCTTATGACCTTGTTCATAATACAATTGGCAATACCGCCCCAAGCCGACATATATCCAAAGATTTATAACCTGTCGATCTTAATTACTGTGAATCTCCTTAAATTAGTATTGTAGATTGGCTATAGTTTTATAAAATCCTTGGACAATATCAATTTGTGCTGAAAATGAGTAATTTAGGCTTCAATCCTTAAATTATGTAACTATAAAATTATAAGAAAATTCGAATTTTAACTAAACCATTTTCAAATCAATATTTCAAGAACAAGTAAGGTTGCCAAAGTGCGTTTTCAGTTATATAGCCCTTTAAAATTATTGTTAACCATCGTTCGTAATAAGAATGTTATTATAATGCTTACTTAAGTCATAATTAGGGAAGATCCATTAATTACGTAACGCAAAAATTGGCCATTTTTAACCCCCCTCTCCCCTATGTCACACTTTTTGTATGAATCATTCAAAATTTTGTATGGATTGTCACACTTCGGGCAATCCTCCCCCCCTCTGAGCGTTACGTAATTTATGGATGCTCCCTTAACGTTAGCTGTATTGCCCCATATGGCGATCTTACCCCTTTTCCCCTACAGAATCAAAAGTTTTCGCAAGCGAGCGACAAATATGGAGTCGCATTATATTATTCTATCTATTACTAATTATCGATTTTTTTCGGAAATTGATTTGGGAATTTCTAGGAAACTCTAGAAAGAAAGTTCTTTCGAAATTTTCATCAGGAATTTCTTCAGAAAACCCTCAGAAATTCTTTCGAAAATTCTTTTAGGAATTCCTTCGGTCATTCCTCCGGATTGTCCGGATTCCTTTAATAGACCTTCGGAGATTTCTTTTGACATTTTTTCTTCATTCTGCAGAACTACGGGAGGAATTATTTTAAGTTATTCCTGAAGAAGTTCCCGAAAGAATTTCTAGAGAGGAGATTTTTTTTCAGGAGAAATTTTAGAAGAAATTCTTAGAGAAATTTTCAAATGTATTTAAGAAGTTATCTACGAATGAATTTTAGAAGGAATTTCCGAAGAACAACATGAATAGATTTTGAACAAGTATTTCTAAACGAATTTCTGAATTTTTGAAGGAATCCACGAAAGAATTTTCTATGGGAATTCCTTTGGAAATTACTTCAGAAACTCCTGCAAGAATTCGTTCAGGAACATCTAAAGGCATTCCTTCGGAAATTCTGCCTGGAATTTATTCTTCGAAAATCCGGATAGTAGTAAAACAAAACTCTGTTATGAGCCTGCAGCTGATCCATCATAATACTTCTTCTGATATTCTCAAGAATTCCTTGAGAGTTTACTTCAGGAGTTGCTTCGTGGATTTCTCTATTATTCATCCAAGTGATATTTCAAAAATTTATTCAAAAGTTCGTTCGGAAAATCCTCTATAGACTTTTTTTTCCTAAAAGGAAGGAATTAATTCGCTTAGTCATCCAGAAATGATTTCGGGCACACTTTTAAAAATTCCTCCAGTAATTCCATCGTGAATCAATTCTTTCCCCTCAAGGAATTTCTTCAAAAATTCTCCGCAAATGAATCTAGAAATACCTTCAAGAATGCTTTTTGAAACTTTAGCAATACTTTCAGAAGCTCTTCCTGGCATTCCATCAGAAATTCCACACCCTCGGCTCCCGTAATTCCGCCGGAATTTCTTTTAGGAATTTCCGAACGGATTCCTACAGAAATTGCGGAAGGAACTCCTGAATTCCCGAAATTCTCTTTCTCAGTGCATTCCACCAAGAGTTCCTTCGGAAATTTCCCCAGGGATTCTTTCAGGGATTTTTTTCGGAGAGAGATCCAGAAAATTCTTTTGGAAAAGCTTCACGATATTCCTTCAAAAACTCCTATACAAAAATCTTTAAAAAAAATCCTTAAGAAATACTTGCGTCTTGGGAATTTCTTCGAAAATTCCTTCCAAGACTTCTTCGAAAATCCCTTCGGAAATTCTTCTAGAAATGCCATCGGAAATTACTTTTTTGATCGTATTTCCAACGGAAAATTCTTTGGAAAAAGCTACGATTTTTTTTCAGGAAAATCACTCAAATTCCTTTGATTTCTTTTAGAATTTCTGCGGAAATTTGTTTAGCAATTTTTTAAAAATATTGCCGCAGTAATTTCTTTCCAGTATGTATTCCTGAAAAAATGTCTTCAGAAGCTCTAGGAAGAAATTCTTTTTGGAGTTCCTACGAAATTTCTTCAGAACTTCATCAACACGTAGAAAAATTTAATGTTATTTATTATTAAGATTTCTAATACTTTTTTGTTAAAGCAGGCGCTTAATGATATGTATACAAAAAAAACTTATACATTACATTAGACACATACATTCCGAAACTTATACTTTTCATTAACTTATGAATGTTATTAGCTTTTTGATATAGGATCATGCATTAGGTGGCATAATGAAGAATATATGTATTTTCGAATGGTTTTTTGCCATAATATATAAGGTTATTTTTTTACGGGAAGGAATTCTTTCGACTTTTTGTGGGGATCCATTCGGACATTCCTCCGGAAATTAATTTTTTTTCAAATTGTAAGGCCTTGAAAAAAAAATCCAAAGAATTCCTAGAAACTTCTGTATAATAAAAATGAGTTTAGGCTTCCTTCCTGACGATTTAACTCACGAACGGGTCGACCGATTTGCACAATTTTCTCCCTGATCGATTCGTCTTGGGATCCGTAAGGTTTGTATATACAAAAAGCTGGAGAAATTTAATAGGAAATGGTAAAAAAAAACAGTAGAATACAATTTTGGGTCAGTTGTTGAGGAAAACGAAACAATAGCACGGAAATTGATCTAGAGTGCGGTGCTGCAAATAATTCAGTATATGACATTTGTAACACAAACACCCGGGCAAAGCTGGGTATTTTTCGCTAGTCTATATAATAAAAATGAGTTGAGATTTCCTTCCTGACGATTTAACTCGCGAACGGGTTGACCAATTTGCAAGATTTTTTCCCTAATCGATTCGTTTTGAGATTCGCAAGGTTTGTATACACAAAAAGTTGGTGAATTTAACGGGGAAATTAGTACACAATTTTGGGTCAGCTGGGCAAAGCTGGGTATTTTTCGCTAGTTTTTCTATAAATTAGATTCCATTGTATTATATAGACGATAAAATGCAATAAAAATATTGTAAGAGTTTCAAAAACTGTCTGATTTGTTTTATTTTGAACTAATTTATCGCTTGACTGATTAGCGCCAAGTTGAAAAGCAGGCCGTAGAGCCCACGGAAATGATTAAAAAAAAACTAGATCCAGTAGTGCGTGGTTGTGAATTCATGAACTAGTGGATCTAATGGTTCCAATAAAATCCAACTCTCAAATGTGCCGGTCGGTGGTTGGATCATTATCGGAGCGACCTAGTCGAATCAAGAAAAACCCTACTTTGGAGTGGACTGAAAAGACCTTCTGAATCGCCATTAGACTTATTGATGAAGAAAAATCCATCTCTAAAGTGGCTTGATCGGTGGTTTGAAAGAACTATTGTGGAAGTCAATATTAACTAAATATTCAACTTTGTAATACTCAACTTTGAAGTGAATTTAGTAGAAGGCAGGATTATCGATTTAACCTAGTCGTATAAAAACCTACTCCGGACCAATTAGGATCAAGTTATATAAATTTCTGGGGTTGGTCTGTCGTTAGTTTGATGTCTCTGGTTGATTTGGTTAGACAGGGTTGGACCAATAAATTTTAATTTAAAGAAGGTCAGTTGCTATCATTACTAAAATCTCTCGATGCAGATTCTCGTGTGTCGTCATTTTAAATATTCACTTTAAAGTTCTACAAGACTATACAAGCCCAATAGAAAAGATCGAATTCAAATTATTGTCGCGCTCTTCTTAAACGCTCAACTCTTCGCGGTGATAACGCGCAAGCAAAGATTGCGCAGCAGCGCGCCCATAAGCTTTTACACAGGGTGTGAGTCTGTGCTGTTTAATTTAAAAAGCCGCCGAATGGGGTTGCCATAGTTGAATAGCCGCCGTGTGTAAAGTAAATGGGCGCGCTCCAGCGCAATTCAACGGAGGCTGATTGAGATGATCACGATCTGAGTGTTTATCTTGGGATGCATAATATCATTGCTCATCGAATATTCAACGGCTTTCTGGTGTGTCTGTGTAATGGAATCGAAAATGTCACTGAATCAAACTGGATCGTAATGGCCCGTTTACGGACCTCAAATAGTTTGCCTACATAAAATAAGAGAATTTATCTCAAATCCACACAAACTCTTTATCACTACTTCTATTATTTGAAAACAGTTTGGATTTATTAGTCGCAAACAAAACAATATAGGCTATATGGATTTGAAATACTTTGAATCAGTTAATTTGAGAATAATTTGTCAAGTCATTATTTCATGTAGCCCAATTCAGAATTTTGGCGCCCCCCACAATTTTGGTGTGGCCAACCACACACTACGGCGCTGTATACATGATTCATTGAGTAGCACTAAACAACAACTGAATCATGAATATGTACAACTTCAGAGAGAAGATCCTCTTAGGTACCCGTTTTTAACAGTTCCGCAGAATTACGTGTGGAAAAACGTAGTTCTCTCTTTCAAAATAAGTATTCGATATTTTGATTTACATCTAGCCCTATCCTCGGATATGTGATCTTGCCGCGATGGGTGGGCTTACGTCATTAGCACTGATATGGCAACCAAAGACATATCCTGTCGTGGTGGTATCACATGTTGACTATTTTTGTTAGGTGCTGCGTCACATATCTGATATTGGCGCACTGATTTAACGCATGTGCTGCATGTGATCCAACGGGCATCGTGTCTTGGTACCTTGAATGGCAGTGCAGTCGGACAGATGCCTTTTTCATCAGTGATTTTCATCAGCCACGCTTACATTTAGCTAGCTAGGCATTTATTGAAATACAAAGTTCGTAGGCAATCGACCGCTGGATTCACTGAGTAGAAGTTTTTTCAAAACTGGGAATGTGGTGCCAGTTTTATTTTGTTATGCCTCACTTCGAAGAGCAATAATAAAAAATACCACACATTATAATGATGGTATATGAACAATCTTATAACGGCTTCATTCTCGATAATTTTTACAAATAGATAGGCCAAAGGCGCGATGAAGCTTAAGTTTGCAACCGAAAAGTGAATCCTATAGCTGACCTATATTAGAACTTAATAGATAATCACCGTAATTAATCAACGATTAAGCTACTTACAGGGTGGCCACTGAAAATCGATTTTCAAATTCCCGGTTTTTCCCGCTTTTCCCGATAAATTTTGTCAAATTTTCCCGGTTTTTATTATACGTGGAAAAAATAGTTTTTGGACTTTAATTCGGTGTTTTATTTTCTGACCAGTCATTTTTTATATCAAAGTGAGTCAACTGATAAATTGTAATGAAACTTTGAAGTAAATAAATTAAATTACCAACAATATGTTATGCGAAATGCTTTGATCAACAGTCACACTGAAATTGTGCGCTTCGTTGATATGTAATTAGTGTCAACTGGCACTTGATCAATGTACTAATACCACATTAGCACCTAATAACAATTTAATTTTTTTCTTAGTTGCAAAACTTACGTACTTTTTTTCTTGATTGAAATGCTTTCGTAAGTTTCTGACAGACCTAAAGTGCAACGTATGCTAGTCTAGTGTTGTTCTGTCTTCTTAGTTTGAAAGTCTGAAGTTTGAAATCATGATAGTTGGATGGAAACTTTTTGTTTCAAATTTGGAATTTTCGTTTCATTTTTTTTTAGAAAATCAAACATCCAAAGTAGCTCTGGAGTCAAAACAAACGACGGTATCTTAAAGTATGGTCGAAATATTTTTGATGTTCAGCTCTCGGTTTGTTCTTATTCAGACTATTTAAACATATATCTTCCTGGGTAACTGATAAGGCTTTTCAAATTATCGCAAAATTATATGAGCAAAGACATAATTCACTCTTATAAAATAAATAAAATCAATTCGATGTTTTTAGCTTAGAGAACTTAGCAATGAACATGTAAAGCAATGTATAACCTCATCAAAGTTATTGGTATTGCTTCTCTAAAAAAAAAACACAAAATTTTAAAACGACTTATTTGAATACAGCTTTCACTCGAAGACTTGTTTCTGATCAACATAAAATTGCACATTCTGGGCAATCAGAATAAATAAATAGTTATTTTGATTCAATCAAAGTTAATTGCTTAAATTCCGGGAATTAAACCATTCGACTTGGACATTAATTTACAAGGGTGGGTCGTGGGGTTGAGTCCCATCGAAGGGAAGGTGTTTATCTCAAATATATTTTTGAAATCAATATCTTCCACATAATGTACATATTCTCATATGACTTTTCACAACATTGTAAAATAATTATTTTGTTTTCGAAAATAGATTTAAGCACATTCTGGGCAATCAGAACATACGATTCGTAATTGATTTAATTTTACATGTTAGATTTCTAGAATATTATTTTCTTTTTTTAGTGTTCTATCCATCAACATAAAATATTGAATTTATTATTGAAAAGTTTGAAAGTTGGAATTTTCAAAGTTTTGGAACATATGTAACAAGTTAAAAAATATTTTAGAGTATATCTTTCACCATCATAAACTTTTATTACATCAGGATTGTTGCGGAAATATTACAAGCGAAAGCACGAAGTATAAAAATAGGCCATTTTTCAATGATTTGTAGATTTTTTAAATAAAATATGTATGTCACTCGAAATTGATATCAAAATGATCTAGTGACAACACAAACTGGATCTGGGAAAAGATCTACTTAATTTTTACACACACATCAATACCATGTACTAAAATCATATAATTCAGCTGGAATGCGACTGAGTAATAAATATAAAAGGGTAAATCTTTTTGTTATATCAACTTCATTAAAAACTTTGAAGAGTTTTGAATGTAACTTGACGAAAATTTATTTTTTCCTGGTACATGTCCTGAATTCCCAATTTTTCCGCTTTATTTTTCCTGGTGACTTCAATTTCCCGTCTTTTTCCCGCTTTTCCTGTTTTTCCCGGTTCGGTGGCCACCCTGTACTTGTTAGAAAAGTTTAAAGATATAGGCAACCTTGACAAAAACAATTATAATAGAACAAACTAAATTCTTTAACAGTTTCCACTTTAACATGATATATCTTACATCGAGTTTGTAGTGTCAACACAGCTTAAGAACATTGACGAAACAATGACTTAGGTAAACAAAGTGATTTGACGAACGCATACCCTAAACCCAGAACAAACAAAGTTAATTAATTTTCATTCTGCATAAATAAAAGTTAGAAAATAAAACACTAATACACCCAATATTTTTTTAACACGGTTGGTATTCTTTAATTTCCCGGTTAACCTAATTTTCCAAAGCCTTTTAAATACCACCTGAATTTTCTTTGATTTTTTCATGGGGTTAACTCATAGTTTCATCAACGCTAAAGGTCATAATCAGCTAAAACCCACCCGTGATAAAAAAAACCCAGATTAATCCACCTAGCCTTTCTCGCAATTAGTTAAGATACCAACCTTATATGGGGCCTATATGGTTCGGTGTACCATTTTCTTCATAACTTTTAAACGCAATGACCGATCGTTATCAAATTCAATAGTGATCAACAAGGCTTTGTCCTCTGTCGAATAAAACTTGTTGCGAGAAAATCGGTTAAGGATTACTATACGAAAAGTTGTCTAATGTTTTCTTTAGATTTTGTGCACACACATACACACGGACAGACAGACATGTGCTCAGTTCGTCGAGCTGAGTCGATTGGTATATAACACTATGGGTCTCAGAGGCTTCTATAAAAAGTGCGTTTTCGGAGTGAAATGATAGCCTTTCGGTACAACTTTGTTATACGAGAAAGGCAAAAAGAACCGGGTGCACGCAATTTTTTTTTTATATTTTCAATGTGGTCACATAAAGCTAACAAATTAAATAACTTATAATTGAACTATATGACAAAGTGACCTTTCAAACCACATCAGCTGCTACCAAGGCAAAAGTAGAAGTCATTGCATTTTAAACATTGCTTTTAAAAACAAGAAAAACGCTGTACTAGAATTTTTTAAATTATCATTTTAGCCTTTGATCATTGACTATGTGACTATTGATCATTGACATTTGCATTCAATTTCATTTTGCATTAGTGTCGAGTCGATTCCAAATCCGTACCTCACTTCACCCCATCCTTACCCTACCCCATGGCGTTCAAGTGGTCTGCAAGGACTCTTCTGCCATTACCCTCTCTATTATCGGCCTTGGATTGACTTGCGCTCTCATTGCCCCACAAAACGCTGCAGAATGAAAATGAAAATGATATTTCGATTTACATCTAGCCATGGGTTCATTGTACTAATGTAGCAGGCAAAACAGTATATAACCATAGTTATTGGAACCTAGTTATTGCTTTTTTAATTTTTAAAATAATAAATCAAACAAAATAAACATTTAACCCATGTAACCAAAAGTTTCTTCAGGAGTTCGTTTTTCGCTTAATCAGCTTCACTGAGCTGCTTAAGCGCCAAACGTACTCTTAAAGGAACTTTTGATTACTTGGGAAGTTATTTAACTTTATTGATGATGAACATTTTGATGTTTGCTTTAATTTTCATCAGGAAAGATCCATTAATTACGTAACGCAAAAATTGTCCATTTTCAACCTCCGCTCCCCCTATCCCATTTGTTGTATGAATCATTGAAATTTTTTGTATGGATTATCACACTACGAGCAACCCCCCTCTCCCATGAGCGTTACGTAATTTTGCTCTCATATTTCCTTATACAAGCGGGAATAGAAATACACTAAGTCATATAATAACTTCATAAAACGATTTAATTATAAAAATGAAGAAATATATTTTCCCAGTTTTTTGTCCTGATTTGGGTTTTGGGTTTTTGGTTCGATATTTTTTTTATTATTTCCTGCCTTTTTTTGCTTTTTCCGTTTTTCCGATTCGGAGGTCACCCTGTTATAGGTAGGGTTACTGGTCCTGGATTTCATCTTATAGCTGCGATATTCATCCCACGAAAAACAAAGCAATAAAAAGGTGTTCGATTTGTTTCTTATTTTTGTGATTTTTTTTCAGAACAACGGAACGGAACAATTCCCCTATTTATTAAGTTTGCCATTTACCGAATAGCATGGCAATCCAAATACTCTTTGTAGTGTTATCTAATTCTAATTATCAAATATCACTTGATATAATATGAAATTAAGATACGATGTAAATATAAACTTTGGATCGACTTACTCTTTATCAAGAGATAAGGCTTGTGGTCTGAATAGACCATTGGAATGTACGAGACCATCAATGGTTTGTGTTCGGATGTAGGCGGCGTCAGTGCTGGAATTACAGATCGACTATCATAATTAAAATAAAACAAATTACAAATGTTTCATTTACATTTTCTCTTTATTGAAAATTGCATCATTATTTTGCTTTTTGACGATGATTTTTCCATTTAAATATATAAGTTGTGTTGGGGTGTGGGTGTGAGTTTATATATTAATAGTATGATAAAATATATTTTCCATAGTATATTCGATAAAGAATACAAAAAATGATTAATAATTAGGCTACAATTAAAAACATAGTAATTACTTTTGCTTGTTTTTTGCTAACATTTCATTCCTGCTTCCTAATTTGCCTTTTTTTTACTCCCCTTTGCAGGATCACAAGGAGTACCGCAGTTTAGTATACATAGCAGTCACAGAGGTAAGTGCAAAACGAAGAAACCCAAACAAAAAAACAAGGATGCCGTTTGTGCGTTTGTCCTTTTTTTTATTTTTTATCTTTCAGCAATCAACAATATTCCATTGCTATCGCTAAACAGCTATTAGCTATACGAATGCGGTAGGAAGTGCTCTGTCTGTGCAGAGTGCAGTGTTGTAAGAGATAAAAAAACAAATTTCTGCTCACTCTGGTGAGGTTTTCACTTGATGTTACTCAAATATTTGTCTATTGTTTGTGGTCTCTCTACAGGTTGTTTAAAAATAGATAAAACAAAATAAAACTGCTGCAGTGCTTGCTCTCTAAAGCCTTAAAATTAAAATTGCACTATCTACCTTTGCATGATGGTGTTGTTGGTGTGGGTGTGTGTTTTATATGTAGGGGTTGTGTTTCGCGTAGAATGCATGTGTGAGGTGGTTCAATAAAATTAATCCGATCAGTGCGTGCAGAGGTGTGTCAGTGAGGATCAGTGCTCGATTAGGAAAAAAAAAACATTTTAAGAGCACTATGATGACGAATCGTTATTAAATATGTACACGTTTTTCACTTTTTTCGAACCGGTTGGGGAAACAGAAAAGATAAAAATTACAACAGGGCATTTAAAACACGATTTTGATCGATTTATCTAGAACCGATTTAAATATTTTGATTTTATCTTTTTATTTCAGCCTACATACGAATGTGCACTTTCGGCCAAATGATTAGTGAACTAAGTTGTGTATAAATATTACTTTCTAGTACTTTCGTGATTTCTTAATCCTAGGTTTGCTATAAACTATTTTATGCAAAACAGTCGTCTCGCAGTACCTTCCATTTAAAATTTCTGTAAAAATAGACTCTGCCATTAACACGATTGTTTGTAGTTTATTTACTTCTCTGTTAAAACTTATTATCTCAGCCTTAAGGTTTGCTTTTGCTTTTTTTTTCAAAACTTTTTCCGACAGTTTTATGGATTATCTACTTGAATGGAAGATAAACTGTTGAAAATGGCATTAAAATGCTCATATTTGATTTCTGATTTACAGAAAGGTGACTATCAATTCGATTTGATAAAGTTAGGCGGGAAATGGTGGTCAGAAATTTAAAAATAAGGAAATAAACAAGCATGTCAAAGTGTAACAAAACAAACGTAAAATTGTAGTACGAACGTACAGATATTAACGTTCGAGAAACCATCATTAACATTGTTCTCAAAATCAATCATTTAAGATCAACTTCTTCTTTTGGGTTTAAAATGAAGACAAATGTAATGAAAGAAATACCAGAAGTCCAGAATAGATTATGTTTGGACTTCAAATCTGCCATAGCGTCTCCAACCGAAAGTATTCATAATGCTATCACTATTTAACATTAGAATTTTGTCTGTTTTTATTTAAAACTTTTCTCTATTTAAAAACCTTATAAGCAGGATAAATGCATTTTGTATTAAATTGTATCATTTTTGAATATTTATTTTTGCCAGTATGTGAAAAAGCTTACTGCGTTCTTGTTGACAAGTAGAATACAATGAATAAATTTTGTTGACAGTTTTGACGGTTTTGAGTTTTGATGATTACAACAAAGTTAATGATAATCTCTCGAGCCTTAAAGAAAAATCACAGAATTTTATTAATTATATGGTTTCTGAGTGCCGTGCGCTGCGAAAAGTACGATTGATATTTGTAGAAATTCTATGAATTTGTAATGGATTTAAATGTTATGCTGCCTTCGAAACGATAATACGTCCAATTCACTCCGTGTTAATTGGATTTTTTTGCCTATCTTTATTAAAGTGTTTTTATTTTCATTTGAAAAAACACTTTATATAATAAAGATAAAAAAGACCAATTCGCTAATTTAATTGCATGTTTGTAATGCCATGTTTATTACTAAACGACGGTCATATTTTTTTCATGACTCCAGGTAGACACCTTTATGTGATGTGTTACGGAGTAAGATCTATCATGATCATGTCTTTAGCTTTAGGCACATCCTAACCCAAGGAATGTCTTCCCCAACTCCGTAAGTCGTCAAGTATGTACTGCATCAGCACTTCCTCTCTGCTTCTGAGATACTTTTAGGCAGCAAATAGTATTCCTCATGTTTTGGTCATTTTAAACTTAGATTGTAATCAAGGATTTTATTTAGGCTTGATTTCTGATTGAATTATGTCAAACTAGAGCAATAATGATAAAAGGGGCGGTGCAGGTTACTTGGTCGCCCAACGAATATTTGAAGAAATCGTTGAAGTGGTGAACGATAGAACGATATTGAATGTTACGTCCGTTTGTCTTTGCTATGAGTCAGACATCATAACATTAAGATGGTATCCGTTGCAGATTTTTATTGTTTGATTCAATATTCAGTCTCGCCAAACGTAATACAATACAGGATGATCTCCCTAAGAAGCAATCTAAAAAGAATGATTCCACGACGTTTGGAAATTCAATGTGACTATGTCCTATGACTAAAAGATTTGATTAGAAAAACTATTGGCGGATAGAAGTTACTCTGTCTGGTGATAGAACTCGAAACTACGACTCCAGTATGATAGACTGCGGTCTTTCTAAGTAAGCTATGGAGTACCTCAGTCAGTACCTTTTGCTGCTTGACGACTACTGATGAACTAAAAATCCACTTATTTAATCCAATATTTATTGGCCAATAGCCGTGTACGAAGTGTACTTTCTCTTCGACTTTGAAGCATTCTCTTATTGAAAAAAGCTACAAGTGAAGTAAAATTATTGCAGTGTAAAAAAGACATTGATTCCAATTATTCCAATGCATTTTCTCCTCGCTAATTCTATGTTGTTTTTGAAACTTGATCAACTAACTCGCGTCATTTGGCCGAAACTCATCGACCGAAAGCCATTTGGCCGAATTACAACACGTCAAGTCGAAAGTCATTTATTCGAATTCAATTTGGTCAAAATGGTTATTAGGCCGCAAACGTTTGGCCAAAAAATGTCATCTGACAGAAACGTGTGAGTGTGTGAGTGTGAGATATCTCCTCATTTTCCGTTATTTTTTACTTCGCACTTCGAGAAGAGAAAATTGAAAAATGAGGAGTAAGAAGTGAGACTTATCACTTCTCAGTTCTCATCCTTCAATTATCAAATCTCTTTTCTCACTGTGAAAAGTGAGAAGTGTGAAGTGAAAAGTAAAAAGTGCGAAGTGAGCAGTGAGATTTCTCACATCTTTCTTCTTATTTCGCTAAACAATATTTTCGGTCATATGACCCGTTCTGCCTAATGGTATTTTCTGCCAAACTACTTTTTTTTTACCAAACCACTGTTCGGCCAAAAGGCCTGTACTGTCAAACGACCGTTTCGGCCAAATAGTATTTCAACCAAATGAATTTTTCGGCTACATGACCAGTTTAGCCAAACGGTCAAATGAGTTTACTGATATTAACATACATACATACTTCTACATGCTATGACATGCGTTTGATATTTTATAAAAACAATGGGTCGTATGAATAAAAAGTAGTAAGTTCAACTTTACTACATTTTCAGTAGTAAACGTCACTTGTGGAACATGTTCGTATGAATAAAAGAGACTTTACTACACTACACATTTCGAACATACTACAAACAACTGATTCGGTATGAATAAAACAAGAGTTTACTACTGATTTCTTGTAGTCTGCTCAAGACGTTGCTACTCATGTTTCTAATGCAGATTATTCATCAGAATCGAAGCGAATTGGCTTTGTTCTTGAAAATCGAAGTCCAATTTAGGGAAAACAAACAAAACAGACATGTCTTTTGTTGATTAGCCGCAAAAAAATGATGAAATCATCATCGTCATCATGGGGCTATTTTGTTTTGACGTTTCTCCGTGTAGTAAATGGTAGTAAACTGTAGTAAAGGCTAAGTTCGAATGTAGCATATGCCATAAGTTCGAAAAAATTTTATTCATATCAAACATGTAGTTTTCTCTGTGGACTTTATTTTTGAGTAGATACTACAAGCGCTGAGTTTTGCTACTTTTTATTCATACGACCCAATGTCTTGCGTTCCCTATTTCGATGCCTCCCTAACTCGATGGTTTCTTCAATATCCGAGTAAAGAGTTCACTGTATTTCATTGATCCATTGGTTTAAATAAGTATACAAAAAAAAGTTCGAATTGGCACGCATCATCGATTGAAAGAACTAGTTGGAAGATAACGACATTGAAAGCGCAAACGGCCTCAGAAACTGAAATATCAACAAAAAAGAAAATAAAAAGGCAAAGGGACGTATGTACGACGAATGATAAAATTAATCAACAACATCTTTAGTTCAAATAGTGCAGTTAGAGTTTTGTAATACCCCTCCTTTCTAGTGTCTACAAACTAATTAAATGTTTTGCTCTTTGCTTGCCCTAAAATGGTAATAGTTTGATTCTTTTTATCTTTTCTTTCGATATTGTACTACATTTTCTGCTGTTGTCGAAAAAGGCCTTCCGGAGGTCGCTCCGGATGGCTTTTTCTACGCTTCGTATGTTATAATGGGAAGACTTGCGTGAAGTGGTTGTTGTCTACAACATGCGAACGTGTTCGTAGGTATGAATTGTAGAGGATTGGGTTTTATTACTAACAATAAAAAAAAATATTACAAGGTAATAGGTAATCAGGGAAAAACTTTACATTAAAATATTTTAGGACAATAGTTGCTTTCGAGAAGGCACTTCTCGTTACTTTTGCTCTTTCTCCCCTTGCAGAAGATGGGGATTCTCATTTCTATAGTTGCGGTTTTGATTGTCTGTACAATTCCAATTACATTAAAATTACAAATACCCTTTAGAAGGAATGATTAACGATCTCGGTCAGCGAAAAAAAAATCAATTAAATAAACAACAGAACATAAAATAAACAGTAATATTGCAGCTCTCTTTCTCTTACTTCCTTCCGAAACCTCCCTTTTCTCTTTCGGCTTCCCTTTTGTGTGCTATCCGACCGAAACAGGCTTGGTTACAGGACAGACGAACGACAGATACTTTAGTGTTAGTAGCCTCTTCTTGTGTGGTTGTGTGTATGTATGTTAGGCAATATGTGATTCGACATATTTCGAAAGGCCTCCGTGCGCGGTCCACCCATGCTCTACTGGCTGACGGTGGCCGTCGCTGTCACGCTGCTTTTGGCCAGTGTCGTCGAGCTCGGCGAAGTGGCCGTACTTGATGAAACCGATCGCGATGGAGAGGTAGCACCGGGCGACGAGGGAGATGGCTTGTCCTGCAGCTCCTTCTTGATACTGATGGATCCGGTTTGGCCGCCGTCGTGGCCGGACGTGGATCCCGGTGAGGTGGCGGACGATGAGGCGTTCTGACCGATCGGAGGGAATACTATTCGGATACCGGAACCGGAGTTGGAGCCTCCCGTTACGGCGCTTTTGGGCTGCAAACCGACAGCATTAGCAACAGCATTGATAATAGCTGCGCTGGTAAAGTTGTTCCCCGAGGAACCCGAGCTCGGAGGCACCGGCGTGGTGGATCCGTTTGTACTGCTGTTGCTGTTGGTGTTCATTGTGCAGGGCGCAGCTTCCGAACCAGTCTGCGTCTGTGCATATTCGGTTTTGTGGATGATCTTCACATGCGCCGTCATGTTGTCCTTGCGGGTGAACTCCTTGAAGCAGTACGGACAGGGATAGACCTTGACGTTTCGCTTGTGCGAAGTCACGTAATGCCGGCAGAAATTGCTGATGTGAGTGTACACTCGCGAGCAGATCTTACACCGGTACACGTGATCACCTTCTTTGGTACAGAAATCCCGCACGCTACCCTCTGTATCGTCGATGACGGTGTACTTGTGCGCACGGTTGCCGCTGTCACCCTTGGTTGAGGGCGAGTTGGAGTTTGATCGGGCCGTTGGCGACCCGATCATGCTGCTTGATAGCATTTCGAACATTTCCGAGTTGTTCAGCCCGGACAGGACACTGGAGATCTGCAGTCCACTTGGCACGCCAGCAGACACACCGCTGGTCGAAGTCGAGATCATACTTTCATTCAGATTGTTGTTAAGGTTATTCAGGATAGTCTGGGTTGCGGTAATACCGTTGTGTGACTTGCCCATTAACCGGGGTCGTTTGTGTAGCTTTGGTAGAGATTTTGGACTAAGTAAGCCAGCTGCTGCGGCAGCCGCTGCAACAGCCGAGTTTGACAGGGGTGCCAATTTGGGAAGCAACGACGTTGTCGGAACCACGTTGATCAAAGGCATGCGTCCGGACGGCGACCCCCCGGCATTGCTGTTCGGTGTTCCCGGTTTGGCCTGCAGCGGTGGCGGAAAGCTGCTGGATGTGGAATCGACGGCGCCACTGTCCGACTTCGGATCGTACTTGAACTCAACGGGTTCGTCGTACTCGTCGAGCAGCATCTGCGGTTCCATGTAGCTCGAGTTTAGTTCCCGCTCATCGTCGGAATCGTCGTTCTCGTCGTCGTCGTCGTCCATCGGTCCGCAGGCGTCTTCATCGTTGAACGAATCTTTGGAATCTACAACGACACAGAGGGGGAGAAGAAAAGGGAAAACTTGATCATGATTTGCCCATGTAGCTCACGGTGGACATATTTGAATCTATTCCAATTTCCCAGGCCGCACATCAGCAAAAATTAATGAGATTTGATTGGCTTTTTTTTGTTTGTACTGAATGTTTCCAACACCAACAGGAAAATTATTAGACACGGATTATAAATATGTATGACTATATACAGTTTGACTGTGAGCTGAGCTTTAGAAGTAGCGTTTTGTTTTTCGAACAGTTCTCATCCGGTTGCGTTCTTGTTTGTCCCGGAAAATGTGACGCGCGGGAGCTGATTTCAGGAAAAGCTAAAGGGATTATCTCCGGTGGTGGTTACTGCACCTGATGTTCGAGAGAGAGTGTGTGTATATGAGAGAGAGAAAACTTCAGGAGATCGATGAAAGGAGAGTTGACGGTATCATTCGCTCCCATTATGTACATGTTGTGAATAAAATGATGATACCATAATAATCTGGAAAACCGTTTTCACCATTGTTAGTACCATTTCCACATACAATTGCTTTTTTCTGTACAATGCATATTAGGCCGTTACAAATATTTAATTAACTTTTTGTCCTACTGGTTTCCGGAAGGTCAAGGGGGTGATAATAAAAAATAAATATTAAAATGAAAAAAATCACAAAACTCCTCGGATTTGTTAAGGAGAATGTTTTGAAAATCTACAAAACTATCCGAATTTTATTTTGTTGCCCCCTCAAAATATTATTTTTTGGCAAAAAAAATCCGAGGGGGGGGGGACAAAATAGTTCTTAAATATTTGTATCGGCCTTATTTTAAAAGCATTAAAAACTGCACAATTTGTTGAACTCCCTGAAATCATATCAACAAGACTTTGAAGCCTCCTGACAACCTTTTGGCGATCTAAAGTTTGCTATATTTATATATTTACGCTATCCTATCGCCGTGTTTGAATGAAACTTGAAAATCTGATCTTTTTGCCTTTCTCGTACAACAAAGTTGTACCGAAAGGCTATCATTTCACTCCAAAATCGAACTTTTTATAGAAGTCTCGTAGACCCATGATGTTATATACCAATCGACTCAGCTCGTCGAACTGAACAAATGTCTGTCTGTCCGTGTGTATGTGTGTGTGTGTGTGCACACGAAAACCGAAAAACATTAGCCACTTTTTCATATAGTAATTCTTAACCGATTTTCTCGCAACAAGTTGCATTCGACAAAGCCTTGTTGATCACTATTGAATTTGATAACGATCGACCATTGCGTTTAAAAGTTATTAAGAAAATGGAATCGAACTATATAAGCGCCATATAAGGTTGGTGTCTTGGCTAAATGCGAGAAAGGCAGTATCACCACTCGGTGAATTAAGTTGGTTTTTATCTAAAAATAGTTAGATCCAGAGCTCTGATTACAAAATCGTATGTAGACATAACAAGGCCTGCGATGTTTTTGCATAATTTTCTTACGAAGAAAAACTGTAAAACACAAAAAGCAATTACATAACTGTAACTACAAAATGTTTACAAACTTATTACTAAGGGATGTGTAATGATTATCAGATGATTATCAAATTATTTTTTTACATATTCAAATTTATGTATGTTTGTTGAATATAAAATGATCGAAACAATAATCGAAAATTTATATCAGCGACAATATGAATGCAAATGTTTGGCCCATCCATCAAAATATTAAAGAAGTTTTTGTGCCGTTAGTTTTCGGAATGGTATCAATATTAGCGATATCCCATTTAAAGTCTTGCAGATAACGCCGGAACAAATATTGATTTCTATTTTTAACCCAATAATCTTTTTATAATACAGAGGCAAGAAGTAAAAAATAAATGAATGAATAGATAAAATCACGTGGCCAATGCTCTAATACAGTTTATTATATCGTCTTTGCAGCTTCTGCCAATAATGTTGATTGTAAGAGCTAAGTCGATTGGTATATGAATTATGTTCAAACAAAAATTGTGTTTTGAATAAAATTACGCCGGAACAAATATTTTCTTTTTTAGCCAACTTTTATTACACCCAGGTTTTTTTTACGCGGTTGGAATTCATTAATTTCTCGGTTAACCTGAACTTTTACAGCTTTCCAAATACCCCCTGAATTTTCTTTGATTTTTTGTGAATTTTTTGGTGGGGTTAACTCATTGCTTCATTGACGCTGAAGGTCTTAAACGACCAAAACCAAACCGTGTAAAAAAACCTGGGTGTATATGCAGGTGGAATTCAAAATGTTATTGAGAAAATATTAAAAACAAAACTATTCCTGTTTTGGCGGTTTTAGCACTTTATTCATTTTATTTACACCTCAATATTCCAACCAACAGGATAAAATGAAATTAATATATGTTTCCATTTTTGAGCCTTTTATTGCAATTTTGGTGTACGAAAAATGCAAAATTTTCACACGTTAGTAAATCATTTAGGATGGGGAGTGTAAATTGGACCCTCAAAGAATTGCTGCAGTCTATCAAGTGGCTATCAAGACATTAAACAAGGGTTGGTTATCAAATCCTCTGGTAGAAAAAAAATTAAGCTTAGCGTGCACTTTCAACGTCCCTGGCAAAACCTTCATTGGGCAGCAATTTTTCAAACAAAAAGAATGTAATATTTTACATTAAAAGAACAATTTTGGGTAACCAACCTGATTTGGAACCCTTCACATTTTGGACTCCCCTGGCGACATTTTTCTAAACTAAAATCAAATCTCACTGGCTTCAAGAAAATGATATTGTTCTTACCCAAAGGAAAGTAAGCTTTTAAGTTTGGCGGTTAACAATGATTATAAATATGTACAGTCAATAGTCAATCGTGTTGATAACTGAAAGTCTATTTGGATTACAGTAAATCCAAGATTTTTTGAAGTTTAATGATGATTTTTAATGTTATGAAAAATATATCAAAAACCTTGAAGAGCTGGATGGAAGTTTACAAAGATTAAAAAAAAGAACCTTTATAGCCATTTATGAAGTACGTACATCACCGATAAGCGATGTTCAAAACAAAAAGCCTAGCAAGCGGAAGGAAGATAGGGTACATGGCTCAAACCTTAGCCTATTATGCTGTGGTTGAGCACATTTAACGATTTAAATATTCATATATTGAAGATCTTACCGAAATTATGCCACCAACTTACTTTTGGTTTTTACGCTAAGTAGTCAAAAACAACAATAATTGTTCACAATCTATTATTTAACGATGTATTTTTGTTGAATTATTGATTAATTTGCGTGATGAGCCAACGTTGCAATCAGGCCTAACATTACATCCCGTTACCCTAAATAAAATCCTAGATAAATAAAATCTAGAGTCTAGAGTCTGGCGGAGACACTGACAGGTCACCAATCAAACTGCCATTTGTGGGATCCAATCAAACTTTAAAGCATCAAATGTTCAAACGAGTATTGAGATAGATAGTGCTGATAAATATATTGGAAATTTTTTCCTAAAATATAAAATGCTAGAATCCAAAGAAAAGGGCAAAGGAATTCGGTCTGGGATTCACCAGTTGAGTAACATTTTATTTGTTTTTTTTTTTTGCGAATATAATGTGAAAAGAAGTGTGTTTGATTTGTGAAAGCAACTTACAAAAGCTAATAATCGTGCGACAGCTTGAACTTTTTCTAGGGTCACCAAAATCTAACAAGATTTTTTCTGATTGGAAAATTTTACGGTTTTCACTCCGTCAGACTTTATATCTAGTTACTTAAGTTGGGTCCAATACCGGATCTATTTGGGACCTATTTGAAATCCAGCAAGAATGAAATGGTCAATGTTTAGAATCGCTGTCGATCCTATTCGAAACAAGCAAATCTTTATTTTGAAGTAGACTGGTTGAAGGTAAATACACTATAAACAAAGACAGGAGATGTCCATTTGGAATTCCAAATCTACTGTCAGTGTCATTCCAATCGAACAAGAGATCTGCTATTCCGAAGAATCGCGCGTAACATTTGGTGAGAGCCATTTTTAGTGTCTTAATTAGTCTTAATTAGTGTAATTTTTTGTTGATTTTGGGCTAATCAACCTCAACAAATGGTTGAAAATGAACTTTACTTATTTATAGTGAATTCACAACCCGATTTGGGTTGGCGAACGAACGCGAAACATATTCAATATTTTTTAATCATGAACATTTTATGGACCAGTCAGCCAAAATTATGACCGGAGAAGATGTGCTGACAAGCGGCATCTACATAAATTTGCGAAAATTTCTTCGAGATAACGATGCTTGATTTGTTTCAGTTATTTAGGTACTAGCTTTATGTACCCGGCCTTGCTCGGAATTGCCAGATTGGTTTGCAGTTTTCTTTTACAATCGGAAAATGATAAAACCAATTGATCAACAGGGTAATTGTGTTTACTTATTCATACTTTATCATTTGATTAAAAGAAGACTTTTAAGGAAACATTGACTGATTTTGAAGAAGGGATCTTGGGTTTGAAAGGTCTTATTCCGGGAAAACGTCTATTTCTAAAGAAGGAAAAACATTCATCGATTCCGATGCCATATTCGGGCAACGCATATTTTTAAAGAAGGGATCACACCCACCATTGCCTTATTCCAGGCAAATACCTACTGTTGAAGAAGCAATCACATCCACCATTCAGAAGAAAACACATTAATCATTGCTTTTTACTGGGCATACAATTATTCCGATGAACAACAATACCCAATCTCAATAACCAACCGCCCCCCCCCCCCCACATCCCATTCCAAAAGTCCCTTCCAGCCTCTCTATAATAGTTTCTTTTGGGTAGGGATTACGTGCTTACGTGTTTGGTTTGAATTGACCTATGCGAAAAAAAGGTATACTAAACTGTTCGTTTAATGAATATACCCTCTCTCTCATTTAGCTATGGCACTCATACCCAGTCTGATATAGTCTTCCTTAGACAGATAATATGGGTTCCAAATTTGGTGGACATCGATAAATGGGTTCAGAAGTCATGCTGAATTGATCGATAACTAAACAATACCTAATGTCCCACACCCTCCCCTTTTTTTTTAATTACTTAACCACATCCACTAAAATCGCTTCCTTAGGACAGACAATATTTGATACAAATTTGGTTCAAATCGGTCATGAGGCTCAGGATTTACATTGAGTTGATCGATTGCTAAACAATACCCCTCCCCCCATACCCTCCCTCTTTTGTAAAAAACACCCCTACTCCCACACCCTCCCTCTTTTCCAAAGAGCATGCCTAACCCCCTATCGTCCCCTTCTTAAGATAAAGAATTTGTGTTCCAAATTCGAAATCGGCCAAGGGGTTCAGAGTTTACACTGCGTTGATCGATAATTAAGCAATACCGCTCCCCCCATACCCTCCCCTTTTTCGAAGAGCATACTTAATCTCCCTATCGTTCCCTCTGTACGATATAGGATTTGTGTTTCAAATTCGGTTGAAATCGGCCAAGGGGTTCAGAATTTAAACTGAGCTGACAGATAACTAAGAAATACCCCTCCCCCACACCTCTTCCCTTTTCCAAAGAGCATGCCTAACCCCCGATCGTCCCCTTCTTAAGAGAAGGAAATTGTGTTCCAAATTTGGTCGAAATCGGCTAAGGGGTTCAGAATTTAAACTGCGTTGATCAATAGTTAAGCAATACCCCTCCCCCCATACCCTCCTCCTTTTACAAAGAGCACGCTTAACCCCCCTATCGTTCCCTCTGTAAGATAAAGAATTTGTGTTTCAAATTCGGTTGAAATCGGCCAAGGGGTTCAGAATTTAAACTGCGTTGATCGATAACTAAGCAATACCCCTCCCCCCATACCCTCCCCCTTTTCCAAAGAGCATGCTCATCCCCCCTATCGTCTCATCCTTAAGATAAAGAATTTGTGTTCAAAATTTGGTTAAAATCGGTAAATGGGTTCAGAAGTTATGCTGGAACATACATACAAACATACAAACATTGAGTTTTATATATATAGATATGAAATAAAATAATGTAACCTTTGTTCCATTCTTAGAAAATTTCTCGATTGAACGAAAAGTTTGAAAAATTTACGCATTTGAAAGTGATTCATTACTAAATGATTTGGCCTCTATTCTGATCAAGAAAAATACAACTCAGGAGTGGGTCTGTCGACCTAGTAGACTCAGTGAAATTGAGCTCTGAAATGGTTTGACCGGTGTTTAGAACCCGACTTAGTCGAGTCAATACAACCAACTCTGGTATGGGTCTTTCACTAGAGGACTATAGTTGGTTGGTTGGTGGGCAACACCACCATCACATCACAATTTTTGTGTGTCAAGAAAAAACTAGCTCTGGAATGGGTCTGCCGGTGGTTTTGAGGCACTTCTGGATCGAAAATTTCAACTTTAAAGTGGGTCAAATATTGGAAGCAAGAGGGCCAAGAAAAATGGCTTCATATTGTGGATAAGTTTTTAAATTTTTGTGGAAAAATAATTATTTTGTATAAACATTTTGTAATTGTTTATTGCTAATATTGATTTATTTATGAAAATTTTATATTATTTTCAATGGTAAACTTTGATTTCTTTAAGAAAAATTCTTCTTTTATAATTGCAATTTTTACTTTGAAAAGTGCTATTTTTTTGCTTCGTGGATTTTTTATTGTCGGTAGGGGGAAAGACGGCTTTGGCAGGTTTTCTTTGATATGCAAAGAATGTTTAGGCCAAATTTGAGCATAGTCAGACATAAAAAAAACCCCTGCCAGTAATAGAACAAAACCTGCCAAAGCCGTCATTCCCCCTATATGGAAATTTTGAATAATTTAGGGGAAATTTTTTATTTATTCTTTCTACCCTGATTTCTTTATTAGCAATTATTTTTTTTAAAAATAAATAATTCTAATTTTTAAGGGGGAGTTCTTGTTTTATTATTTTTTTTCATCATTGCTTTCGTACAAATTTTCGGTTTCCTGGAATCGGAAATGACGCTGAGACCACACCACTTTGGATGGATGGGAGTAGTCCCTGAAATAATCCACTTAGTAAAAGCTAAATCATTTCAAACCAATGATTTAAGAGTGAATGGTCTTAACTGCTGTTCCAGAAGTCACTTGGTATCGGGTTTTTGTACATCCTTGCACTATGCGGTATTTTAGAGGCCGCAGTGCCGAAATTTCATTAAAATATCATTTTAGAAAATCATGCAGAATCAGGCTTTTAAATAATTATTTCATAATTAAAAACAGGTCGGAAAGCATGAAATGTAAAATCCATAAATATGGGACGAACAAGCACTTGCTCACTTTACCTCGTCGGTTTACTTTACCTTCTATAGCCCTAATGAAGGTAGGATTCGTATAAGAAAATTGACCTGATATTAAAAGAACGTAACCATCAACCTTATTTCTGGGAATTTAAGGTATGAAGATTTACTTCCGCAATTCAGTATAGCGCCTAAACATAGCATTTGTTAACAAACTTCTGCTGCATAATCGATTTTTGATTTAGAACATATATTAAGGCAAATAAGAATGCATTGCATCTGTGTGGGAAAGGTATCCCGAGTAGACGAAAATAGCTCAAAAATATCAAATGTTGATAAGATAGCAAAATGAGATATGGACCTGATTGATATAAGAAATAAAAGATCAGACGATAATATCAATATTTTGCTCTAAAATATCATGAGGAGATCAAGTTATGCTATTTGTAATAAGTGATCAATATCATGTGCCATTAGTTTGTTCTTATCCATAGCATATCTTGATATTTAAATGATATTTCGGTGTAAATTTTTGATATTGTTGTCTGTTCTTTTATCTCTTATATCGATCAAGTCAATATCATGTTTTGTTATTCTGTTCATGGCTTCTGCCCGGGTAATAACTTACTGACTTATCCAAATGAATAAACGTGGGATATTTTGGAATACCACCCACTTTTATTTTATACATCCTACACTGTGACACTGGAGTTGGTGTTTCAGGGCTTGGTAATCGATCTTGTGCCAGGCACTGAATTCCAACGAACGATAAGCGGAAAGGGTGTGCTCGAACCGTTTTCGTTTATGTGGGAAAATTCTGACCTCGTGACAATCAATGGTTCAGCAGAACCACAGTTGAGGATAAACCTGTAAGACTTGAGTCTCTGAGGAAGGTCCCAAACGGACCGAAACGTTGAACAACATTAAATAACAGTGTTTTGATCTGGAGTTATGTGCCCCTGAAAGCGCTATGTAGTTTTGAAATTAGATTCCAACGCGATTCACCTTAAAGGCATTTTGTCTCGTAAGTTTTCCGGCAACGAAATATCATCACAATTATTAAATAAGGGGGTCAAATGCAAAGGGGTGTAAGCGACAAAAACTGAGTTTATATTTTTTTATTCCATACAAATCGTATAGAAGTTCAAAAAAAAAAAAATACTAATTTTCTGTGAATTTTCACATATTTGACAAATAACATACAAACTATATCAACATATTGCCACAAAGCTCTAACACCAATGCATTTTTAGCTGTAGTCAACTAAAATTTGTCCAAAATGTCAATTACACCCCTCTGCTTCTGTAAATTTCAACAATATTATTGAGATTTTCTAAAATTTTGTTTTGTTATTTATTAATCGTATGTGAGCCTGTCAGTTTTTTTTTCTTTACATCAGGGTAAGGAAGTGAATAAATTTTAAGATAGCATTAGCTAGCTATGCTATTCAACAATTGCATGAGATAAAAATATCCATGTAAATCGTTACAACTAGGACATTAAAGCAGTTTGAAGCTTCACTAGGGCATATTTCCCCCTTCCCCTAATCTATGACACCTCAGTCGAACGAAATAAAAATTGTCGACATTCGTAACAATTTTGTAGATAACAAGCTTATGTAAGTGCAACAACCAAGTTGCAGCACAGCAACAGAATTGAACTTTGTTTTGAATCACGTACAACTCCGTTCCATGCAATCATGCATCAACAGATCACCGATGCCCACTTTTCACTCATCTAAATATTTGCAAAGTATTTCAGCTCAAAATGAATCCCGAATGATGAATGACTTAGCGCTTTACAGCTCCAGCGTTCATTGAACTTCTTACGAAGATCATCCTCTCCAGCCTAATAGCACTCCCAATAGTCGCAATTATATCCATCCATATTCGATTCCTAACTCTTTCCCTATCTCTCGTATACACACTCTCTCTCTCGCTTCGCAAGGTACATTTTTCTTACATTCGATCTATCGATTTTTTTTCTACTTTGGTTTGTTTCGCATCGAGCCTATGCCAGGGTACACACATGATAAAATGGTAACGTTTTTTTCTGTTTCGAGAGGGGGCATTTCCTTCAATCTCTTAATTTTCGACTGCTGCGGCGCATGGGAAGCCGGAAACTCACCTCGTTTGAGTTTTTCCGTATCGTGTCGAGGTAGTGATTTTTATTTTGGTTATGCTTTATTTTTCTGCCTCGGATTAAATCACTTCCGTCGGTGGATATCTTCTATACGATTTACTTCTTTTTTTTTTTTTATTTTGGTTCGATCACTGATGATGATGCACAACGTAAGACAATGAAAACCGCGCGACAAAATTGACTGCTTTCTCTAACGGTAACGCAATCGAGAAACAATCCCTTTTAGCTTTTCCGGAATAGAAGAACAAGAGAGCGAGAGTTTTGATTTAGCGTAAGTTTTGGGTTGACTGTTTTTAATTTTTTGTCGTCAACGTTATGTGATGGGAATATCATCTTATGTCGATGCTGAGGTGAGACAAATTTGCTTCCTTCCCTTTTGGAGGCCCGGAATTATAACAATATAAAAACGAACGAAAAAAAAACAATGTAATAATAAGTGATGGTAGTAGAAACACAGATGATGGGAAAAAGGAAGAGAGATGATGATGATGGGTGTTAGCTTAATGAGGCGGGGGAATCTAGGCGTTTTTGCTTCTAGTCTATGGCGGATTACAAACGAGTAACGGTGAATTTTTGAAGTATGGATAGATCAGAGGTGAAAGAATGGAACGAACAGAAAGTAATGGATGAAGGGAACGACCAAAAAAACGAGGAAAAAAAGAGTGGAAGCCATTGGCCCCGTACATACCTGACATGCTGTTTTCGTTTCTCAGACTACTGGCCGAACTCTTGACATTACTGGAAGAGTTGTTGTTGGTGGTGGTGGTGGTCGTGTTGTTCGCACTGGCCGCGGTTGCGGATGCCGCTGCATTGCCGGAAGGGGCGGGACTGTTGCTGGAGGTTTTGCTGATGTGGTTGTTATTATTGTTGACAACGGGCGGGCTGCCGGATGTGTCCATGGAGTCTTCGGGGTCGTTGTCTTCCGAGCGGCTGATCACGTTCTCGTCCCCCGAGGTCGATGTGCCGTCTGCTGCCATTTTGGCCTCCATTAAATCCGGGGAGCCTTGCACAATACTGTCGCTTTCGTATCCATCGTACTCTCCTTCGCCGGTATCGCTACCGGAAAGCTTCCGCGGCCTGCCGCGTTTTCGTTTCTGCTGGGAGAGTGCGGAACCGAGCAGCGGATTCGTCAAAAGCATGCTTTGGCTGGATTTTTGCTTCTGGTGAAGTAACTGCTGTGTCTGTTGCAGTTGTGCCAGTTGTGCGTTCCGACTAGCGGCCGCGGCTAGCTGCTGTTGCAGCTGTTGCTGCTGATTCTGCGGCTGTTGTTGAGATTGATTTTGGTTTGACAAGGAGCCGCTGCTGGTTAGCGACGCCGTTGGGAGGGGAGGTTTATCGTCGTTGACTTCGGTGAGTCCCTTTATTCGTAGACTCTCTGCCACTCGGAGAAACGCGGCGAGGCGGTCCTGATCAACAGAAACCTCTCCGCGGTACATAAAGTCTAGCAGACATTTCATGTCTTTGAAAGGAACATCCTTCAGGATGACGATCGGGTGTTTTTCAGGGTTATCGACAAATAACGCTTGAAAGTACGGACTGCAGGCTGATAAGACCATCTGTGTGAATGAAAAGGTTCGAAACAAAAAAAATAAAACATCATTGCGTTGTCTGATTTTATGGAACAAAGCTCAGACCATCCTATCGCACATCCCAGTCCGTGCACGTTGTCCTGAATGCTTATCGCGCTAACGTGGTACAGTGCTTATCATAACCAAAGCTTTGCCGACAGAGTGAAGCGACAAAAGATAACTACGCAGGGCACACCACCCAACACCGAGAGAGAGAGCGCCAGCGATAACAGAAAAAAATGTTTATTTTTGCCGTGGTACGAGTCCTTTTCTAACTCTTATCGCCCCGGCGCTGGATGGTGGCTATTGCTCGTTATCAGGAGAATTGATTTTCTCCTTCTGCCTTGTACATACACGCGTAAGAGTGTCCGTCTGTCCTGCTATCGGGTTTGGGCGGTGGTCACGTCACATGGGTCGTTTGGGTGAGTCAGGGAGGTACGATAAGCATTTCTGTTTGCTGGTATGAAAAAAAAATGAGTTGTACGGAACTTACCTTGTGTGCTTTTAGGGACTGTCCTTCGACAGCCAGTGTCACATCGGTGAATGTCTCGGCGTGAAGTAACTGATCGAACACCGACAGCAGGTTTGTCTGGTGGTTGTTCCACCGGAGGCAGAATCTTTGGGACGACATGGTTCGCTAATATGCGAGTAGGTTGCTATACGAGATAATAGTACGTTTGTGAATCACGTTCCGTGATGACGCCAATGTCCTTTACTGTTTCCTATTTTTTTTGCGCTGGTTTCCTCCAAAATAGTTGACTCAGAACTGTGTTCTGTCCTGCAAAAAGAGATGAGAACGATGGAAAACACATTATTAGGGTTGATATATTGCGCAACTCTGCAGACTCCCTAAGATGGTATCATCCTACGTTCTATCGGTGGTTGTTGAAAAATTCCCTACGCCTTAAACAAGTCTTGAGCAGCGAGGCCGAGTCCACAAACACTCAGAGCGTCGCTGCCGAGCAGAGCACGGGAAATACACCCACTTGTTATCTCTAACGACGACTATCACAGCCATTCTACAAAGCATTAACCGTAGGACACTGAGCCACGAGTTTCTCCCTGATGCTATTCAAATGATATTCAAACGGGTTCACCCGAGAAGGACTACAAACGACCACGCGCGAATCAAACAAACACGCATCGAGATCGAGTCGAGTGATCTCAACAATCGAAACCCTTCTGTTAGTTAACAGTCCACTGGAAGGTTCCGAAGAAAAAGATATCCATCGGACGACAATATTCACTTGCTGACGACATTCATCTCCAAAGTCAGCCTTGACGCACCCCGATCGCTTCTCCTGGGACGAGCGCGAGGAACATCCAAACTATTTAGCGACCGTAGCCGAGCCACTTCGAACCTAACACGCGGACTACAACACGGTGTTAGGCAAATATTTGTTCGAAACCGAATTCCGGTTTTTCTCGCTAGTAGTTGTCTCCCTTTTTCTGATTGTGTCCCTGCCCTGTACGCAAAAGGATGACAAACGTCGTCCAAAAGCATTTTTTTCCACTTTAGATTTTAAGCGGAGGTGATAAATAGTCAACGACGACGAGAGCACAGAAGATGTTGGAAGATGGCATCATCTTCACCATAATCCTCTTCGGTGTGGCGGCTCCGCGATGATGGCGGTAGCAGCGTAACTGAACAAACAATTTTGGCTGACTATGTGGAAATCGGCCTGTACGGGGCCGAGCTGTTCGTCCGCGCTACTATTTAGCATTTATGATGGAGAGCACTATACCAGCTAGTTGGCTCATTAATGTTTGCTTTATTTCTTGGGGGGATGGATGATTGGGTAATTACCGCAAGTGATCGGTCGCTACAGGATGGGACCTGTTTTTTGGCGACGTTGCTTCGAGGGCTAATAGCGCTCTAGTGAAGTGCGAAGGGATAAATCTGGTATTGAAGAACTTAGATTGAGATCTATTGAGTTTGATATGTTGTGAAAACAATTGAAAAATTATACAAAGAAAAATCCCTGAGACAATTTTTATTATGTTTTGAAATAGTACCTCTTGAAATAAAATAAGTATATCGCCAACATCAAAATACCTGCAACAAAAAAAATTAAACCTGGAGATACCTGACAGGAACCTGCTATTATAAGACCACAATGCCAATGACCACCGTGATTCTTAAAATGTTTTTGCCTTTCTCGTACAACAAAGTTGTACCGAAAGGCTATCATTTCACTCCAAAAACGAACTTTTTATAGAAGCCTCGTAGACCCATAGTGTTATATACCAATCGACTCAGCTCGTCGAGCTGAACAAATGTCTGTCTGTCCGTGTGTATGTGTGTGTGCACACGAAAACCGAAAAACATTAGCCAACTTTTCGTATAGTAATTTTTAACCGATTTTCTCGGAACAAGTTGCATTCGACGGGCGACAAACTCTAGTTGATCACTATTGAATTTCATAACGATCGACCGTTGCGCTTAAAAGTTATAAAGAAAATGGTACATCGACCCATATTAGCACCATATAAGGTTGGTGTCTTGGCTAAATGCGAGAAAGGCAGTATCACTACTCGGTGAATTAAGTTGGTTTTATAATCATCGTTTAGCTAATCCATAATGTCTGATACCCATATTCGCATGATTCCGATCTGTTATCATAATTTCATCATATTTCGGGAACCATTTTTACTGAAATGGATCTTTACGTATTTCTAACGAATTTTCGAGCTGCAGCCACCATTGATCGACAAATGAGTTCCAGATTCTAAGGATATCATAAAAAAGTAATGAAAGTTCACATCACAAACACTGACAGGCAAAGGGAAAATGCATTTTCAACAAAACCCGCAACAACTCCGATGTCCGTAGACTCATCAAAGATTCTTCAAAGATATTACAGTCGACAGGGTCGAATTAGAACCCTTACTTTCAAAATATCGATTAGCTTTCAATCAGATTTCCATACAAAAAATCGTACTGCATTTTCGAGAGCATAATTCCTTGAACCGCAAAGTGCAAAACAAACAAAACAAAAACATCGAATTCACTGCGGATCGGATCCGATCGTGACCTTGAATGTGTCAACCTGTCAGAGGGGGCGACCCATTGCATATTGATTACGCCCCGCGCAAGATTGCTCCATAGAGTGTGCGGACGGATGGATGCAAAACCTGTATGGATGCAAGAAAACATCGTTTCTTCGCATCTCGTCGCAAGTCAAGTTTTCTTGTCCCAACAAATTCAGCGGTTTATTTATTTTGGTTCCCTCTCTGCTGAGCCGCTGCTTCGTCGTTTCGTTTTATTTTCTTCTGCTGTTTGCTGCTTGCTTGATATATTATATCGGTGGCTATAGCCCGTCGATCGTCATCGGTAGTTCCATCACATGTGCGTCGTCGGGGCGATAAGCGCGCGTCCAGTCGCCGCGCGGTGCGAGAGCAACGCATCGAGAGACCTTACTCCATTAAAATAAAACGCTCTAAATTAGTGACGTAATTTCGAGTGTGTCGGCGAATGCGGCGACGACAACAACAACGGGGGCCTACGAGGGTGGATTCGTACTTACCACACTGCCGGTCATGAGTTTAATTTCGAATATATTCCCGAATTAACCGAGCATTGTGTAGTTGGGCGCCTTCTTGCGTTAGGCTGAACCAAATAACCTTCGAGAGCCGAAATCGGTCCAAAAAGCATCCGAGTTACCCTCGAAAATCTTGGGGATGCTTCCCGACGAGTGACTACAAACTTGAGGTCGGAAGTGTACAAATCTTCGGAAGTTCAAGTCATGAAAATGATGTATGGCTATGACTGCTATGTTGCTGCTGCCAAGCTGTGCGGCGCTTCTTTACAGTTACATCATAGTATGCGGCGATGCGATACCTACGTGCGCGACGAAGATGCGAATGAGAGTATCCAAACCGTGCCGAGCTGAGCGTGTCTGGGTGTTGTGTGCTGCGAGTTTGTCATGTGGGAAGGTGGGTGGTTTTCGACAAGTTAGTGAGTGATTATTCTCGACTTTATGAAAAGTTCTGACAAAAAAAGACTAGAAAAGGAGCGGGTATAGGGTGAAGCAGGCTCCGGAATGCACGTTGAAGAACTCGCGAATCGCGAAAGCCGGGCACATGGTTTGGGGATGTTTCCGTGAAACACGGCAGCACAGGAAAGCAACTGCATGCATGGCATTTGAAAAGGTCGTAAGCGCAAAGGATTTGAAAGTTTTGTGTACTTTTTCGACGTGATTTTTTCGGTTGTTCAAACACGTATTGCAAGATGATGATAAATTTCGCTTAACAATTGTGCATCAAAACAATACATACGTCATTTTTAAAGTTAATGCCAGAGTTGCTGTATTTCCATTTGCATTGGCAATGCCAGCCGAGCTGTGTATTGTTCTCCGGAAAGGGGTTAGGGATTTTTTTTTTGTTCTGCCTGCTGCATATTCTATGATGGCGGTGGAATGACTCCCCTGGGCGGAGGGTAATTGCTATTCATATGGGGTAGGGTTTTCTAAAATGGATGTACATGCGGTAGTTTTGTGGTTTCCAGCGTGAAGCGGATGCGGGAGGCGTGGGCCGCACTCGTTCTAGGCTGTGAGGATTTCACAACGAATGGCGAATCTCTTGCGAACGTTTAATTGCTTTTCTGGGATTTTGTTAGATCGCGTAATGCTTATTCGGAGAGGATTCGTAATATGCGAGGGGGTTTTCAAGACAATATTGCACTCATATTTTGGCAATAAAAGTCGTTGTTAGTCAAAGTATTGTCATGGCGGAGTTTCAAAAATCGAAGACGCTCTTCTAAGTTCTGTCATGAATTCGAGGTAGTATGAATAATCTGGTAATAACAGTAATCTGCTATTACAATATCAATTTTTCATGTATTTTTTGGAATTTAATAAAGATTTTCTTCTATTAACCTGCAGAAAACCTCTACATTTTTGCTCAAACCAATGTAGAACCAAATGTTAAAAATCATAATTTAGTAGTAACGGTGTCGTATTTTGTATACGATTTAACGGCCTACATATAAAAGAACGTTTGTGTCAAATTGCAGAGTTCCGACTCAAGTTTGGAAACAAAATTAAAAAAAAAATCAATCTAATTTGTCCTTATTATGCTTGGCGGGAGCGGCGTGAAGCGAAATGACGATTTTTCTTCTTTCTGAAATTTTTCTCGAGGATTTTTTTTAAATTTAAATGGAATTTCTAAGAAATATCTTTGGCAAAATTTACACAATTTTCCTGGGAAATTATTCCCAATTTTCATTCCAGTAGAAGTTCATCGAAGCTGTTTTGGAATTTTCACACAAAAATATCTGACTTTCCAAAAGAATTACTTCGGAATTTTCTCGGGATAATTCTCGGAAAATAGTTCATAATTTTCTCAGAATTTTTTTCGGAATTCGGATGAGTTTTCCTTAGATTTTTTTCGGAATTTCCTCGGTAAATATTTTGGAAATTCTTTGAAAAACTCTTAATAAAATCTATTAGTTTCCTTTCTCAATTTTCCAAGGAAATTCCGAAGATTTTTCCGAGATTTTTTCAAAAACACTCTAAAGAAAAGAAAATTCCGAAGATTTTGCAGAGGAATTTCCAAAAATTTCCGGAGAATTTTCCAAAAATATCCTGAAGAATTGCCCAAGAAAATTGTGAAGCTTTTCTCGGGAAAATTCCATACAATCTTCTCTGGAAGTTCCAAAGAATTTTCCGTAGAAATTGCAAAGAATATCCCAAAGAAGTTAAAAAAAACAAAAAATCTGAGAAATTTTTTTCGGGAATATTCTATAGATTTCGCCGAGAAAATTCGGAAGATTTTTTCGGGAATATTCCAAACAAGGAAAGGAAAAGGAATTCAAAACAAGGAAGATTTTTTCAAAATATTTATTTGGGACCAAATATGTTTCCAAAAAAAAAAGAAGAAATTTTTTTTTCTCAAAACATTCTCCTGAATTTCCTTGGAAAATTCAAATGATTTCCTCGGGAAATCGTTTGGAATTCTCTCTAATACTTTTTTCGTAATCTTCTTATTTATAAAAATGAAATGGTCTGTGTTCGTATCCGCATAACTCGGAAACGGCTGGATGGATTTTTTTCATTTCTTCAGAAGAAACATTCGTTATCGTTTCCGACGGGTTTATATGATATTTCCTTATGCGAAAATCACGGGTAAGATGGAGTAAATCGTGAAAAATTAAAATTAAGAATCGTATGAAAATTTCGCATGGGAAGTTCACAACGCGCGTTTTCGCCTACTATGCAGGACAACGTCTGCCGGGTCCACTAGTTTCTTAAAAAAATCAGGAGATTCTTAGGAAATTCCGGACAAATTTTCTAAATTTTCTCAAAAAAATTTCTGAGAAATTCCTTGGAGTTTTCCCCCAAAAGTTTTCGAAAAATTCTCGGGAAAATCATCGGAGTTCGAGAATTCTTCGGAATTACCTCGGATAAACTTTGTAAATTTTCTCGTGAAAATGTTCAGAATTATGTCTGGAAATTCTTCGGAACTTTCACTGGAAATCTTTCGATTTTTTTTTCGCAATTTACGCGGAAAATTCTTCAAATTTCCTACGGATTTTTTTCGCATTTCCTTGGGAAATGCTTGGAAATTTCCTCTGAAAAATTCTTTGGAATTCTCTCAGAAAATTCTTTGTTTTTCACGGGAAATTTTTTGGAATCTCAACAGAAAATTCTTCATAATTTTCATGGAAAGTACTTTAGATTCTATACGCTGGAAAATTTCGCGGGAGAATCTTCTAAACTTTCTGGAAAAATTCTCCGAGAAATTCTTTGGAGTTTTCCCGGAAAAATCTTCGAAATTTTTCGAAACAAATCTTCGAGATTCTCAGGAAATTCTTTGGAATTTCCGCGGATTTTTTAAATTTTCTTCTGAAAATTATTCGGAATTTTCTTGGGAAATTCTTCGAAATTTCCTCGGCAAAATTTTCGAAATATTCTTAAGAAAATGGTTGGATTGTTGTCTGGAAATAAATGCTCAACAGAAAATTCTTCGGAATTTTCACGGAAAATCCTCTAAATTTACTCGGAGAATTCTTCGGGAAATATTTTAGTTTTTCCTGAAAAATCTTCGAAATTTTCTCGTAAAAACGTTGAAAATTCGCTCGAGGATTTTTTCAAATTTTCCTCGAAAATTCTGTGGAATCCCCTAGAGAAAGTCTTAGAAAATTTCGTCGGTAAATTCTCGAAATTTTCTCGAGAAAATCTTCGAAATTTTCGGAATTTCCTTGGAAAATTGTTTAGAACTTTTTTCGGGATATTATTGGGAATTTCCCTGGAAATATTTCGTTTTTTTTCAAAAGATTCTTTAGAATGTATTCGGGAAATTCTTCGGAGTTTTCATGGAAAATTCGTTGGAATTTCTTTGGGTCGTTCATTAGATTTCTTTTGGGAAATTGGAGTTTTATTGGAAAAATATTTGGAATTTCCTTGGAAAATTTGTCGAAACTTTCTCGGGAAATTCTTTCAGAATTTCCACGAATTTTTTTTTCAATTTTTCGGGAAATTCTTCGAAATTTTCTCATGAAACTCTTTGGGATTTTTATTAGAAACTTTTAGAAACTTTCATTGGAAATTTTTCCGAATTCTCGTGGGTATTTCTTTGAAATTTTCTTGGGAAACCCTCTAGTTTTTCTTTGCAACTTTTTTTTTAATTTGCTTGCACTATTTTTTCTCGAGAATGTTTTTGGATAATCCTTCGAAATTTTATTGGAAAGTTGTTAGGAACTTTCCCGGAAAAATCTGCGAAATTGTCTCGGGAAATTCTATCAGAATTTCCTTGGATTTTTATTTTATTTTCCTCGGAAAGTTCTTCGAAATTAATTCGAGAAAATCTCCGGAATTTTGTCTGGAAATCTTCAGAATTTTCCCGGAAAACTGTTAAGAATTTTTTTTAGATATTCTACGGAATTTTCTCTGAAAATGTTTCTATTTTTTTGATGAATTTTCGAAGGAATTCTTGGGAAATTACTTTTGAAATTGTTCATAATTTTATTGGAAAATCCACCGGAACACAATTTGTTTGTCGAATTCCACTTTCGTTGAAATATTTAGATGATCCATTGAAAAAAAAAATACGCGAGATGAGGAGATATTTTTTTTAGGTTACAGAAAATCAGACGATACTTCCCACTAAAAAGAGCTTAAAATATTTTTTCTGAACCCAAATTACCCAATCTTCTGTCTTCGGATAAATCGTTCACTCTTCAGATAAATAAAAAAACGTGGCGATAAAATTAGGGGTAAACAAAATCGGTACCTAAAACGGGTGATGCCCCTACACATGATACAAAAAATATCTCTTAGACTCCCTGTCTTTAATACTTTGAATGCCAACATTTACATCGTATTGTTTTTTCATGATGTACTTTCTGCAAGCAAGTTCGGCTCAGCACAAAAAAAAACACAGATTTTATTTTATTTTTACCTAACCCAAGCGAAATTTCTTGACTTTCAGGGTTTTCCCAACACACGTGGCAGTCGAATCACTTTCATATGATTTAGAATTGTTCGAAATGTGCAGTTTTATATGAAATAAAGAGACATTCGATACACAGTGTCGACCCGGTTTTGTCTACCCCCGATTTTATCACGTTTTCGACCCGATTTTGTCACCACAAAAACATTTAAAATTTAAGTCGATCTTTTTATTTTTGTAAATAATACCGCAAGCAACTATGATTTTCATGAAATAACTTTCACCACTTGTGGTTTATTATAAATCGTTTCTAAGTACCTGTCAACTATTTTTTAAGCTTTTTCGACAAGAAATAACGGGAACCGTTCACGCATTTTACCTTTTCAAGGTATCGGAGCAATAATAAAAAATGAATCTAATTAAATAAATTTGTTCACAAAACGTATAACAAAATATAAAAAAGTTTGTCTTACAGACTGCAATCCTCACAATAGAAGTGAAACCGTGAGCTGAATCATTTGAATCTTTTTCAAAAGCGTTCGTCATTCAAATAGGACGACCCAACTAGAGTAATAATTGCATAAGTAAATATTGGAGGAAAAGTCTCTCACAGAACGTTTCTTTGTTGCGAGGCTCTCTACAATAAGCATCGAGATATCCTCCATCGGCTGGTTGTGACCTAAATATCCGCTATACCGACCGTGCGACATAAGGCAAAAACAGATGGATGAAAATCTAGCGCTGTCATAGAAAGAAGCCGATAACATCTTTGAATACACGACACACTACAGAGTGCAAGTCCCATCAGTGATGGTGGAGGGCCCCAACAGCCCGAGGTTGACTGCACACACAAACAGCAGCAACGGGGCGGCGCGGCGCGGCATCATCGTTCCTCGCAGTCCTAATCTCCTTCATATACAGACATAGATTTCCACCGTCATCCACCCGAGCAGCCGGGTGGCGGCAGCTAATATGCAATGGGATGGCGCGGCGCGCGGCAGCGGAAGACGACGATCAGGCCGCCAGATACCCGTCGCTGACGTCCGTCGCGCGTCCACATCCACGGCAGAGCAACGGAGACAACGCGATGAATCGACTTCCGGAAATGCTACATTTAATTATAGCCGTTCTCTGTGCCCCCTCCCCTTGTGTTCCCGTCCCGTTTCGCATGGAGTGGAGGTATCCCATCGACGAGTTGTCCCCATTATTCCTAGCTCTGCCATGCACAACACACAGCTTCCCGCGAACGCGCTTGCCCATCCATGTGACGGGGCCACCAGTCCAGTCGCCCCGCTGCCACCGCGTTTTCCCTAATGGCGGATATTGGCTCGCTACTCACCAACACAAACAGCCCAAGTTCCCCGTTTTTTTTCGCTATTTATGGGCGCAGGAAAAATACAAAAGACAGGAAGAAGCTGATGCGGTCCGGTCGTAAAACAGCAGCAAACAGACTCGAACTCAGTGCGGCGGCAATTGCGCATCCAGCGAACCGTGCTTCTGCTAGCCGCGTTCGTCTCTTCCATTATTCTTCTTTCGGTGGGCGCTGCCCGATGGATTCTGATTACGAGGCTGCCTATAGCTTTCCGAATGAATTCCACCATGACATAGTGGAGCGGCGGAGAATGGACACGGCCGGCGCGCTGATGATGGGAAAACATGCACCCTTTTGTGCCGAGAGTTCGCACCCTCCTTATTGTAGGTGAGCGTTGCGAACGTGTGTGTCCATTGTTTTCCACGGTGAAGGCGGATACCCGGCCAGAAGATACGACTCGTCGTACATCGATTCGTTCCTTGGTTACTTACGGTACTTGCGCAGTAGGCTAGCAACCGAACCGAACCAGGATCGCCAACTCATCGCACGCGAGGGGTCTCACGTTTTCAACTCCGATTGGAAACCAATCGCGTATCCCCTGGTCGGGATTTAGCCACGTCCCTATCATCTCGCAAGGGGTAGAGAATCCGTGTACACACGCATACAAACGCAACCCCCTAGCGGCAGCAGAACTCTACGTGCGCAGCACAGCTAGAGAGCAGGCATAATTCGCCATATTTATTTTCCGCTTTCCTGTTGCCTGGCTGTTTGCCTGCTGTGTTATACCCGCCTCCTCCCGGGGCCTATACCCATTGCAGAGATGCTCCTGCCGAGGCGATTCCTCCCGGCCACGACGACGACGAGGACTGAATGCCATTTCATTCCATTTTGCTTGCTCTTCTCGTCCTCGCCAAATTCGACTTCGTGGCATTCAGCAACCCCTAGACGACGACGATGGCATAAGCTGGCTGGAGCGAAAACATCATGAAACCTCCTCTCTAATGTCTGCCTTCTATATCTATCCTCCATACCATGACCAAAGATGACGACGACGCGACGGCAGCGATGGGAAGCATAAGGAGTGAGCGTCGTCGTCGTCATCGTAGCGTGAGACCTTTCTGGTGGTGAAACTGCCTCTGCCTATTTATCTGTATTGCGGCTTCGCTATTTACAGCGTTTGTTGGTTGGCCACCGCACCGCAAAGAGCCAAGGGGGAGGAATGAAGCGGGGGACACGACACGCCGGGAAGCGAGTGCTGCTCCTCGCGAGAGGACAAAACGAGCTCACATAGGAACGATAAAAAAAATGTGTGGAAAAATAGCGTTCTATCATCCTATCGTCGCTACTGTGGCGGTTGTTCGTTGCGGTCGGCATTCGATGAGCACAGCACAACAGCATCGAGAAGCTCTCTACGCGCGGAACTAGTTGAAAATTGTGAAAAAGGGACGGCCCCACCCGAATCGAATCACCGTGGAAAGGAGGGCGTTTTTGGGTTGAAACAATTTAGTTAGAGCTTGATGAGATAATTTATTGCAGTCAAACCGTGCAACGGAACGCGGTACGTAACAGTTTTGAGAAGAATGATGAATGCAGGACAAGCCATTGCCTATAGGTTAATGATGACCGATTACAATTTGATGAAAAAATCTTATCGTAAAAAGCCTTGGAATTTAAACCAAGCGAAAATACGACAGTTTCAAGTGCATTGCTGACTTAATGCAGAATATTTCTCAAGTACTCACGAGAACGTAGATCTAATGATGCTTGATTCTTTATATTTCGCATAGTTAATTGATTTCAAATGATTAGTTACCCTTTGGGTCAGCATAAATTCACTCAAATGTGATTTAAAATTTCATGTAGACGAAAGTTCGAGACCAATCCGCATAGTCGATAAGACAACTTGACTACCATTGAAAAATCAGTTTTGTCATTGGCATTCATTTGCACAATTTCCCCAGAACTTTTTCAGAAGCTAGATATCAATTCATGAGCTATGACGAAATTATAGCGCTTGAATGATCGAACAAATTTATCTAAAAAGATGTCATTCAAATGTCATTATGTCAAATGATACGTGACATTTGAAAGAGATTTCACTCTCTAGCCTCAGATGTTATATTTAGAGTAACGTATTTTTGTACAAAAATTTATGACTGTTCAATCGTTGAGTTCTTTAAAAATTTAGAAAAAAATCTGGCTTCTAAAAAAGTATTGGGCATTTTACGAAACTACTTAAAATTTTAGCATCTTTCAACACTTCAAAACAGAGGAGAGCATTTGTTTTGTGGCGTAATGATAAATGTTCCTGACTAAGCCTCTGTTCATGTTTTGCAATCAAAATTTTCAATGAAAATATGAAATATCATTTCGAGCAAGTAATTTCCAACCATTCAATCATTAATTCATCACTAAACATGTCAACTATGTGCAAAACAAAAAACCATAATAGTATGTTCAAGACAGTTTTCGTTAAGAATTACAGGAATAAAAATAATAAACTAAGGAATTTTGTGGATTGTAAATTGAAACAGAAAGACTAGGGACAGAGCCAGATTTAATTCCGGTTTCAATAGGCTAACAGTATTTTCAGTGTGTTTGATTAAATTTCACTACTCATAGCGAATATTATTTTCTATTATCCATCCAAGTTGTTGATTTGTTGTCCACTCACTTTGTCACATTTTGTAAGCCTATTTTTAAAATGTGTGGTGACAAAACCAGAGTCAATAAAGAAAAAAAGTTATTGCTGGCTTAAAAAGGAAAATATAACAACTTGCTTAAAATATATATAAAAATAAAAATTACTGGAAATAGGGAAGGCATATTCAATACAGTGACGAACAAAACAGTAAGATTATCATCTTTCAAATTGAGTTAAATTGGAAAATAAAGGGCAAATGCATTGAAAATCATGTTTTTTTTGCAGCTACAGGATTCGAGCTTTTTTAAAATGCACTGTTCGAAACATTTGGCGCCGTCTCAGATTTTGGAAATTGTGTGCCTCCCCTAGCAGCACAATCCAGACGGATTTGGTTGCAGCAACTCAAATGTGACTAAATTAAACATATGGTCATAGAAACGTATGTGCTATGTACATGTGTGCTGCTCGGGCTCAAATGAAAAATAATTAACCTCTAAAAGATTTTCAGCTCACTGAGAGCGCTTTTTCTAGAGGCTAACGTCCTAATATTCTAAAATCTCCTACGGTTCGAAACATTTTGGGGTACCTTAGTTTTTGGAATAATTCCTAAAGTGCATCATTTAGAAAAAAATCCACCTCTGTAACAGTTCCGCCTAACAGGAGAGATTTCTAAGAACACATAACATTCTCAAATTGTCTTCTACAGCGATATTTACACAATACCAAATAACCAATCGAGCAGCAGATGTGTAGTAAAGATGTGCTTGAATGAGACACTTGCTTGACTACGTGACGCGCGTCGCGTCGCATCGCATGTCGCGTTTACTCTGGCGAGTACCTTAGCCTTCTCAAATGAAAACTAATCAACATCTGAAATATTTTCAGCCTAAAATAATCGTGTTTTTGAAAAGATTCCCCGCCTTAATATTCTCAAATTATCATTTACACAATTTCCGCTCCTTCCTTGTATGCATTTTTTTTTAATATATTAATATCTTGCGCCCTCTAATATTTCGTTAAATGCAGGGAATCCATATTCGAGCATCGCCTAACAATATACCCTTTGTCAGAACCTGAACACAATACGACAAGAATCATTTGCCTTGCATGCTCTGATATTTCCGAGAATACGACGCAATTTTTGTAATCAGAGTTAGATTCTCGAATATTTCCATGAAAGTAGAAACTACGATAGCATAAAACCGAAATTTGCTCTAGAGAGAATGCAAAATAACGGAATGAAAAGTTAGCAACAAAATTGTCTTCTTTTTTGTCGTGGACAAAATTTTTCGGATCTTTGTCATTATTATCTCCGACAGAAACAAAGCTTTGTCGTTGGTTCTCTTTTGTCGCTTGTTTCGCTTGAGCATCGACGAAAAATCGATTCTCTGGTTAAATATAAATCCTTGTGCACCTCGAAATAAAAATAATCAACTTCTGGAAGATTTTCCGCCCCCTTATTATTCTCAAATTGTCCTCTGAAGAATTCCCACTTTAGAAAATAAAAATTTGTAGGTGCCTCAAAAGAAAAATAAAAACCTCTGGAAATTTTTCCATCCCCTTGGAGGGCGTTTTTGAGAAGTTTCCGCCCGTTACAGACAGATTTAGTCCGGGTGCTACTCTACTGCAGCTCCATTGACCCATTCAGACTGCCTGGTGTTTCATGACCAGTCCGAGGTCAATTTTGCTCACAATAAGACCGCCCGGTTTATGCTACCATTATCAAACGGATATTGGATCCATGGACAAACTTCCTTTAAAATCCAACTCGTATTTAGTTTTTTTTTTTAATTGAACTCATAATAAAAAGTAAAGAAACAATCTAACCAAATTAATCCATTTTGCTGTTAGCGAGTCAGAGGAGAACACTTTCAGGACCAGCTTTTCGACGAGTGGCCTTGGTTATAGTTGACACCAGAGCTTTAAATAATCAAATAATTCTGATGAAGCCCATCGGCCTTCTTTGTCACCCTCACTTCGTAACATATTCATATTCGGCTGAACATTGACAATTTCCAAACAAATATCAGTCAGTGAATATTTATTTAGATTTCGTAAACTAATAAATTACTGTACAACTGAACATTTAAAATTCAGGGCTGCCCAACGTACGGCCCGCGGGCCGGATGCGGCCCTCGGCTCCATTTTTTGTGGCCCGCGGCGTGTAAGAAAAATTAACTCAGATTATGCCCGTCAGATTTTCTAGCTGGCTCGGGAAACTATTTTTTATTATTCATTATTAAATACGTAAGTTTTAAATCAAATCTCGAAACGAAAAATTATATTATATCTAATTTGAAATTAATTTGAAATGATTGCATAGAGCGATCTCAAGACACAAAAAATTGATGTAGAACATCGCTTTTTGAATAAAGGAAGATCCATTAATTATGAAACATCTGAAATTTTTGTATGGATCGTCACAATTAGGCCACCCCCTTCTAAGCATTACGTAATTTGTGGGCGCTCCCCAAAGATTGGCACGAGTAGTTTACGTTTACGTTGAAAAAAAAAAGGAAGGCCGGTTTGCTTAAGGTCACTCCTGACAGAATCCAAGTTTTAAAGTGCTCGTGTTTTCGGGTGCACACCATTCGATACGGAAGCAGCGCACAACTGTCATTTTTATTTTTTTACGCATGCTGCGACGCAGCAAAGCTGAATCAACAAAAATGACAGTTGTCCGCCGCCTCCGTATCGAGTGGTGTGCCCCCGAAAGCGCGAGCACTTTGAAACTTGTATTCTGTCAGGAGTGACCTTAACTTGCTCAGAAAATTTTGCTTTATTCAACGAAAAAAAACTGAATCCAAGCATTCTATGAAATATGATATTTGGCTCAGGTAGAGAACAAAAGTTGGTAGAGTTTCAAAGGTAGAGTGCTCAGTCAATTTAAATCTCCATTAATTGATTCAAAAAATGATACAGTGAATACGAAGTCAGAAAATGCAGTACGGGCCAATTTTTCTGTCGGTAATATTTTGGCAAAACGGGTAAAACCTTTCCAGGACAAAGAGCTTGTTAAGGAAAGCATTTCAGTTGTTGTTTAAGTACCTACATCGTGTGTCCTAAGGAAATAGCCTCCTTCAGTAGCACTAGTTTGCGCGGAACACGTTGAAGAGTACAAGTTCTCACAAACAAACGATGAAAATACTGACGTGAAAAACGTGGCAAAGGTGGCTGTCTTCATAATTGATGGTCATCTTCGAATGACAGAGAAATTAGCAGCTTTGATCCCTATACTGCCGTGCCAAGCATAGTTGTCCCATGTCGTTTTTTACGATGCCATTCCCTCTATGCTGGCGGTGTCGCATTTTTTTCAGATAAGTTATTTCTCTATCAGACTTCATGTCTAGGCTTGCCAGCAATCCTTTCTAGATCTTAAATCCGTTGATGAATTCTTTTGTTGCCCACCAGGGAGCAAGAAGGCCATCAACTAAAAACGACATGGGACAACTATGCTTGGGACGGAGTATACAGGGAGCAACTAACTGGCAAAGGTAAAGGCTGGCTGGTAAAGTAACGAAATTCCCATTTTCAACACCGTTTACCGATGTGATATGTTTCAAATGGATCCCTAATGCAACGACGAAAAAAAAAATAAACACGAACGGTTGTTTGAAAGCATTGAAATCGTGTTTCGTTTTTAGTGAATAAAAAAACACTGATAATTTTGAAAATATTCAAAAAGTTATGTACCGAATATGTTCTGGCCCGCCAGCAAGTGTGAATTCTAAAAATTGGCCCGTGGCTTGAAAAGGTTGGGCAGGCCTGATGATGATTTCAACAATTACTCACATAGATCTGGCTCCGACGTTAAACTGAGGGACAATTTTAGTGCCAAAAGTCAACATAATCAAAGCCAATTATGTTTTCTTTAAACTGAGTAAGTCATTCTATGTTTTGAATAGTCATGCGACGTTTGTCAATATTCAGCCCGAAGTTGTTTCGTGAAGGTGAATATTTTATGCTCTGGTTGACACATAATGTCATGGAGACGCCTCCGTCTCGTAGGTGGTTAGGGCGTTTTTTTCTTCGCAAAAGTTGTTACAGCTTCGTTGGATGTGGCAGAGTGAGTGGCTGCGTTGCTGGATGCCGTCCCGGTGGGACCGAGTTTGCCCATAGTTTGTTGGAATGGAACACGAGACAATTCGGTAACATCAGTAATGACTACCAGAACCTTCGCGAATGGGAAAGATATTTGAGAAGCTTCCGCTACTTATGTTCTTTTTTTTAATTTCTTTATTATAGTGATTTTTTCGATGGAATTAGAAGTTCATCACTTTTCTGGTGTAGTCCACAAACGACGTAACTTTTATTTTTTTTAAAGGAGGGGTGTTTGTGATGAAGTGTGACGATAGGGAGTAAGGGCGTGTGCCAACCGGAAAAGCACACATGTTGCACAAAAGTTTCAGTAACCCAAATGCAACCAAATTTAGTCACATTTGAGTTGCAGCAACCAAATCGGTCTTGATTGTGCTGCTAGGGAATGCTTTTTTGAGCAACTTCCGCCCTAGACAGTCAGCATCATTGAATCAGCAATTCCTAATATTCTTAATCATTGTCCTCTACAGGACTGAACCACAATATATTTTAAAAATCAGATTTCGGACCATATTCGTTTTTGGCAACAATTTTTATTTTATTTTATTTTTTTTATTTTTTTATTTTTTATCTTTATTATGAACCGCGTAAAACTTATTTTCAGCTTAAAAAAATTGCTTAAATATCAAAACCAGCGAAAAAAATGGCGTAAAAAGAATTTTTCAAGAAAAATGCTTAGATTTCAAAATCCGTGTAAAACAAATGTCAGTGTCACAATTGGTGAAGAAATCAGGAGAAGTATCAGGAGAAAACAAAAACCATTCGATTTTTGCAAGATAAATGTACCGAACGTGTTGCCAAACTCGAATGGTGTCTGTAATGAGGAGCGATAGAGTTATCCGGAAGATTTTGTATAAAAGAATTTCTTCCGGAAACGTCCGTTTCAAAGTGGTTTGCTGGGATTTCATGATCCCATGATTGTGGATGCTATTCCGATGCTAGAATTTTGCGATCCTTATGTTTTTGGTTATGAACAGAAGCAACGAAGCCACATCCGGAGGATGTGCTTCTGGATGCTTTCGGATGCGTCAGTTTTAACGTTTGATGACGGCAATTGATGTTCCGATGCAAGAATCATGTGATCCGAATGTTTTCGGCTATGAGAAGGAACAAATCTCGGGTACTTATTCAAAAGGACGTATGTGATTTTGTAAACAAAGATTCAAACGTCGATTTGTCCAATCTGATGGCACTCCCTTAGCCGTGGGGTAAGACGCGCGGCTACAAAGCAAGACCATGCTGAGGGTGGCTGGGTTCGATTCCCGGTGCCGGTCTAGGCAATTTTCGGTTTGGAAATTGTCTCGACTTCCCTGGGCATAAAAGTATCATCGTGTTAGCCTCATGATATACGAATGCAAAAATGGTAACCTGGCTTAGAAACCTCGCAGTTAATAACTGTGGAAGTGCTTAATGAACACTAAGCTGCGAGGCGGCTCTGTCCCAGTGAGGGGACGTAATGCCAATAAGAAGAAGAAGAAGATGGCACTCCCACGCAAACCAACACCACCAACAGGTAGCCGAAGGCTTCCCCTACCTGTCTGTGTTGATGGTTTGCGTGGGAGTGCTATCAGATTGGACAAATCGACGTTCGAATCTTTGTTTACAAAATCACATACGTCCTTTTGAATAAGTACCTGAGAAATATATCATCCGTATGGTTTTGTTTACAAAATGCACTTCCAGATGCATCAATTCTATCGTTTTTTGACGGAAATTGACAATACCCAGTATGCAGATGCTGTATCGATTCAGAAACCATGAGATTCGGAGATTTTCGACAATAAAAGCGAAACAAAAAAAGGGAGGAATCTTCCGGATGTAACAGTTGTATATTTTCATGTCGGGAATTGATAATCTCCAGATTGAAGATGCTGTACCGATCCGGGAGCCATGTTCCTTGTGTTCTGTAAAATGTGAAAAGGAACGAAAATTCATCTGAGAGATTTTGTTTACAAAAAGCACGAGATAGCGTCCCGAATTATCTATTGCATTGAAATTTGTCGGAAATTGATAAACCTCAGAACGCAGACACAATTACAATGCTGGAATCTTGCGATTCGTTAGTTTTTGATTATTAAAAGAAACGAAAAAATCTCCACCGTGAAGATGAGGACGTCTATTTTTTTCTTTTTCTTATCTCCGTTGTTTTTGCTCTTGTCTCAGTTCTATTGTTCTATGTACTAGTACGCACATTTGACCATTCGGAAGATGCTCTCTCCATCATTCGTGGTACCGATGACTTGCTGAAAACCCCTAGATCCAAATTCTTACGCTATCCGTCCTAAAGTTATGTAAAACCTTTAACCACGACTTGCCACGAGTGCGTTGGTCTATGTCTCACTGACTGTTAGTAATAAGAAGAAATCTATTGCAAATATCACTATCCTAACGTTTGGCTCCGTCAAGGCTCTTCAACACGCCTGAGCCTACAAAACAAATGTATTGCACGGGTCAACGATTATCAATCGGCTATTGAGCATCAGGCGGCATATTTTGTTTAGAAGTTTGACAGAATGCTGCGAGATATTCGTGCCCGCATTGCTGAATGTTTGATCGAAACAAACACGAGTCAATGACGAAGCAGAAAATCTACACAAAGAGGATATGAAAATGTTCTGCTCTTTAAACGTTTTTAAGTCCGAATTTTAAGCGACAGTAATAGGTATCCTATCTAATTATCATAGCTTTTAACGTTTGGTTTGCGCTGTTTGCGCTTACTGCTGGAACTCTGCGTGCCACCTGACTCTACCAAGTTTCACAGCATCGATGAAATGAGAGAAATCTCAATGGTTTTCGATCGGATTGAGATCGCAAAACTGTGCTGGCCACTACATCTCATCTATCAGCTGATCATCAAGCCATTCCTAAACGTTTCGGGCGGTTTGTTTAGACTCACTATTCGAATACATCAGCATAACTGAAGTTCGAAAGCATTCAATTCATCTGTTCACAAGGTATTTTGAAATTTGTTTTTCATTTTTAAGGCCATTTCTATGCAAATGTAGTTTTTGTTCCTTTGCACATTTAGGATAAACTAGGAGACGTTTTAGCGTAGCGGAATCCTATATTAAGAGATGGTCGAATACTTTTCTAGACGATTTAGCTACATTGTTACTGCCGTTAACAAACACTGTCAGTACTTGTCGCAGCACATTTGATTACGCTTTTCAATTATGTTGTCTATATATCCTTAAATAGAGCATTATCACTATAATAAAAGTAAAATACAAATGAACAAAATACAATTTCAAAACAAGAATTGTTTATTTGACAAAACTTTTTGTGGAATCTTTTTGATAACAATCGCATTATCTCCCAATCTATAACAATAAGAATGTCTATTTGGCCTCACTAATTTCAAACTGTCAGCTAAAGTATTCAGTAAAAAAAATATAACGGAGTGGTCTTATTGTTTTGTTCGTCACTGTATTAGGCATGCATATTATATCTGGTACCATTTCTCGCTTAACTTTTCAAAAGGTCCTAAGTAACATTTTTTTCATGAATTAATTTGAGTACTGCAATCAAAAGCTTTCATGTTTTTGTGTTGATTGCGCTATTCAAATTAAATCTTGAAAAAAATGTTACTTAGGTCCTTTTGAAAAGTTAAGCGAGATTTTATTAGCAATTCTTCTTCTATTATATATCTATTTATATAATTTTCTCCCCGAAAGCTGTCAAAACATTTATTTGAGATACATTCGCTGATAATTCAGTTTGATTCAGTTTGGTGATCCGTGGCCGCATCTCCTGTGCCTAGAACTATCCTCAGCCTCACAAGAGTTCACGATAGTAGTCAGTGAGCGAAATAGGGCATGACAAAAAAAATACAGTCAGTTTTGAACCAGCAAGTTATTCTCTGCGCTAAAACTAGGTGTATTTTGCAAAACATGTTGCGTCGTTGCCGCTGCCGCGAGTTCCACGGAAAAATCCTATTGTTATAACAATGAAAAAAGCAAAAAAAAAAGAAGAATGCGTTCCACTCTCCACCGCTAGAGCCTCGATCGTTCGTTGTCAGGCCAGCCGTGGGGCCATGGGAAGCTATAACAAGCGGCACCAAGCACTGCCGCTATCGCCCCACAACGCCTGGCTGTCGATGATGACGGCGGCGAGGAGTGGAAGCAAGCGGAACGGAAACAAAACAAACTCCGGACCCAAAAGCTAACTGTTGCGCTTTTTACGAGTTTTTCATTTCGTTGCACGCCTGGTATGTAGGAGAACGAGCCCTACCCAGCCGCGCGCGCGCCCTTTGCGCCCTGGACCCGTCCGTTTCGCTCCCCCCTAATGCCCCCCCTCAAATGGTTCCTCGGTTCCATAGGCATCGAGTCTATTTTGGATTCAGTGGAAGAGGAGGCAGCCTATAATTACCGACGACGATGACGACGACAAACGACCGTCGACCACGTTGACAATGTGTTGGTTGTTCTATGAGAGCTTCCTCTCGGCTTAGCACACAGTGACACACTAGGGCAGTTCAAATTTCAAAAATGTTCGAAAATTCCAACTCCCATATGTCTATTAGCATCATTTTGATAATATAGGATTCCTGGCAAAATTTCAGGCAATTCGGTGGCCATTTAGGGGTGGCGCGAAGTCAATTTATGTTTATATGGAAATTTGTATGGGAAAAACTTAAAAATTATTCAAGTCTCCCTACAATTGTCAAATTGTGATGAATTCAAAGAAACATCCCCAACCTCCCTTTTTGGAATCTATATAAAAGGGACCCCCGGATAACACATTAGTTATGAGTGGATTGAACGGTTCTATTAACAGTGTGAATATGAGATAAATGGCTAAAATGGTGTAATTAGCCTCAACGTAGCAGTGAAAATATAAATCAAAATTAAAGAGTTATCCACTGGTTGAGCTCAAATAGACTCCAAAAATGGAGGTTGGGGATGTTTATTTGAATTCATCGCGATTTAAGAGTTGTAGGGGGATTTGAATAAATTTTAAGTTTTTTCCATACAAATTTCCATATAAACATAAATTGACTTCGCGCCACCCCTAAATGGCCACCGAATTGCCTGAAATTTTGCCAGGACTCCTATATTATCAAAATGATCCTAATAGACATATGGGAGTTGGAATTTTCGAACATTTTTGAAATTTGAACTGCCCTAGTGACACACGTGGATTCCAAGTGTGACACATACCCCCGTCCGTCCGTGTGCCGTTCACGTCCACGCACTTTACCGCCGCGAGACTGGGTGTGGCCCCGTAGCATGGAGCTATTTTTCCGACAAGGCATAGCGCATCCTCTCTAACAAAACCGTCCGCGGCTCTGTGTGTGCAAAGACTTGCTCCAAAGCGAAGAAAAATGTCACTCTGTGGCCTTTTTGATAGATTCGTTCTGCATGTGGGGGTACTCCTTTCCGTAGGAGAGGATCGATTACTTGTTGCAAAAGCGGAATTAAAACCGTCACTAATTTGCCACAGACAACTTTCGAAGGAGATGTGGTGCGCAAAAGGGGAAAAAATCCAAAGATCTCCAAATGACTACACAAGCAAAAGAGATCAACGAGTCACACAGAAAAGGAGACGAGCTTATTCATTTGGTTGCTTCCTTCTGCCTTGCTCGCCACAAGAGCAGATCATTTTTCCTTCCCATCCATATTGTTACTCAGCGACATACAGCAGCACGCTGAACTGTGGGTCAATTTGTTGGAAATGTGGGCAAAATCACAATGCGCGATGAAAAACGATAATTATACTTGTCATAATACGAGCTCGTACTACAGTAATATCTTGATTTTATCCGCCTGGTAATTTTTTTAATGATAAAATCGGATTTTATTTTCGATTTTTTAATTCATTTCACAAATATGAATCAGTTATTATATAGGGAAATAAATCGGGTCAACACTGTATCCCATTTAATTCCACCACTTGATGGTTACTTAAACTGATACGTATTTCGATACGTACTCAAAAATCGAGTCAAGTACGAGACACTGAAGATGGTCTTACTGTTCAGATCGAAATACGTATCTCTAAAAGTTACAATCAAGTTGTGAAATTAAATAGAACGAACTCGTCTCGGACTAAAAAATCGTTTCCAAAGATGCTGAACATCTATTCATTGACATTTGTGCAGTCAACAATGCGAGATGAGGGCAAGGACGGGAATTATGGCAAACATTTTGAGACTTTTTCGTAAATCCTAAACGACGAAACAGGCGAACCGAACGCTACTGCATTACATCTGGTTTCAATTTAGAGAAACTTTTTTTTATATAAAACCAAATATTGATCTTTGATCACATATTCGAGTTATCTCTTCTTGGATCAATTAAAAGGGAAATGAATTCAACAATGATACATATTCAAATGGTTGTGATCCAACGTCAGTTTCACGAAAACGTCACCCAATTTCGAACCATGGCCCACAGTGCCCTCCGATGGCAGAGTGTGGCGAAAGGCATAACCAGCCGTGTACACGAAAGGAGGAAGAGGTTATGTTCACATAGAAAAGAAGTCGAAAAAAAATCATGAGAAAATAATAATCTCATTTTGTGTTGTTTCTTCAGTTTCCCAGAGCTGTTGCGGGTCCGCGCGCTGCCTGTGTAACTTTTGCCACTCCTCCGTCGTCAACCCCATAGCTGCGCTCTGCTCGGTGGGCCCCATCAGCCACATCACAATTGGCTCCGACGCGCGGATCGTTCGGGGTGTGTGTAAAAATCTTCTATCATCCTTTCTCGTGGTCGTCGGAGCCGACTGTTCCACAGTTCACAGCAATAATCGCTGGGAATTAGGAAGCGCTGATGTTGCATAACTGTGCTTTGCTCGATGGGAAACGAGATCCAACTGTAAACCGGAGGCCTACACAGAATGCGCGATATCAAGTGCATAAGGGGAGGGTTACTGTTTTCCAGAGGTGCGGAATCCTTATCATCCTAAGTGGCTTTTCGAATTCAAACAACCTCTTTTATAGGAGAGGAAACATAAACACGAGAAAACAAATCAAGCAATCCCAACAAAAGCAATGATGAACCGTAAAAGTCCTTGAGAATAAATTTAATGCCCGGATCGCGGTTGAGTGGGAAGAGGAATCATATAATGTTTGCCATAAACACTCCCTCCGCTTATTCGTCCGCGAATGTAGCGAGTTACCATTGAAGATCTCGCAAAGAAGCAGGATTTGAGATTGTGAACACTCCATTCCTGGACGTTTGAATCAGGATTTCAACAGCGTTTCAAGCCTTAGAAGTATGTGAGTAGCAAGCGACCGACTGGCGACGACGAGTAGGACGACATCAGCATACGAAACTAAGAATGAATTTTAATCCGTTCTCAAGTCGGGTTCGCCCACGGTTGCACCGGTAGATATCCTTGGCATTCTTACCTTTTGTGCTCCCATAATTGGATATCCTAACGTCAGTTCTGCGAAACACAGCCTGACGGGGTCGGATTCACTTGACAGGTTTCCGGCGTCACGTTACAGTCAGTGCTATCCTGTGTGATGTCCTTTTACTGTCCTTGGCGAACGTTCACAAATAAGCTCGATGAAAAGCGGGTGCCATATAGGCTCCTTTCTGTACATAAATACACGGGCAAATAGCAAAAAGAAAATATCCACTCTAACACTAATTGTATACACATAATTTTAAAACATCCGCACACTCGAAGTCTGTTCACCGAGAGCACTTTGCACAATTGTGGACCGTTTCGTCCGTGCGCGCACCACGTCGCTATCCCCAGAGCCACCGTTCCTGACTGCACCGCTATCCGCCCTAGACTACACTCGGCCGCACTACGCCGCCAGCCAGCAGTGTGTAGGAATTTCAAACCTCTTCAAATGCCAGTCACACTAGTAGAGGAGTCCGCCGCACAAGGAAACCCCGCTCGCCAGCCAGCCAGCGCACTGCTTCGGGTTGATGGGGATCCGAGCTCCCAGGATAGGGCACCACCATTCATCCATCTATAGATCCATTCGAACGAACACAATCAGTGCTCCATTACAATCACCACCACCACCACCACCAGTATGGGGCTGCCCGAAAAGAGCCGCTTCCCACATCGAAAAAATCAAAACATATCGCGCTCAGCGTGCGCGTGTATTGCGCGAGCGCTCCCAAACGAGCTTCGAGGCGAACGTGTGTTGTAGTACACCACCAATGCGCGCATCGGATCGCGTCCGCCTTTGCTGGTGTAGTGTAGTGGCAGCGATATCTATCGGGTACGACCGCAGTGTGGAGGAAGCCGGTTTCACGTTCACGCGGTCCTCTCTCGCGCGTGAGCTTCTTTACAACGAGACGCGCACACCGGAGAGCGGCGTTCTAGCGGTTACGTCAGCAAAGGCAGCGCTCGCTAGAATTCATCGTGCGCGGTGTGACTTTGGGCCTTTTTTTCTGATGGAAATTAATTATCACTTGGTAATTACAAGAAACGATTCGATGCATGTAACTGAACGCATTCTTTAGTTTAACTGTAGATAGATTGCAAATCGATGCTGATCATGGAAACCAGGTGATCATAAAATCGTTTTAATAAAATCTTGAACAGGATTTTTAATATAATAAAGCTGAGTTAATTTTTGTCTAATCAGAGATCGAACTTTTTGTTTGGTTGAATCCAAAGAAGGCGATTTCCGGGCCAAGGAAAGGCTAGGAAGTGAAGAAAATCAGCAAACCAACTTTTCGCGGAATTCCAAGTAAGCGTAAAATGGTCACCAACCGTCAGACTGTTTTTTTTTTCTTCCGAAAAGCGATTTCTCGCCGGAAATTTTTGTAAGTGAGCTTCCTGTGCTGCTGCGATTGAGTGAACATTACAAAACCTGCTGATTGATTATCATCATCTATTTCTAATAGAAGTCGAACGGAAGAAAAATCATTAATTAAAAAAATATATGGAGCTATTAGAGTAAGAATTTATGAAATGTTTGTACTTAAAATGCAGTAGTAAAAATTCACGATACAGTAATATCCCGATTTTATCAACCCCCTGGTGAATTTTGGGGTGATAAAACAGTGTATTTGACAAAATAGAAAAAAAAATTCCAATTTTTGAATTCATTCCACAATTATGAATCATTTTATGCCTTGGAAAGGCCAAATGCGTTACCGGTACTTATTATTTCTTGTCGAAATTACTTGCAGAATATTTTCCAGGTACTCAGAAGTCGTTCATAATAAACTACAGGCGGTGAAAGTTATTTCATGAAAATCAATGTTGTTTGTGGTATTCTTTACGAAAATAAAAAGAATGACAATTTTTTTGGGGTGACAAAATCGGGTCGAAAACGTGACAAAATCGGGACGGGATAAAATCGGGTCGAAAACGTGATAAAATCGGGAGTAGACAAAATCGGGTTAACACTGTAATTGCAGGACAATAGAAAACAGAAAAAGTAACCAAATCAATTATTTTTTTTCTATTTTTTAGCATTTAATCCAAATAGGTAAATGCAGCTTGTAGTTTGATAAAGTCATTTTTATGCATGGAAGAGATATTTTGTATAAAGCGCTTAATTATTTCAATTGCAGCCTATTTAATTATTTCACTCACGGGTTAGTTTGCGTCTTCATTTGTTTGGCTTATTAGCGTATTCTAGAAGACTGTTGTGTTGCGTTTATTTGTAAATAAACAAATTCCACACATCTATTGGAAGCCAAAATAAGCCTATGAATAAATTGTAATTGTAACTGTCGATAAATAGATCTAAAATATGACACGGAAATAATCCAATTACTAGAAGAAAAAGCGACATTCCCTCACCCTTTGGAAAAAGGTGAGCATTCTCCAAGATCTCGAGGGCAAGAAGGAGACTAAAGTGGACATTGCTGAAAAGTTCACCATTCATCGAATAACTGTGAGGAAACAACTTGTTTTTGTGGGGTCCGCGACGTTAGGCTTGTTAGGCATAAGGACGTCAGGCATAATGGACGATAGGCATAACGGACGTTAGGAATAAAGGACGTTTGGCATAATTCTGCCTTCTTTATGTCATGGGCTGTTCTTTGAGTCATTTTATGCCTAACGTCCATTATGCCTAACGTTCGCTATACCTAACGTCAATGATGCCAAACGTACTTATGCCTAACGGGGTATACCCGTTTTTGTGATTCCTTCACCAACGGTGTGTAAACAAAACCGAGTCCACCACTATGATGATGCTAAGCCAAATCATTCGCTGCACGCTGTGATATTCCAGAATCATTCTAATTCTCGGATCATTGAGTTCAAAATTTCAAGACTTGGTAATTTACAATATGTACTGATGAGTTAGACTCATTGAAAAAAAAAACTTCCATCAGAAACACTTGTAGGCTTCCGCGAGAACAATTATCCATGCATGTTAACAAGCAGCGTTCAATGTGTATGCGCGCTGCAATGTGACTGGTGATCACAAGCTGCGAATGATTGTGATTGCGAAGTTCCGAAACCCTAAAGTATTTAAAGGAGTTAAAGTACCGGTTAAATACCTTTCCCCAAAAAGTAGCCTGAAAGCATCGAGACGTATGTCATACTTGGTTTGACAATTTCCGACTGGAAAGGGCATTTCACCGAAAGCTATATTTTTGCTTGATAATCGTGCATAATCTGAATCATGAGTTGAAGAGTGATGACGGATTGATTACTGTCTACTTTTCGCCTCCGAACGTCACAGCCATGGATTAAGCCCTTGGGTCATAATGTCATTTAAAACTGTAAGCTTCGTTATCGTAAAAGACTTATGCTTCACGACATGGCTAAAAACGATGTGGAGGAGACAGAGCGATCAACGTTTGTAGTAAATCGCTATTAAACATTGGTTCTAGATTCATGAGGTCTGGGCTGCAAAACACAGTGATCCAGCAGTCCTGGAATAAAATCGGCATTCTGCTTGAAGATAATCTTGTCCACAACATTGATGTTCGCTTTCCCCATTACTTAATATTGAGTAACATGAAGAATTCATTTTGTCAAATTATACTGAGAAGAGATAATGGTGTTGGATGATCAGATAGTGACAGAAGCAAAACAGGACGATTCAATGCTCAACAAATCGGATCCTTCAAACGATTTAGATCCAACAGGCCCGGTATCTCGTGTGCATTGGGAATCATCAGGAATAATCAACCACAATGAAGCAGTGCGGATGCTAGACAAAATTGTTGAAAGGGGTGATTCTTCTGATTTCTCCATGGATGATTTTTTTTTCTTGGAACAGATTGAGGAGATTGTTTTGAATAAATCGATTGAAGGTTCAATAATTTTATTTTATCCATACGCAAAAATCTAAAACTGTTTCATGTTGAGTCGTCAATTAAAAATAGAAGACATGAAATATTGAATAAAAACTGGAGAGCCCATCTCTGGAGGTACCGGGACAAAATATCCCGGGATTTATGTACACAATTTCGAGATTTCCCGAATCCCGGAAAATAATTTTTGAAATTCCGGGATTCCCGGGACAAGCAAGGACAAATCAAGCCGGTACAAATAATTTCTCTTTTTAAGGTGACACGGGGAGCACTACCAATCATCAAATCGTCATCATTTTCATCATTGAATAATTAACTTTTTTCTACAACAAATATGATTTTGAAAAAAGTATCACCGGAGCGTGCTTACTCATAATCTACATGCTGATACATTTACAGTTACATCAAACAACTGAAAACCGAAATACGCCACCCCAAAGTTGCGAGGTGATAATGCTAGAAAGAGACGAAATATAGGAAAAATAACACGGTGTTTAGTGCCTCCCCGAGTCACCTTAAGTAAGTTGGATGTTTTTTTAATTGAAACAAAGCAAATATAATTTTTTGAGCTATTTATGATAACAAACTTTTATGGGCAACGCAGCATTTCTAATTCAGCCAATATCTGCACTAAAGGCGGTACTAGAAATGCAGAATTCAAAATGCAGTACTGAATTAATGCAGAATTCAAAATATTTTGGGAGTTGAAAATCCGGGCGGAAAAGACAAGTTGACCGAAAAAGGACGATGATGTCGTTCAAATTTGTTTAAATTTATGCTCGTAAGGCATGTTTAGAATTGATGAAAAGTTGCAACAAATACCTGTTTGATTGGAGGGAGGCTTTGTAACTCTTTTCCTAATAAAAACTTATTTTTCCGTTATTAATGTTGTTGGACTACAGTGACGGGACGTACGTTAAATGCATAATGCGAATATAACTTTTTTTTTGTTAAATTATGTTATCAACATCCGCACGGAGCATTAAAACCGTAGTGTAAATTCACTTGTTTAAAATTGCAAATTTTCTACGTTGAATCAAACCGTAATCGGGATTTATTTTAATATTTCAGAAAACTTCCGGGATTTCTCTAGATATACGACATATTACATCCCGAATCCCGGAACGAAAAACAAGTGTCAGGAAAAGGACTCTAATAAAAACCTAACAATTAAAAGCTGTTTTTATTACCACATCATGCCTACTTCTAGTGTTTAGAGCGAATAGATTATTTGGCAACTAAGTGAAACGTAGCGATTTGGCATAAAAAAGTCATACGCGATGCTTGTTTTTCTTTAAATCGAAAAAGAGTTTGCTCGCGCGTGAGGGCTCGTTGATTGAGATTTGAGAGAGTTTGAATCAAACACTGCCAATTGCAAGTCATTGTACCCATATTTTAGATTTTTATATGGGACAACTTGCCCGTGCATAGAAACCGAGTTTAATTTACGGGCGTTGATTTACCCAATAAGGAGAAATGCCATTTGGGCAACACCCCTATGATATACTTAAAAAAATGCAAGCAATATGATTAGAATGATAATAAACATGGAATTATTTAAATAAAAGCCTAGTAAGAAAAGAAACGATTCTTACTCGCTGGAGAGTTTTTAATAGATTGATTATTTTAAAGTAGGTACCAGGTAGGTATTTTAAAGTATGATCGTGTGTGAGTGTGCATCAACCTCGTTTCATTAAATTTGATTTATCCCATCCCTGGTCCAAATAGTCCTTCTCCCTAGTAATTTTTCATACCCGTAACACATTTTTACTACAAAAATAATAAATTTTACTACAAGAATGCATTCAGTTTTATCGTACTTTCGAATAACATGATAAAAAATAAGACATTGTTCGGGTGAAAGGTTTAAAAATAAAGAAGTAACAAATAACACACAGTCGCACAGTCCCATTTAAATATTTACTGTAATTTATTGAATGGGGAACGACTCGGCAACATTTTGTCAAGATCGCAAAATGTTTAAATTTGTTAGATTTTCCCATGTTTTATATGGAAAATGTAAATTAGAAGAGGAAGAAGAACATATGGAAATGTGGTTTGAAACTCCAACGGCTCAGTAAACGAAAAGTCAATATGGGATTGATATGAAAGTACCGGCAGAATGTAACGAAATAGAATCGATTTTCCGCCAATTCTTGATATTGGGCCATTTTTAACAGATACCGCGGATTATCGAATACTATTTGTGGTATATTTTTAAGGACGGGTTATTATTGAACTTTTTCCTTCCTTATCCACTAAGAATCCATAATCTGTTAGAATACGTCTTTCAGTAGACAATGGTCTGTCCGCAATCAATCTTACAGGGCGTTAAAGCTCAACCAGAACGACCGAATGTTGATGAAGTGTCTTTGGCATTTAAAATAAGATTTTGGGAAGCTCAAGATAACGTCACTGCCGATGGCCAAAGACCATATTAAGCAGTTTAAATTTCAAAAAATGTAGGAAATCTCTTCATCTATCAATTTGACAATTTCAGGAAAATTACAAGCGACGCAAGGATAAATAATCAGACTGTTTCAAATAGCTTCAGATGAATTCTCTCATCACAACAAATCCACTTATCTACTTATTTATTTTTATTATGATTTAATACTGGCTTTTACTTTCGAACATTATTTGATTCACGAGTACTGCAGACACACCGTGTTCCGTTTCTCCGCTCCCCATGCGCCGACAAACTCTCACACAACCTCACAAGCGCACGGCTATTAAGTGGAGAAAAAAATGTTTCCGTAGAACTGTAAATGGCTCCAGGAATTGCCACGACGAAATAGACGAGGATTCTTTCGCAATCGGCGTGTCCGAATGGTGGACGGACGACGGTGTGGCAAGCGATGACGGTCACGACCCTGGGTAAATTTTGAACAAACAGAACAGCGAACGATAGCATCGTCGTCGTTTCCAAGTGGTGCGCCGTGCCGTGTCGAAGTCCGGTGGATGCTAATTGCTGTCCCCAGGCGGCGGTGGCGGCGGCGGCGTATCGGGTGGGACTAGAAAACCAGATCAGATCGTCTTCGGTCAGCTCTAACGGGATTTGGCGTTCGATGTTTTTTGGGGTGCGAAAACATAGAACGCCGCTGCTTCCGAGGGACACGCGCCCCACTGTGGACGGCATGATTTAGGTTTAACTACACATGTGACCCAAATTGATCCGATTTCTCCTTAACCGGCACAAATATGGGTACAATTTGGTCTGGCTTAATCAACGGAAAAACGAACCACGAACCCATTACAGGCAATGGATGAAAATTAGAACACCGGGCCAGGGCGCACGTCCACGAAGGAAGGAGACAATACTCGCTGCTTAGTGCTCAGTGTGAACAAACTCCATAAAAACGCTATTGCCCAATCAACCGCACCGGGCGTCCAATAAAGCAGGCTTAAACTCCGTCAATTATACAGTTAGATTAATTTGATTTTCCACTTTCAATCTGTTATTACTCCGCCGTTGACGTCGTCCATTCCGTACCGTTTGTTGCTTGTATCATGTTTTTCCGGAGCAGCGATGTACTCGAAACTTCAAGCAGCAAACAAAACCCCTGACAGTTGTCGTCGTAAATTCCGCACCGCACTTCCTCACACCTCGTTATACTACTGAGGAGGTGATTCCTTGGAAAAAACAAATCGTGTTCGATAATGGTTATTTGCAAGGCGATTTGTGCTTTGTTGGAGCATGTTTTGGTATGGTCGGACGGAACAGAACAGGGATGCCAGACAGGAACATGTCTTTCATGCTTTCGAGAAATCTTCAGCAGTATTGGAGCATGATCTAATACTAATCATAGAACAAGGCATTTTAAACAGTGATACCATATTAAGCTTAAAGGTTTGATTCCAAATATTGGGAAAAAAAATCTACAATTTTCATTGATTTATTTGACATCCCTACCAGGGAGGGGCGGACAACACAAAACAGCACTGTGACGAAATCAGTGAAGCAGAAAATAGATAGTGGCGAAAGACGAGCGAAAACAAAATGAAACGAACAAAAAAGGCAGGAGACTTACTCCACAGCCCACCGTAACCAGCAACCAGCCAACCAACCAACCATCAGAAGGAAGGAAAAGGAGTGCTGCTTCGAAGTGAAGTAGCAGCAGCAGAAGAAAACCGAGTACGTAAGTACGTACGTACGGCCGCCCGAGACGCCGCCGTCGCCACCGCAGCCGCCGCCGCTGCCACCGATGGAGGTCAATCACCGCTGCTGCGCCTGAGCTAGGCTAGAGTTGCTTCAGACCAGACCGACCAAGATTGCTGTGGTGCGGACTGTTGCCTTGCCTGCCAGGAGAGACCCCCAAGCGGCACCAGCCGATGGTGGCCACCGCTGCTGCTCGGTTCGGTTCACACCAAGACCAAGAGGATTTGGATTTTCTTGCGGGGCCATTTTCCCTCGACGCGACGGTGATGGAGGTTCGCGAGAGAAACAGCCCTACGGACTGTTACGGAAAGGAGTCTCAAAAAGTGGAAAAAGGGAAAATCCGTTTCGGAAGGGAAAACGTTGTCGACACATCGGGAGGTGGATGACGTGGGGTGGGACTGAGCATGAGGTTGAGCTGATGCCAGGCGAGAGGTGATAAACCGTGCAATTTTCTAGGTTTTGTTTGCCGCAATTGCTCGCTTTTTCCGTTTTGGTTTTATGTACGAGTCGAAGGGGTATTTGGGGGTCTAATTCCAGTACAGTGTTTCACACACATATCCGATGTGGTTTCCGAGTCATTACACTCGCTGATTGGATTTTTGGGTATGAGGGTGGTCTGTAGAGCAATCTGGACTTTTCATTTGGCATTCATTTCGTAAATTTGTGATTTCCGTTCACTTTGGTTTTATAATGACTCAAAATCTTAGTTGGAATGTTCAGGTTATAACACATTGGGATGCTATTTACAAAGGCGAAGTTTGTTAAAGGGCAGTAGTCAGCGTTGACTGATCCTCGAAATGATTCATCTACCATGACGACTCGAATCAAAATAATTTTAAAATTTATAAACTAGGGGAACGGTTCGGCGCTTCATCTTATAGCTCCCATTTCCATCCCATCAAAAACAAAGCAATGAAAAGGTATTTGATTTGTTATTGATTTTTGTGATTTTTTTCAGCAGTGAGCACGCATGTTAGCAAAACGAAGCGACAAGATTGGCGCTGTATTTCTTTGTTTTGCGATGAGATGAAAAACGGAACAGTTCCCCTATTTAAAGCATTATAAGTTATGCCGAGGATTAAAATACGTAAAATAGAATTAGCAACAATATAGATTGTTGCTAATACAACTAAGTACATGCCAATTTCTATTGATCTGTATGATACAAAGACGATTTAAGTTCATAAATCATTAAAAAAAAACTAAGTAGCAAATTAGGTGAAGTGAAATTGATCAACAATTGATAATGCACATCGAAAGAAGTGAATAAAAAACTGTCTGTCAATACGAATCAATCTTCTAATCAAAATAGTTCTTTTCATACAAAATTACGAATCAAAACTGCTATCAGTTGATATAACCAAAAAGGCAATTATTATTAATTACTTCTGTAAACAATACTTGAATTAGTCACATATAGGGAAGGGAATGTTTTATCGCTCTTTGGAACATTTTTCCAACTGACACTTCTCATCAATAAATTGATCTTGTTTTATTGCCTCAGTCGCTTCTTTGAGTTAGTTAAAGTCAACTTTCCTCAAGAAAAAATATTCGGTCGCCTTCTTTACAATTTAATGGACTCAATCGATTTCTTCGGTTGTTTAAAATTAGGGTTTCCAAACAAACAAAATATTTAATTTATTTGAAAACAAAAAAAAAATGTTCCGCAGTTTAAACCCGAATAAAGAATTGGGTAAAATCGTATAAGATTTTAGCTTGAACAGTAAGAAATTTGTTTTTTTTATAAGACGACTGTCCAATCTAGAATTCTGCACGATTGGATGTTCACAGCTTCACCCGATTATGTCTACCCACGATTTTTTCACGTTTTCGACCAGATTTTAGCTCATCACATTTTTTTATTTTTGTAAATAAATAACAATACATAACATAATTCTGAGACATATCAAGTATTTTGTAAGCTTTTTAAGAATTTATGGGTTTGCTTCACGTATTTCCCCTTTCAAAGGCAAAAATTGACTCATATTTGTAAAAAACATTAAAAAATTGAAAATAAAAAAAAACGATTTTATCACCTTCCTGTTTTAATCACCCCAAAGTTCACCAGGGGGGACGATGGAATCGGAATATTATTGTATACTTAAATAATATTTACCATATCATGGAGAAATAAATAATTTTTTCCCAATGTCTATATTGTGCTTTAATTTTTTTTATATCTAGGTGGTCCACTACTTGTTTGTTGCCCATCAAAGTACGTTTAACCCGTAATAAAAAAAAATACGACTCGCAATTCAAATTTGTGATTTTTATCTTGGACTCGCTAAAACGTCAATTCCACACAAAAAAATCAACTCCAAATCATTTCCACACACAGAGATGTATCCAACATCCTCCCTGCCGATCTAACAGAGTATGTATTCATTGTTTGCCACGTACCTATTTTACATTTTCTCCTTTCCTGGGGCCGCGTTTGGATTCGAATTTGAATAATTTTTCTCCGGCCTTATTTTCCACACCACACTGCTCCTTCAACTACACTTCTCCAAAATTTTCTCCACTAAGAAGCCGAGCTTTGCTTGGCCTATCCCGTTTGTGAATGTGGACACTGTTGTTGACCGTTCGTGTATTATTATTTATCGCGTGTTTTTTCGGTTCGGTTCCCGAGCACAGCGATTCCTTTTTTACGTAGTTACTTTACTGGCGAGACGGCGATGGGACAACGCGCGCGCACGGCTTTGATTTGTGTGCTCGCGCGCTCGGCTCGCCTACTCGTCGTCGGGACTCGGACGTTCGTTCTTCGTGGGCACTCAGCCGGAGCGATCCTATCCTCCTATTCAACTTTTCTGTACATATCACACTTCTAGGTACCTCTAGCCTTGGCGACGCACTAACTGCTGGGAAGGCAAGTTACCACAAACGACAAAGTGCTGTAGTTGTAAATTCCTTCGCCGCAACTTCATCGACCTGCGATAAAAACTTTTTCCACTCTTTTTCTCTTGAACGGGCTTAATTTTTTCCTACTCACTCAGCTCACTGTCGTTCTGATTACTTTCATGCCTATATCTTCACATTTTTCTGCCCACTTGAACTTTTTTTTCCGGTCAAGAACTTTTCACTACTTCCTGTTTTCTGGCCGTATTTCACGACACTGGTTTTCAATCTTTTGAGATCCCGATTTTTTCAATCCTTAAATTATCGCTTCTTGTTTTCGGCAAAATAAAGCAAAAATCACCGTTTTATTTATGTAACTCGCAGCAAAATCTTACTAAATAAAAATCACACGTTCCCGCAGCCGAACAATGATCGAAACAAAAGATCCTTTTTGCCACACCTTACTTGCGCCGATGCACTGACTCTGGCAATTTAAATGCAGAAGGTCCTGCGCACTGCCAGCCAACAAATCCGAATCAATGTCGTGTGTGTCCAGAGAGGAGGGCGGAAAACGTTGTTACTCAAACCGCGGCACTTATCCAACTAAAAGTATTTTAAATTTAACTTTTCGACTTCCACCGCACGACGACGCGACGACGGGACGATGATTGTGCTCGAACGGACGAACGAGCGACGGCGCCGATTGAATGAGCTGAGCGCCAGCCAACACAGCTCACCCACACACTAATGCCGCGGACGACCGAACGATGCCGAAGCGATTAGCTTCGCGCTTTGCTTGCTTGCATGGGCACTTTTCTCTCTCGTCATCGCCATTCCTTTTGGGCCGCGCGCACACAACCAAAAGTCCAAAAATCAACTGCGCAACCGATTCGATTCGATTGTTCGCAGTCCAGTCTTGCGATCGTATAACGTTTGTGGGGCGGCAGTCCATCCATGCAGGCAGGAGCGTTTCGGTTGTTTTCCTTTCGTATCTGGTGTTGTGCGCCTGAGACGGGCGGGGGAGCGAGAAAAGGATAGACTTGTTGAGCGAGAAAAGTGAGTGCCCATTGAGTGCGGAACATTCATTCATCGACTCGACACGACACTGTTCAACACGTTGACGGTGTTGCTCATAACTGTTGCATGTGTGAATGAACCGGCACGTCGTGGTATTGTGCTTCGGCACTTACAGCAATGGGAATCCTCCTTTTTGTGCAACAGTATTTTATTCGTCCGGACGAATGAGGAATGACGAACGGGCGTGTGCGTTTGTATGAGTCAGTGATTGAATGAAAAAAGGTTACGCTTGTGTTAGAATCGGGAAATCAAAGTCGTGTGGTCTGGTTATTGGAGCTTCGGTTATACTGTTATTCATTGTGATGGTATGTTCAATAGAAACTAACTGTTAAAGGATTGAATAGAATACGAGTACATTCATGCCATGGTTGATTCAGGAATTGCACTAAATTTCCAGTAAGAACGATTAATAATTATTAGACTCACTTTAACCCATTCAATGACTGTTCGATCAAATCGAGGGTTTTTACGACTAGGATTTTGCGATTTCCGCAGATTTATATGTATAACTATTTTAAGGCTTTGCGCGTATTTGAAGCGGTTTAGTTTCAGATGAAAATTCAATTAATAAAATGCTAGATCGTTAACAATTTATATTTAGTTTTATTTCATATGTGTATCTATGTATATGGGTCTTTTATGCGATTGCAAAATGTTGTTGAGATTTAATATCCCGTTTACGATCTATGCTTACAAAATTCTCTGGATATTTCCAGGTCCCTAATTGAAATATTGAATGACATGCATTACACTTTTGAGCATTCATTGAACAAGTGTTTTGAAGTGAACGCCGTCACTTGTCATTTTGATTCTATTCTGAATCACGACGTATATACACAACATGTCTACTGAACTTCTGAAGGACATTAAAACCCGTTTTTGCTCTCTTCGTAATTCCGAGAAATTTATCAGATTAACCATTTTACGACAAATCATACAGCATGATTTATCGCATAATTTTTCAAATGTTTTTCAGTTAACCCTTTATAAGGCAGTGGCAACTATATTGCCACCAACAAAATGTATGTTTTTCTATTTATTTACAAGAGCTCTACTTATTATTTCCCATGTAGGGGCTTTATTTGCTTCCTAGTGACACCTCAGATGAATTTGACCCATGAAAAAATTGAAAAGTCAATTTGAGAACAATTTTTTTACGAAAAGATCGTAAGTTTCGAGTGGAAGAAGGATTTTCAGTTATAATTCGTTAAAAAAAACGACAGAGATATATTTTTTCCCGTTGGTATTAATGATTTTGAATCTCCTGTGTTGGATTATAACGCAGGGCTGGTAGCAAGTCACTAAAAAGTCACTATTTGCATCCAAAAGTCACTAAAGCCACTATTTTTCGGAAAATGGTCACTAAAGTCACTATTTTCGCACCACCGTTTGTAAAAAAAAGTTCAAAATAAAAATCATTTGTACCTACCATTATCATCAACCAAATCAAATGTAAATCTGTTAGCAAAATATATAATGTTTGAAAAATTGCTCCAAGGCCGTCTTATGAAAGGCAGAGTGGGTTCGAACCATGGACTTCGGGATCGAGAGACACACAGACAGACCACACAGCGAAGATTGGGCATACGTTTAGGCAACGCCGTATATAAAGCGCAGGATTGTTACGACTACGAGGATTTCGCGATTTTCGCGGTTTTTTCTGCTATTCTCGCGGATTTGATGCGGATTTACATAACGGTTGAGGCTTCGCGCGGATTAAGTTTTGGGTGGAAATTTAATAAATAAGGAGCGTAGGGTTTTGTTTTCGATAGCAAAATGTCGTTGAGAAGGGACTCCACATTTGAAGTCAATGCTTACCCAATTTTTGGATATTTCCAAGCCATTATTAAATGCATCATACTTTTGAGAACTCGTTTAACAAGCATTATAAGGGTGAGAACTTCACTTGTTGTCATTTTTCATCGTTTCTGAATATCCATTTTTTGTCACGTCAATTTTGACATAATTCCGAGATATTTCTTGGTTTCTGATTGATTAACCCCTCTACGACGAACCACACAGCATGATATTGTCGGCGTAGCACCACATTAGAATTCGGACATCGGGACTTCCGAACCGAATTTTCTTCCGAAGTTTTATCTGTCAAACTAATTGATGGGTTGTTTAGCGCATCTTTAGGCGAATCCAGCGCACTACTTCCTAAGTTGGGTAAGTTGCCTGTATCTAGAGAAAAATCCACCTTCGTTATAAAAAGCTTCCTAACTTTGTTTCTCTTAGAAGAACTTTCACTATAATTTCTGTAGCGATGACCGCATAAATCTTTTTATAAAATTTCGTAAAAATTTCGCCTTGAATTTGGGAAATAATTTTCGGAAGGTTTTTCTTAGGAATTCTCAAAAAGCTTTCTACCGGAATTCATGAAAAAATCCGCTTGTATTTGAAGGAGATTTTTTTTTATCAGGGATTCGCGGAGAAGTTTATCTAGTAATTGACGTGCAGTTTCCGCGGAAATTCCTGAAAGACAGTAGGAATGTCTACAAAATATTCTGCCTCGAATTTATGGTATGAAAGAATTTCTGGAAGTTTTTGTACTGACATTTGCCATCGGATTTCTGTTGGAATTTCCGTTTGAACTCCTGGAGAAAGATTTCACAAAGATTGAAGTATTTTCGGCACAATTTCTGAAAAAAAAATCCTAAAAAATTTCACTAGGTTTTCCACATAAAATCAACTTCCGCTGATATTTCTGAAAAAAAAATCAGAGTTTTCCAAAGCAATTTCAAATTCAAGATTTTAGATCACATTTTACGAAACTTGAAACTTAAGATTCATTAATTCGGTAACATTCATGAGATCAGGGTTTCGAAAAAACCAATGGCAAATGGATTCTATATGTATTTAAATTTGTTTCAATTAAAAATGTTATTTTTAATTATTAAAAATCGTATTTTAAAATTGTCATCATAATTTTGGATTTTTAAAGTTTTTTTTAAACATTTTTTCCTTATAAAGATTCATAAGCTTTGTGATTCCAAATAATTCTCTGTCTAGTAATTGATTAGATCATTTTATTTCTTTTTTGCCGAAAAACCGTGTTAATTTTTCAACGTGCCAAAACGAATGTTCACACGTTAGCGAAAGCCCAATCCAAAACATCCTTCTAGCACTTTTTCATACTGTCTTGCAGCTGAATCATCTATATATGGTGAAACTTTTGGGAATATATTTTAACGAGACAATATTTTTGATCGATAGTAAAAGACAGCGCAAAATTTGTTATACTTCATTCTGCCTTTTTCATATACAAACTGCAGTTTCACGAAAAACTTCGAGCTCATGTTAAACTTTATTACCACAATGCTGTAGAACTTGCTTCAAAATCGTTGTTGAAATTATAAGCATGGTTTAGTGTAACAACTTGCAACTCGTTACCTGCTCCCGTGTGCTACGGAATAAGGTTTACCATGGTCATATTGCTAGCCTCTGGATGTCCCAACGAATACCTTCCTCAATATCCAACTCTGTGGTATTTATGATGGTGTCGCCAAGTCGATTGTCCTTTGCTAAGTTCCATCTTCTCCCTAGTTGCGATGAAGATGCACACGGCCAGCAGTAGTAATCCTCATGATTTTGTAAATTTAGTCTTTTCTTGATTTCTGATAGCATTCTAATAAAGATTTGAAAAAAAAAAACATGATATCCCTAGTTTCCGATCTACTACGAGTTACTCAGTAACAATACGAATGCAACTCAGCTCACTATCTGGTTAGTACTTCATACAAAAGTCATTATTTGGTCACTTTTTCTAGTTCTGAAAGTCACTATTTGGTCACTTTTTTCGTCAACGTTGGTCACTAAGTCACTATTTTGAAAGGCATTTATCGCTACCAGCCCTGATAACGTGATTAGCGAGAAAAAAGCATTGCCTTTCTGTATATTTGGTTTTTGGATTTTTGACGAAACTGTGTTTTTTTCCCCCTTGGAAACAAAAGCGCAAAAAAATTTTATTTTCACTTATAATGCGTTTTCCGACTAGGACTCTTCACCAAAAAATGAAACGTGGCTTGATTTGACTGATTTTACATAAAAGTGGTAAAACCTATTTTTTAAAAATCTTTTATTTATTTTTGTTGTTGCCTGTTTTCCCGCTTGCCGGGCAGTGGCAACTATATTGCCACCAATGTTGTCCCGCTTGACGGGCAGTGGCAACTATATTGCCACCAATTTTTCAATGTTTCTGAACTGTTTAATGTATAACAAACATACATTTGAGTTGACATGGTATTCAACATTGGGTTCTAGGGTTGTTTTTGTTAATTTATTGTTTAGATTCGTCCGCCTTATAAAGGGTTAAGAATCAGTGTTTATGTATAGCATTGAAGATTGTTTATTGCTTTCATAGCATTCAACTAGATTTCTTTTAATGTTTATTAAAGTGATATGTAATTTATTATAACGTATACTACCCGCCAAAAGTATGGAAGCGCAAAAATAAGTATTGCAACGCCTGCTTTGAATATTGCAATACCCCAACGCTCCAGAACTCCTAAACACGTGATGATGTATTATCGGATACTTTCTATTTTGAATAATGGAACATTCAACAAAATTGCTAAAGACGATAAGTGCATTAGGAAGGAGGACAATCCCCCTGGCTCCCTGGGTGCATTGGCCACTGGGTAGACATCCGGATTATCCGTATTTAGAAACACATTCGAACTCACCATTTCATACATCCATTAATTCCAGCGAGATGCAAAATTTTAACATCTTTCATAAGGGAGAATCCATAAATTACGTAACGCTTAGAGGGGGGAGGGGGGTTTGCCCGAAGTGTGACAATCCATACAAAATTTTCAAATGATTCATACAAAAAGTGTGACATAGGGGGAGGGGGCGTTACGTAATTAATGGATCTTCCACAGTATGACTGAAAAATCGATGCTGAGTGACGTTTGCTTTATCCCTGGTGGCCACCTAATAACATCCGGTGCAATGGTCAATCTTAGTAATTCATGCCAGAAAGCTGCGACTTTTTCTAAACCGATCCTCCAGGAATTCTTTCGGAAGTTCCTCCAAGAATTCCTCCGGAAGTTACTCAAGAAGTTCCTCCGGAAGTTGCTCAAGAAGTTCCTCCGGAAGTTCTTCTGGGAGTTCTTCCGAAAGTTTCTTCAGGAATTCCTCTGCAAGATCCCCCAGGAACTTCTTTGAACGTTTCTCCAAGAGTTCTTCCCAGAATTAAAAAAATACAATCAAACATTTTTCACTAAGTCCACATGAAGGTTCTTAACGATATTTTTCTGAAATTATTCCGGAAGTTGCTCCAAGAATTAGTTTGGCAGTTCCACCAGGAATTATTCGGGAAGCTTCTCTAGGAATTCCTCGGAAGGTCTCTACAATTTCCATTCAAATTCCTCCAGCTATTCCTCAAAAATATCTTCTCTAAGAGCTCTTCCGGAAGTTCTTCTAGAAGTTCCTCCAGAGTTTCCTCCTGAAGTTCCTTTAGGAATTGTTCCTGAAGTTTCTTCAAGAAGTTCTTTAGAACTTCCTCCATGATTTCCTTAGAAGTTCTTGCCAGAATTACTTCGATATTCCTTCCAAGTATTCTTCCAGATTTCACCAGACACTGGGATGTTTCTCCAGGAATTCTTCGGGAATATCCTCGGAATTTTTACAAAAGTTACATCAAAAATTTTCAGGAAATTTCTTTACGAATTTCTTCTGATTGTTTTTCCAGGAATTGCTTCGGAAGTTTCTCAGGGAGTTCTTCCGGAAGTCCTTCTGGTAATTCAGATAATTTCGAGCAGACAATGTCATTGACTGCGGGACTTCCAAGGTCATTAGGAAATACTTACTCATTTAATTCCAGTTCCCTGCATGATGTTCCGATCCTGTTTGCGTTTACCGATATTTCAGCTCAATATTTCATACAGCTCTTTTACATTTTTTTAGGTAATATTTTTTACTGTTTTCTGTATATTATAAAAAAATCAACGAAATTCAGAATTTTTTTAAGGTTTCCAATTAACTTGCGCATAAGTACCGAAACATCTGTAATTTTTTAGATCACCGATATTTTTTTTTACTCAAGTGTGTATACTTGAAAATTCTACCGATAATTCCACAGAAACTTTTACAGAAAATCCTTCCGAAAGTCCCTAATTTTTTTCCTGGTACAGTACCAAAATTACTTCTAGAATACTTATATAAATCTTTTTATAGATTCCCCAAGAAATTTCTTGGAAATTTATTTTGAAATTCCCTCAGAAATTTCTTAAAGTATAATCTAAAAACAATCCTCCAGGAACTGCTCCTATATATTCCTCCAGACGGAATTCACTATGCATTTTTGTGGGATTATCCAAAGGAGTTCTTAAAAGATTTCTTGAAACAAGTCCTGAAGGATTTCTTTAAGAAGTTCCTGAAGAAATTCGGGAAGGAACTTCTGGTTGAAATACCTAAAGAAATTATAGAATAAATTCGTGGGGATATTCTCGATGAAATTTCCGATTTATTTGCCAATGGATTTCCTGGAGGAATTCTGAAAAAAAACTTTGGAAGAATTGTTGAAGAAATTTTAGGAGAAATTCCAAATGGATTTCCTGGTTTGAATCAGTGTAAACTTTTTTAGATGAATTTTCAAAATAATTTCGGGTGTGTTTCCCGATTGGCTTCCAGAAGATATTTTTAAAGGAATTACTAAAATAATTTCTGAAGAAACTTCAAGAGAATTTCAAGCAGTTGAAGTTTTTTCATAGTTTATAAGAAATTTAAAAGAAACTATTTTTAAGTTTCCGAAATTGAACAACTGGGTAATTAAAAAGTTAAAATAATTTCAGACCAAAATACTTAAGAAATGTTAATAGGAGATCATTTTAAAGTTTTCTAGGAGCAATGAAAAACAATTGATTTCATAGGCTGCGTTTGAACTTAAAAGTTGTTGCCGTTTAAAAATCAAAAATCAATCGGTCCAGAAAATCGCAGGTGCTTTCCATCAAGCCCGATAAGACATCTGTCAAAACAATTTGATGTACCTAACTGTCTAGTACTTTCCATTTAATTCCACTACGTTTTGTTATCTTTACAGATGCGTATTTCGACCTCAACTGTAAGGCCGTCTTCAGTGTCTCGTACTTGACTCGACTTATGGAAAGTACTAAACTTTTCTTAGACAATTGAAGACATTCCACTAAAAGAGCTTAAATAATTTTTCTGAATTTTATGTCTGTCAAAAGTAATCTTGTCGTGTGAGCAGCGTTATTTGGAAATTATTCAACTGTAACTAAAGCACCATCAAATTTTGCACCTTCTAACCTTCATCGAATTATTTCATCAACAAAACCCAATATTTGTCACATCTTTATGGTTCCATTAGACTACAAATATAAACAATTAATATGTAGTACAAATAGTAAAACTATAGAAACAATCAATGGAAGTAGAGCCTACCAGTAAAATTGCTCTTTTAACAAAATGTACGAAACCCTGGTATAATTGCCCTTCAATAGCCATCGGCGTGGGAAAAAATATTCGGCGTCGTGGAAAATTTTCATGCAACTTAATTTTGACGGCGGCAGTGATGTGAGAAAATCAGTGGCGGCGGCGCACAGGTCTAATCTTTTGTGGATGAAGATATGCAAGGGTTCAGGAAAGAAATAAATTTTGGCAAATTTGTTGTTCCGGTTGAAAAAGGTTGAAGTAGAAGAACGATGAATTATCAAATTTTAAACGGCTAAACAGATTTCTCAGAACAGCATCATGGTGAGCTGTTCAATTTGTTTTTTACTGCAGTTTTTCAAATACAATTAATTAAAAAGCGGATGTACTCGACCGACGCAGGATCATGTATGCTGGCGGTGGATGTGCGGGGTGAGACGATATAGACTCGTACCCTCTATTTCAATGCATGCCAGGACATACGGGAGATATACCCGTGTCCCATCCCTGGAAGTATGGTCAACAAGGAGTGACACGAATCATCTTAGCGAAGTTACTCCCAACGTCAACTTTGCATATACCCTCTTAATGTGGAACGGTTGGTACGGCAGTCAACGTTTCTTCCTTTCGTTAATTCAAAACTCTTTGTTGATCATGTTATTTATTATTGAAAAATCTGATTGCCAGGAAGTTATGAGTTATCTCCCAATTTCAAGCCTGCATGGTGGGCCATTTTAATATTTGTGTCATATTTATGATATGCTGTAAATATTAATGCTGACAAGAAAATTCTCGGAAACACAACCGACATTTCTAGGATGTTTTTCAATACTGACTGTGTATGTGCTAAGACAAGAATGGTTGATCAACAGGTAACATGACAGGCAAAAATGTCTACCATTCTCAATCTGTTTCTGCAATCCTTCTTCCATCGCCAATATTACCAGATATTGGATGCATGTTTATATTTTTCCATTTCATGCTCCGTTTGTTTGAATAAAAAATGAGCAAAAATGGATCAACTACAAGATCCAAAATAATAAAGCAGAAAAGTGGCATAAAAAATAAATGTGTAACTAAATTAGACCACTGGTGCAAAGCATTTTTTTGTTCGTTGATCTAACGTTTGGTTCAAAACATATTGAAATAAAAAGCGTCTGTTCGGGCTTTGTCATTTTTGTCAATAATATGCATGTATGCTTTCTTAACAACATCATCAAGCCATCTATTACTACAACAGTGTAGAAGACCATGATTTTTAGGTGAAAAATTCATTTTACGAATGTGGTTTTTCATCCGTTAAAAACGATTTTGGACCTGGTTCAAAATTGGACCAGTTCCAAAAAAATAGACCAGAAAACTGGTATAGAACGAAATTTGGAACACTGGTGCGAGCTCATTTTTTACTTTGGTCCAAAGTTTGGTCTAAATCGCTGATTTGTATCACTGGTGAAGTTGCTCTAATAGAATACTAGGTTATTTTTTTGCTCACGCACCTTTATAAGAATGTTGTTGATTGTCCAAATAGAACATGGATTGTTAAAAAAGAATTGAGCATTTACAAATGTCAAACAATATGTCTTCGTTTTTTTGTGACAACAAACTTGAGATGGCAACAACAACTTTTTGATAAAATTACATCAATTTTATACTTTAAAAACTATTCACGTCAACTTAGGGTCTGACTCATTTGGAGAATTAAAGTGAAATTAAACTTCAAAGTGGCATTTCATTAACTATCGAATAACCCTGCTCGCAGAGCAAGATTACTTTTAACAAATATCGAATCAATTTTTATCAATATGTTATTGGAATAACTGGGTAGCACCAGCCATTCTTATGTCCGGGTGATTTTTTAATCTTCGAACTGTCATTTTTATTTTTTTATTTTCCAAATGAGACAGACCCTTAAGCATCTCAACAAACATTAGAAGTTTAAAATAGGCTTCTTCAGACAAAAAACTTGCTTATTTGGCCAAAATTGTTTGTTGGGATTACATAAATTGACTCTTATTCCTACTGCCCTGATCGAAGAAAGTAACCCACAAATGGGGTCTCCAGTAGGCTCTCCACCAATACATTAAATTTAGTAAAAATGAGGATTGATTTTTTTTTTATTTTGATTCATTCGAAAGAACACATTTTTCTGAGATGCAATATATTTTTTTGCAATTCCTGATCATAATATCAGGTTTACAGTTCGTCTTTGAGTGATAAAACGGCCTACTTTTCCATACCGAACTCAAATGGGTTACATAATATTCATTATAACACTCATTTGGGTGCTATAATGAAAAACCAAGATCTGAACAGTAGTTACATAACCACAATTTGCTGAATTAGCTTGGGTAAGTGCACTTGGGCCCTTCTTAGCCGTGTGGTAAGACGCGCGGCTACAAAGCAAGACCATGCTGAGGGTGGCTGGGTTCGATTTCCGGTGCCAGTCTAAGCAATTTTCGGATTGGAAATTGTCTCGACTTCCCTGGGCATAAAGGTATCATCGTGCTAGCCTTATGATATACGGATGCACAAATGGTAACCTGGCTTAGAAACCAAGCGGTTAATAACTGTGGAAGTGCTTAATGAACACTAAGCTGCGGGGCGGCTCTGTCCCAGTGTGGGCGTGTAATGCCAAGAAGAAGAAGAAAAAGTGCACTTTTCATAAGACGAGTTTGTACAATCACATTTAATTCCCTCTTATGACAAGTGAAGACATTCCACTAAAAAGCTCCAAATAATTTTCTTAACTTGGGTAAGTGTTCAAATAGTGTATTCTCTGCGTAATGAATGAAATAGTTTGATGGACATGACATCAATAAATTCCAAAAGCAAGTTCATTTATTGCTTCACGGCTTATCGAATTATGCAATGTTGCACGGTAACATGGAATCTGATTGTTCTCAGCAACAACATAACTTATTGGCAAAAATGACCATGTGGAGTAAATAAGACTGTACAATTTTGGTACAGATTTATCAAATTAAAGTCCATTTTTCGTCATTGCAAAAAATAGCGTGTGCAACTCGCTGCAAAACTCGATTTTTTCAGCACTCGTAGTACAATTTGTGCTGAAAAAATCATCTTTTTGCAACTTATTGCACAAACTACTATTGTGTTGGCAAGTTCATCTATCGCTTCAAAGCTTGTTGAACTATGCAATGTGGAACGATAACATAAAATGAGCTTACAGGACACAGGTTGACAGCTCGGCCTACAGTAAAATTCAGTTACGGATACGCGAAATTATAAAACGCTTGCATTCTACGGAATCCATCAAACCATGTTGGTTTACACAATAAGTTACGCCCAAATCGCAAAGGTGGGGCAGATGATGGGCAAATTCAGAGTAATTCAGCGAGGATGTTTCGATGCAATTTACCCACTGAGCAAGCAACTCGGGTCGCGATGCAACACTTTCTGGGCTATAAGAAACATCTTTTATACCAGCATTCACTTTCCTATCCATTTTAAAGTAGTTTCTCTACCACGTTCCCTTATCTTTTGCCTATTTTGGCAATTCCCAAAAGCATCGTACTTACAAGAAATCGCTTCGTTTGGAAAAGTGTATCAACTTCGAACTTTCCAATTTTTCCCTCGACGGAGATGGTCGACGCGATGGACTCCCATTCACCCTTCTCGTATCCAGCAACGAGCAAAGAAAAGATAAATGATATTTCTACTCCTTACGTTCACTTGCTCATAAAAAGGCAGCGATCGCGTGAGAAAAACTGCCTCTCCAACACACAACCACGATCGTTGTCGTTGGTTGCTTACCCCTCTGGCGGTCCCTAGTTGATGATTTTTAATTTATTCTCCCCTTCATAATCTTCGAGCCAGTGATCGCGGTATAATATACTGTAATAATTAGTGTTTCTCGGGATTTCTTCCTCCCGAACAGCTAGATCGAGAATCCCGGTTCCAAGGGGGAGAACCCACTCTACGGTGGTGTCGTCTTTACATGACTTTCCGTTTGTTTCCTCTTGCCAGCAACCCTTCTCGTGTGTTTCTCTAAGTGTGCTCTCTGGTTCGAATGTTGCTTCTCTGCTACATCGGTGTGGTGTGGGTAGCCACCCTAGCCTGATCGATTCCAGCTGAGTCCCCATCGGGGCTCGAGCGTTGTATTGGTGATACCCTCTAGTAAGAATCTAACAATCTCGCATAGGTTATTCATTCTGCTCTGCTGCTCCCCATTGTCGATGTTGGTCCGGCTCTATTCACCACCACCCACTCGCAATCCAAACTATGGAACGGCAGGCAACCCACTCGTTGATCGTTCCAAACGATCCGATAGGGTGGCCGCAAACGCATAGCGATACCTAATTCCGTATCTGATAGGTCTGGGAGCCCTATCTTATTTCTCCCCCGTTTTGTTGCCGTTTGATCTACGTGACTGGTGGTGGCGTGCACAATCGTAGTAAGCGAGGATCTCGGTGTTGTGATCACAACCAGCCTGGACGAAGTGTGTATCTAACCTACCTTCCTACATATAGCTACGACGGTCGGTGTTGGTAGAATCGTTTTGAGCTGGTGGATGTTGCTTAGCCTATTTCTACGAAATTGACTTTTATTGCACGGACTGCGTTTCGTCATGGTCTGCGTTGGGATGTGGATGGGGAGCATATTGGGTAAAACTAAATAGGAACGAACGAGTAGGCACGATCGCTAGAGGATGCTTGGGGATATAGAACATTCGAGCATTTATCATAGTATTGGTGGGCGTCAAACACGAATTGAAAGGAATCTATGATGGTTTCTATTTTAGCTCAATTGAATATAATCGCAACGTATACAGGAACAGTGAACACAATTAAAATGATCTGGGGAGGATAAAAGAAAGAACAATTCAAGCATAATTTTTCATAACGACGTATGTAACAAAAGTAAACAAAACGGGGTTTTTAATACAACGTGACAATCACACGCGGCTTTATATAATACGCATCGATTTTACTGATTTTAGATCTTAAAATTCTTTAATTTAATCTTTTTGCGAATCGACGTATGTAAAAATTTCAATTTTTGAAGTCTCACTGTTACATACGTCGCTTTAACATATGGGAACTAAGAGCGACCTATGTAACAAAAAAATCAAAACAAAACAAAACTGCAGTTGTGTCAATCGTGCACTACACGGAAGAAATAAACTACCCAATAGTGAGTTTAATTCACCCAACCTCGAACATCTGTACGGGAAGCCAAAATTGAGTAAGTAGGGTCGAAGTAGTTTGCCTTTACTCCCATGTTAAAAAAGTACCCAACGGAAAATTTATTGACCCAAATTTAAGTTTAATTTACTCAATTTCGACCTCAGGTAATAAAACTCAAAATTGGCTTCCCGTATTGAACTGGCGTCGTTGGATTGTTTGGCTCTTTTGTTTTTAACAACAAAAGAAAGAGTGGATGAAAGCGAAGAGAAAAAATAACTCAAAAGTAAGTTTAAAAGTACTCAATTTTGGGTACTTTTTTTCTTCCGTGTATGGAAAACCGACCAATGTACACCGACGTACGTGTAGCATACCGGTGTATGTACAATTTTATCGTTTTTCACAATGAATTTGATTGAACTGAGCTTTACTGTGAAGCACGCTTATTACGTGTCTTGTAATGATGCATGCCAGCGGAAAAAAGTATTGAAAAAAGATTTAGTTTTAAAACAGTTTTAGAAAAAGTTTTGCCAACTTTCAGCAAAGGATTTCTCGAATCCTCATATTTGTTACATACGTCGTTATGAAAAATTATGCTTGAATGGAATCCCCATTTTATGTGGTGATGGTTTAGTTTCGTTCAACTTAATTTTTCAGCAAATAAACTTATTTTGATTAAAATTGATATTTCATCAAAATAATGATGCACAATACGATTTTATTTTAGATTCATATTAAGGGTGAATATTACAATTCTGCGTCAACGCAGACAATTCACAGCATGGATGTTATCGATCATTTAGTAATCTGCGGTCGATCATTTAGCTTGTCAATAACTCACTCCAGAGGCTAAATTTTAAAATATGTTGTATGGTGGTCCCCTAGTACAAAAGTTTATCTACAACTCTGCCAAACAGTTTCTTGTTTGAATTACACTAATAACAGAGCTATAGCGCTAGTAGCAGTAATTTATACTAAATGATTGAAATTTTCTTATCATTTAGTATGAGTTGTGGCCGCTAGCACCTTAACTCCTTCAAGAGTGGAATTCGAACGTCAACTTGTTAAGCAGAATTGTCAAAAACCAAAACCATCGCACTAGAAGTCCACCATACAATACGTTTTGAAATTAGGACTCTGTGATGAGTGTTATTGATAAACTACGAAATGATCGAACGCAGATGACTACATGATCGATAACAGCCTTGATTTACAGTACTGAATTATTATTTATTTTTTTACTATCTAAATCTTTCTGTATTGTATTACGATTCCCGGACGGTTCGTTAACAGCGTTAACGTTCTGTCTGTGCTCCAAAAAAACTTACCTTGTCTGTGCTCTGGGGTTATATTGGCCCCAAATTGAAATTGCTATAACTTTTTTATTGTTTGGCCAATTTCCTCCGCGGGGAGGAGTTTTGCTGTGACATGCGGCATTGATTAGTTAAAAATTGGGCGCTAGGGGGTGGTATATTTTGGGCTAACTCAAGATATTCATATATAGAATTTTCTTCATTGTAAATATTCCTATAACGCTAATTTGAAATTGGTAAAAAATATGTCTTTTGCAAAGTTCATCTGGTGGGAATGGACTGTGTGACGGAAAAATAATTAGGAATTTTACAATTAGGCGGCGCTAGTGCTTGCAGTATTCTTGTATGTATGAAATATAAATACAGTTTGAAATCTTTCGTACCTTACGAACCTTTCCTTTCGTAACCTTACGTTACACGTGCAGATTCAGAGGCCCTAACTCCAGGGATTTCTAGGATGACGAAGAACATATTCTGAGAACGCATTCTAATCATTCTAATCTAATACGGGTGTAAACCCAAAGGCCTTACCTCCAAGGTATTCTTGGATGACCTAAAACATATTCTGTGACCACATTCTTAACGTAGTCCTGGACATCCTGAACAAATTTGCCGAATACAACTTGGGCGTAGGTACGAAGGATCTCAAGCTAGAACAATATTTCACACATGCAAGAATATTGCAAACACACTAGCGCCGCCTATTTGTAAAATTCTTAATTTTTTTCCCGTTGTTGGCAAATAAAGGTTGCACGAAGAAGAAGAAGTCGAAGGATGATATTTGAAAAAAAATTCACGGGGAAGCATACGGGAAGTTTTTTAAAACTCTTCTCAAAAATTCTAGGAGTAATTTAATTAAAAACGGTTAGCAGTACGGGGTTGGACTTTCCTTCTACTGCATAATAAACGTAATTTTTCGATTTCAAATTTTATTTTGTTATATCACCCTTGATACACAGTACAAGCAAAGTCCAACCCCGTACTGCTTTCCGTTTTTAATTAAATTGCTTCTAGAATTTTTACGAAAAGTTCTAAAAAATTTCTAGTAGGCTCACCCGTGCATTTTTTAAATATCATCCTTCGACTTCTTCTTCTTCATGCAACCTTTAATCGCGAATAAAACAGTCCATTTTTATCAGACGAACTTTGCTAAAGACATCATCTTTACAAATTTCAAACTTGTACAATAAGAATATTTGCAAGTTTATCTACAACTCAGCTCGATGAATTGAGGTTATGTCTGTATGTGTGTGTATGTATGTATGTATGTGTGTGTGCAAAAAAATGTGAGACAATTTTTTGTACTTAGCCTTATTCGATTTGCTTGCAACAGATTGCATTCAACGCGAAATCTTTCCTAATTTTTCGCTATTAAAAATTGGCCCAATCGGTCAATGCGTTCCGGAGTTATTTTTTTTCCAAAGGGGAGGGGGGGCATTGAAATGAACGTAAATGAATGTGAATTGATGAAAATAACTGAATCTATCTCCCTAAAGTGCAGTTTTGACCTCTCTTATGATGTGCTTTTCTTGTTATGTTTTATAATATACGAGAAAGGCACCATCACGGCTGGGTGGATTATTCTGGGTGTTTATTATATTGTACCGCTCATGAAAAAATCTGTTATTGCGCATATTTTAAGTCGACTTTGGATTCTGGCGATAAATGCTTCGATAGCACGGTTCAAGGTTCCTCCGGAAGTTACTCCAGGAATTCCTCTGGAAGTTCCTCCAGGAATTCCTCCGGAAGATCCTCCAGGAATTCCTCCGGAAGATCCTCCAGGAATTCCTCCGGAAGATCCTCCAGGAATTCCTCCAGAAGTTCCTGCGGGAATCCATCCGGAAGTTCCTGCAGGAATTCCTTCGGAAGTGCCTCCGGAAATTCCCCCAGGAATTCCTCCGGAAGTTCCTCCAGGAATTCCTCCGGAAGTTCCTCCAGGAATTCCTCCGGAAGTTCCTCCAGGAATTCCTCCGGAAGTTCCTCCAGGAATTCCTCCGGAAGTTCCTCCAGGAATTCCTCCGGAAGTTCCTCCAGGAATTCCTCCGGAAGTTCCTCCAAGAATTCCTCCGGAAGTTCCTCCAGGAATTCCTCCGGAAGTTCCTCCAGGAATTCCTCCGGAAGTTCCTCCAGGAATTCCTCCGGAAGTTCCTCCAGGAATTCCTCCGGAAGTTCCTCCAGGAATTCCTCCGGAAGTTCTTCCAGGAATTCCTTCGGAAGTTCCTCCAGGAATTCCTCCGGAAGATCCTCCAGGAATTCCTCCGGAAGTTCCTCCAGGAATTCCTCCGGAAGTTCCTCCAGGAATTCCTCCGGAAGTTCCTCCAGGAATTCCTCCGGAAGTTCCTCCAGGAATTCCTCCGGAAGTTCCTCCAGGAATTCCTCCGGAAGTTCCTCCAGGAATTCCTCCGGAAGTTCCTCCAGGAATTCCTCCGGAAGTTCCTCCAGGAATTCCTCCGGAAGTTCCTCCAGGAATTCCTCCGGAAGTTCCTCCAGGAATTCCTCCGGAAGTTCCTCCAGGAATTTCTCCGGAAGTTCCTCCAGGAATTCCTCCGGAAGTTCCTCCAGGAATTCCTCCGGAAGTTCCTCCGGAAGTTCCTCCAGGAATTCCTCTGGAAGTTCCTCCAGGAATTGCTCCGGAAGTTCCTCCAGGAATTGCTCCTGAAGTTCCTCCAGGAATTCCTCCGGAAGTTCCTCCAGGAATTCCTCCGGAAGTTCCTCCAGGAATTCCTCCGGAAGTTCCTCCAGGAATTCCTCCGGAAGTTCCTCCAGGAATTCCTCCGGAAGTTCCTCCAGGAATTCCTCCGGAAGATCCTCCAGGAATTCCTCCGGAAGTTCCTCCAGGAATTCCTCCGGAAGTTCCTCCAGGAATTCCTCCGGAAGTTCCTCCGGAAGTTCCTCCAGGAATTCCTCCGGAAGTTCCTCCAGGAATTCCTCCGGAAGTTCCTCCAGGAATTCCTCCGGAAGTTCCTCCGGAAGTTCCTCCAGGAATTCCTCCGGAAGTTCCTCCAGGAATTCCTCCGGAAGTTCCTCCAGGAATTCCTCCGGAAGTTCCTCCAGGAATTCCTCCGGAAGTTCCTCCAGGAATTCCTCCGGAAGTTCCTCCAGGAATTCCTCCGGAAGTTTCTCCAGGAATTCCTCCGGAAGTTCCTCCAGGAATTCCTCCGGAAGTTCCTCCAGGAATTCCTCCGGAAGTTCCTCCAGGAATTCCTCCAGGAATTCCTCCGGAAGTTCCTCCAGGAATTCCTCCGGAAGTTCCTCCAGGAATTCCTCCGGAAGTTCCTCCAGGAATTCCTCCAGGAAGTTCCTCCAGGAATTCCTCCAGGAAGTTCCTCCAGGAATTCCTCCAGGAAGTTCCTCCAGGAATTCCTCCAGGAAGTTCCTCCAGGAATTCCTCCAGGAAGTTCCTCCAGGAATTCCTCCAGGAAGTTCCTCCAGGAATTCCTCCAGGAAGTTCCTCCAGGAATTCCTCCAGGAAGTTCCTCCAGGAATTCCTCCAGGAATTCCTCCAGGAAGTTCCTCCAGGAATTCCTCCAGGAAGTTCCTCCAGGAATTCCTCCAGGAAGTTCCTCCAGGAAGTTCCTCCAGGAAGTTCCTCCAGGAATTCCTCCAGGAAGTTCCTCCAGGAATTCCTCCAGGAAGTTCCTCCAGGAATTCCTCCAGGAAGTTCCTCCAGGAAGTTCCTCCAGGAAGTTCCTCCAGGAAGTTCCTCCAGGAAGTTCCTCCAGGAAGTTCCTCCAGGAAGTTCCTCCAGGAAGTTCCTCCAGGAAGTTCCTCCAGGAAGTTCCTCCAGGAAGTTCCTCCAGGAAGTTCCTCCAGGAAGTTCCTCCAGGAAGTTCCTCCAGGAAGTTCCTCCAGGAAGTTCCTCCAGGAAGTTCCTCCAGGAAGTTCCTCCAGGAAGTTCCTCCAGGAAGTTCCTCCAGGAAGTTCCTCCAGGAAGTTCCTCCAGGAAGTTCCTCCAGGAAGTTCCTCCAGGAAGTTCCTCCAGGAAGTTCCTCCAGGAAGTTCCTCCAGGAAGTTCCTCCAGGAAGTTCCTCCAGGAATTCCTCCAGGAAGTTCCTCCAGGAATTCCTCCAGGAAGTTCCTCCAGGAATTCCTCCAGGAAGTTCCTCCAGGAAGTTCCTCCAGGAATTCCTCCGGAAGTTAAATAAAAAAAAAAAAAAAAAAAAAAAAAAAGTTCTTCCAGGAATTCCTCCAGGAAGTTCCTCCAGGAATTCCTCCAGGAAGTTCCTCCAGGAATTCCTCCAGGATGTTCCTCCAGAAATTCCTCTGGAACTCTTTTGGAATTATCAAAAATTCCCCTTAAAACTTCTTTGGAAATGGTTTAAGAAATTCTCCCGGATGATCCTGCTAGAATTCTCAAAATTTCTGTCGGTACTTCCCCTAAAATTTCGTCAAAAAATCAATGAAAAAGCCGTCCAGGGTTTTCCGATTTTTTTTTTCCAGGAATACGCAGCAATATCTTGAAACAATAACCCCGGAAATTCTTCTAGAAACTCTCCCACATTTTCTTCCATGAATTCTTCCAAAAAAATCTACCAAGAATATCCTCGGAAATTACTTCACGAATTCCTCCAGAGATCCCTTTATAACATCCCCCGAAAATTTCTTCAAGAGTTCCCTGGGAATCCGTTTCGGAACTTCCACAGAAATTTCTCAAGCTATTCTGCAGAAAATTCCTCCAAGAACTGCTCCTGGATATATATTTAAAACATTACTCCTACAAATGTTCTGAAGCATTGACATACAATATTTCAAAAAATAGCCTCACATTTACAAAGACGATGATTTTGCTGAATGACTTATGTAGGCACCATTTAAAAAAAAATCTGTGTCCTATAGGTCCGTTGTGTATTATAGCAAAGACAAATATGCTTAGAGTACAGAGCCTTATATCGAAATTTTGGCTTCCGAATACTTTTATAAACATTCTTTTTTTTATATAAAATAAATAAAAAGGCAAAAGCATTTTTTTTTTCTTTCGGAATATTTTTATAACGGAATATTTTTATTTTTATAGGTAAGTAAAATAATGCTGGTGTTCGTACTATAGAGGTATGCCTGTAATTGAGGATATTCTGTATTAAATAAGCGCATAAATTGATATGAATGGTTGTTCCTGCTCCTTTTACGAACAAAGTATCACAACACTGTGCATAACGTGTCCCGGATCGGTCCAAGAAAAATCTGGTCATTTTAAATTAAAAGAGGATTGGTACGTATAAAGTTTACCAAAAACATGGACGGAAGAAACCGTGCGAGCCAGTTGCGATTCATTCAAAAAGCGATTGCTGATAATCATTAAGGAAAAAGGAGATAGATTTCAACTACACGTGTGATTTATAAATAATAAGTACCTATATAGGTACTTTTGTAAACATAAAGCGGTTGTTGAATTTCCAGCGTTTTTGTTGATTTTATGGATCTTTTTTGTTACTGACAAGCAACCGCCCCTAATGGATGGTGCAAAACGTAAAGCCCTACAGTTCGTATTCAGAAAGTCGTAGGCCTTATTAAATAATTCTTCCGTATTTCCAATCGTTGAACTTGAAAAAGAAATCGAGTTCGATGATTTATATAATGGCATGACATAATCAATTCCAATTGAAATGTAGAAATAATGAAGCATAGATAATCATTGTCAATCTGAATAAAGTAAATTGAGTTAATTGCGCATCCTACGTCGGATCCAACAGTATCAAATTTCCAACGCAAAAGCATTTCAATACACGCGGTTAGATGAGAAATCCTTACAGCAGTTTTATATTTTTTATTCACCTCCCACACACAATCCGTGTGCTGAGGGGTTTTCGTTTTGCTTGCCGAAACAGGCTAAATTTAGAGAATTTATTTGTTCTTGGCGTGGCCCTCGCTCATCCTATATCGCACGATCCTCGCGATCGTCATCGTCCGTCGCACACTGCACACATATGATCATCATCGGTGTCGCGTTGGTGTGCCCCCCATGCGCAACACAGTACCTACGTACAGCACCTCTCATTCAATATATTCACTGTAACCATCACTAGCAACACTAGAGTCGGTATGAGTCCCTAAGTTGCCATTACCCGCAACTCAATGGACTGGATGGTTCCTCGCTTGCCTGAACATCATCGTCACACTCGACAAGGGGAGGATGCTAGTTGATTCAACCATAATTAATCAACCTATGTGGCAAACTGGACCCTTCTTATACAAGTAAATATCTACGCTTAACTCTGATAATTTGAAGAAATTTCCTTTTCAAATTTGCACAAATTATTTCGTATAGTTTGCTTTATATAGTAAGTTATTTCTTCTCAACTATCTTGCAATAATAATAATCACTAGCACATTATTTGAATAATTCTTGATATATTAGTAAATTTTCGCATCCAATCAGAAAAAAAGCTGAAGCATTATCAAACCTCGTCTACGGTACCCTTCGGCGAGTTTAAGAAAAATAAAAAGGCATAATGCACCAATACGGATCGTTTGTCTGTGGCGAGAATCGACTCGGAAGAAATGCGCGCCCGAGGAATCGCCTTTCCTTGTCGTCCCCCCAAAAGCGACACACACTAAGTGCGCATGTTTGGTAGTCGGTGCGTGGCAGGAATTTCTGATTCGTTGCTGCCTGCTTTTTCGATTACCCCAAGATCGATCCGATAGGGGGAGACCAGGAGACGAGAAAGAACGAATAATGAACGGACAAGTTTGACGGATTCAACTATCCCGATGACTGAGGATTGAATTGTATTTGGGATACCCTCCCCCCCTCTTGCCACCAAACCGTGAGTGGAGATGTTTTTTGAGTAGTGAATTAAAAAAGGGAAGTCTCCCCACAAAGGAATGAAGGAAGTTGCGCGTTTTGGTGCGTTGGCGTTTCCCGTATCGCATCGTCGTCATCGTCAACATCAGTTTCGTGCTTAGAGAATCGGTAAATACCGACATGGTGGATCCGAACGGACTCGACGGACGAAGCAGGACCGGGGCACACAACTCGCTTCAAGAGCGATAATGACAAAAGAACGCATAAGAGTCCGAGAGAGTCAAGTGAAACGATTCGTCCTCCCCCGCATGTGTTTTTTAAGTGATCTCCACTCCGCAGCACTACATGAAGACGACAATTTGATGGGTTTAGATATTTGCTTTTGTAGAAAAGCTTCTTTGAGCATGACGTAATCCTGGTGCAGAAATTTCAATGTCCTCATCGTATTAGGCATGAATGAAGAAGCTCAGTCAAATGGTGAAGCAGTCATGTAGGCTTTGGACTGACGAAAATGTCCAATAAAACTCTTGGGTTTAACAAGTTTAATGTTGGCTATATTTTCATATAAAGTATTTATTCCATCGTAAGTGAAACAGTCCTTCATTTATAGTCGTACTTACAAACAGACAATTTGTGCAACAATAATAATAATAAAGTTTTCAGGTAATCGTTCCTTCATTGCGTGCAGGTAGCATGTTCGTGGTCTTCCACGAAGTCATCGATTTCATTCGGTTCTCTGTTGTATGTTGCTTCGTGTTTAGATGATCGCACTAAATGACCAGCCCACTGAAGTCTATCGTACCAAACCTCATGCACGATTCAAATCATACGCGTAGCCCATAAGACTCATGGCCCAGATAATCGTTCATGATTCGACTTGCGATTTGCATCACTGCATGATTTTTACGTGTTCCACTTTGCTGATTACATTGATTTTTTTTTTGCATAAAACAATGCAAAATAAATCCATCTATGTATGTATGTAGTTAGCCAGTTTTGCTCGGAAGCAAAAAAAAATGCAAAATGAATCCAAATATGAACATAAAATACGCAACGGTTGAGTTTTAAAGCTAAGTAATTTTTCGACGAACAACCGAAACGATGCGATTCATTTCGAGAAATTACTGATTCTGCTAACACTATTATTTATACACTTGATACAGTTCGAGATGCATGAGTAAAGGGCCACCGAAAGCATTAGGATTTTATACAGAGCAAATTTCCTTCCTGTCTGCCTGGGGTGGGACCTAAGCTGGTTACGTAATCCGTAAAAGGTCCAATTCGCAGCAAGAATACGTCTTTCATTCTATAGGTAGTGGCAATATCACATGTTGCAGATATTTCAAAACAAACCGTTTCCCAAACAACTTCAGACTCAACTCCTGATGTTCACCGATGAAAGACTTCTCAAGACCTCAAGTGGTCTCGCCTGTTAACAGGATATACGACAAAATAATAAACTAAAAGAGCTTAAAATTTTTTCCGACAAAATAATGTTCAGAGGAATAACCACTCTGCAATAGGCAACCTTTTGTCTGTGGATTTCCTTATTGAAGAGAATGTATGAGGCCACCAGTTTGGGAGCTGGTTCTTTATCTTCGATGGAGACTATATGTTTTTAAAGGCTTTGAATAAACGATACTTGAGAGCTAAGGAGAACACAAAATCTGCCTACTTGGGTGTTTGATTGGCGTTTTATTCCTGTCGGAGCATTTCCTCGGAACACAATTACACACTTACTTGATAAGGCATTTCACATCATACGATACAAAAACACCTTATTATACGGAAAACTACAACAATTATTCTAACGAAACATTACATATGTATTCATATTTAGGTTTCAATTAATTGGCATTCCGATCCTGTTCGATCCTCTTGGGGACGAAATGAAATCCTCACCTAACTAGGAGCTTGAAGTCGTTTGGCCGAATGCCATTTCGTCGAATAGTTGCATTTTGGTTCCTTATCAAGTGAAGTGAGAGGTGAGATTCGAAAAGGGAAAAGTGAGAGATAAAATGTTCGTAGTGAGTACTGAGAAATGAATGTGTGTACTGAATAGTAAGATGTATATAGTAACAAGTGCGAATTGAGTAGTGGGAAGTGAGAAGTGAGAGGTGAGAAGTAGGAGGAAGAAATGAGAAAAACAGAATCAATATGCTGATTGGAGAGTGAGAAGCGAGACGTTGAGAAGTGAGTGGTGTTAAATAGGACATAAAGAAGAAGGAGGAAGACAAAAGGAAAAATGTAGAAGAGAGTAGATAGGAATAAGGATTATTGCACAATTTTTTATTCTCGCATATCACTTTTTCTTTCTCATTTGTAGTTTCTCACTTCTCACTCCTTATTTCTCACTTCTTATTTTTCACTTCTCACTTCTTACCTTTCACTTCTTACCTTTCACTTCTAACCTTTTACTTCTTATCTTTCACTTTTTATCTTTCATTTTTTACCTTTCCTTTCTTACTTCTCACTTCTCATTTTTATTCTCACCTCTCGCTTCTCATTTTTCACTTTTGACTTCTAATTTCTCACTTCTCATTTTTCACTTCCCACTTCTCATTTCTTACTTCACACCTCAATTTTCATAACTCACTTCTCGCCTCTCACTTCTTACCGGTTCTACCTTTTTTTTATTTTTCACTTTTCACTTCTCATTTCTCTCTTCTCACTTCTCATTACTTCCTTCTCAATTTCTATTTTCTTTCTAATTTTTTTTTCGCTTAACCAGTTTGACTGAGCTGATTAAGCAAAAAACGTACATTTAAAGGAACTTTTGGTTACTTGGGTGGATACGTACACCATTTAATCGCATGCTTAGCCGATGGCCACGTGCAGGGCTGACAATAGTCGTTCTATATACTATAGAGTACTTTAGAGCTTTAGAGTACGTCCGCAAAATTTTGCTGAGGTCGGAAGGTATTATGTTTGTGTTCGTAGGCAAAACAGTTTGGCGGGTTTGGTTAGTTTGTTCGAGAATTTTTTATGGGATTCCGTGTGGAATTACATGAGGGTTCGAAATATTGATACTGGCGGCTAATCTACCAGGAAACAGATTTTCGTAGGGTAATATGTTCAGTGTTTTCTAGGGGGACAGAAGCTTATGGAGTTGACTTTTTGGTGGAGTCTAAAGTAAGACTTTCAACAATACGTCGTCGCTGGTATATTTCGGCAGAAAGCACTATTAATGGATTCGAAGGATTAACTGTTCGAATATATGCCTGTCTTCCTTTCTACACATCTGGACAAAGTCTGGGTCATTTGTCATAAAATCCTTTGGCATAAATGTTATTTGGAATAACGGACATTTGGCATAATTTTGAACTACAACAAAAAAGTGGGCCATTTGGCATAATTTGGAACTGTTAAAGGGAAAAGATTATATGATGTGCTTTTTCACATAGATAGAGTAGATCGCGGATATATTCTGATAGATTTAGACTGATAATCCCGGAAAACGCATACACTAAAAAAAGAAGAATCTTGATTCCCCTTGCTTGATTCCGGACAACATCTACTTTTCAAGAATTGATCAAATCCAAGATTGTCTCAATCCAATCAAATGCCTACTTTCAAAGAAGGAATCACATCCTCCATTGCCTTACTCCGGGTCAACGCCCGGGATTAAATTCACCATCTTATTCCAGGAAAACGCCTAACATCCAAAAGGACGAATCACATCTATCATTGCCGTATTCTGGACAAACTTCTATTAGAAGGGATCAAATCCACCATTGTCTTATTGCGGGCAAACGCCTATTTTTAAAGGAGGGATCACATTTACCATCGCCTTATACCGGGCAAACGCCTTCTTTTGAAGAAAATATCACATCCACCATAGCCTTAATCCGAGCAAGCGCCTACTTAAAAAATGTGTAACATATTTTATTTTATACAAACATAAAGATGCTCAAGCAACATGAAACAAATAACAAATTAAAATATTGCACGATCTCTCTTGGTGCCCTAAGAGAGACGGCTAGATGGTGCCTACTACGGGAAATGACAAGGTTTCATATGAGATTTTAGTTAATCAGCCATATCCCGCAAATATCTAGGAACTTTTTTCAAATGGGCGTAATTGATTCTGACCTTCATTTTTGGAATTGCGATTGTGCGTTTACACAGGATTTTGTTTTTACACGATTTTTTTTCGCTCGTATTTTTGATCGTGTGACTTCAATTTACCACCAAACTCTTCGCAACATGTTTCGAAAAATCCAGAATAAATCGAAGAAAAATCACATGATAATTAATATGCGTTAAACATTTTGAATGAGTGGAAATTTGAGAAAATGTAAATCGTGTAAAAACAAAATCCAGTGTATTTTAAATTATTTTGGACAACTAATGCACTCAACAGGAAGAATAGATTGCAATCGATCAGGTAGTAACGTCAGTTCAACGAAATATGCTGAATGGAGAGAGTAGGAGTCGTTTCAAATTTCAAGGTCAAATACAGTTACGCCTATTTGAAAAAAGTTCCTAGATATATTTTTATTGCGTTTTACGCTTTTTATCTACAGCCATTAGTTTTCTGCATTCATAGCTGAGCCTTTGTTTGAGATTCTCATTCTGTTTGGGCACCACGGATCAATTAATGCTATTTGGCATCAACGATTCGATGTCTGTATCTGGAACAATTATTATTATTTATTCAGACTAACGCCGAAGTGGCCTGTGCGGTATGTAAGAGTCTTCTCCATTCGGCTCGGTCCATGGCAACACGTCGCCAGCCACGCAGTCTACGGAGGGTCCGCAAGTCATCTTCCACCTGATCGATCCACCTTGCCCGCTGCGCACCTCGCCTTCTTGTGCCCGTCGGATCGTTGTCGAGAACCATTTTCACCGGGTTATTGTCCGACATTCTGGCTACGTGCCCGGCCCACCGCAGTCGTCCGATTTTCGCGGTGTGAACGATGGATGGTTCTCCCAACAGCTGATGCAACTCGTGGTTCATTCGCCTCCTCCATGTACCGTCCGCCATCTGCACCCCACCATAGATGGTACGCAGCACTTTCCTTTCGAAAACTCCTAGTGCGTGTTGGTCCTCCACGAGCATCGTCCAGGTCTCGTGTCCGTAGAGGACTACCGGTCTAATGAGCGTTTTGTAGATGGTCAGTTTGGTACGGCGGCGAACTCTATTCGATCGAAGCGTCTTGCGGAGTCCAAAGTATGCACGATTTCCAGCCACTATACGCCTCCGAATTTCTCTGCTGGTATCATTTTCGGCAGTCACCAGTGAGCCCAAGTACACAAATTCTTCTACCACCTCGATTTCATCACCACCGATGCCAACTCGCGGTGGGTGGCTCACATTGTCTTCTCTTGAACCTCTTCCTATCATGTACTTCGTCTTCGACGTGTTGATGACTAGTCCGATCCGCTTGGCTTCCCTCTTCAGTCTGATGTAGGCTTCCTCCATCTTCTCAAAGTTACGTGCCATAATATCTATGTCGTCGGCGAAGCCAAATAGCTGGACGGACTTATTGAAAATTGTGCCACTCGTGTTAATCCCTGCTCTTCGTATAGCAACATCCAATGCGAGGTTCAATAGCACACCCGCAAGACCATCACCTTGGCGAAACCCACTGCGGGTTTCGAAGGGACTCGAGAATGCCCTGAAACTCGAACTACGCACATCACCCGATCCATCGTCGCTTTGATCAACCGTGTCAGTTTATCCGGAAATCCGTTTTCGTGCATTAGCTGCCATAGCTGGTCCCGATCGATTGTATCATATGCGGCTTTGAAGTCGATGAATAGATGATGTGTGGGCACGTTGTATTCGCGGCACTTCTGCAGTACTTGGCGAATGGCGAACACCTGGTCCGTGGTGGAGCGTTCGCCCATAAAACCCGCCTGGTACTGCCCCACGAACTCCCTTGCAATTGGTGCTAGTCGACGGCATAAAATTTGGGAGAGAACCTTGTAGGCGGCGTTCAGCAATGTGATTGCGCGGTAGTTGCTACAATCCAGCTTATCGCACTCTTTGTAGATGGGACACACGACACCTTCCATCCACTCCTGCGGCAAAACTTCCTCCTCCCAAATCTTGGTAATGACCCAGTGCAGCGCTCTAGCCAGTGCCTCACCACCGTGTTTAAATAGCTCTCCTGGTAGTTGGTCAACCCCAGGGGCTTTGTTGTTCTTCAGCCGGCCAATCTCCTCCTGGATTTCCTGGAGATCCGGGGCCGGTAGAATTATGTCCTGCGCGCGTTCCCCTAGGTCCATCACCATACCGCCATCTTCTTCTGCCACATCGCCATTCAGGTGCTCTTCGTATCTGGAACAAACTTGGGACAAATCGCAACTAAACATTTTATTGCCTACTTTCAGGCGTTCCTCTTGAGTCCAGACACAGCATCAACAAATAAAACATACATAATATAGCACAAACGATACCGACTCGATCGAATATTTCCAACTATTCAAACAAAATCAAACCAACCGTAACAAATGATTGTATCCACTATTTCCTTAATCCTGCCTAGCGCTTATTCTAAAGAAGAAATCCTTTCCAAAGAAGGGATCACATCCATCATCGTCTTATGCCGGGCAATAGTATTCATTTCAAGAAGAGATCGCATCCACAATTGTCGTGGTTTAAGCAAGCGCTTACTTTTAAAAAAGGGATCACATCCACCATTGCCTTAGCCAGGAAAGCGTCTATCATTAAAGAAGTGATCACATCCACCATTGCCTTAAATCAGGCAAATGCCTACTTTTAGAAGGGACCATATACACCATTCCCTTAATCCGGGCGAGTGCCTACTTTTAAATAAGGGGTCATATCCATCATCACCTTATGCTGGGCAAATGCCTTCTTTTGAAGAAAAGATCACATTCACCATCACATCACCACCATAAGAGCATGCGCATACTTTATAAAAAGCGATTGCATCCACCATTTGGTTGATCCGGGCAAGCGCTTATTTTTAAAGAAAGGATCTCTTCTACCATTGCCTTAACCCGGACAAACGCATCCCGATAGATGCTTTATTTTCAATGGAGAGATAACATTTATCATTGCTTCATACTCGGCTAATACATGCTTTCTTCGAAAAGATTATGTCTTTTTAATATTATTACCAAGCTGAGTTATATTCACCCTTCCGGGATTTTTTTCAGCACAACTTAGTCTAGTAACAAATTTAATGAAAACAAAAAAAAAAATATGCCACATGTCCGTTATGCCAAATGAACCTCATTTTTGTCGCTATCTCAATTATGCCAAATGGCCGTTATGTCAAATGACTGTTATGCCAAATGGTCTTTATCCCAAATGACCTTATGCCAAATGACCCGCTTCAATCTGGACACTACCCATCCAAACACGGACTCAGTGGAAGTTGGAAAACTTTCATCAAGCGGCTTATTATTTCCAGTGCAGAAATAGCCTAAAAGTGCTAAATTCCTAGAACAAGACTGTCTGGGATTGGAAAAAAGGTTGAAATCATGTCGGCTACCTGTCCATATTGATAGTCGGTAGATTCGCTGTTACTTTTGGCAGCTACAGAAATTCCATTCTTTGTGAGAACCCTGTGACTTGCGAATTTATGGTTTCGGTAATCTTCTACTTCACCTGCTTCACCGGAGTTTAGAAGTGCTCTAGTGAAAAACTGACTCAATCTACTCTTCAACTAGTACTATGGTTTTAACTAAGCGTATCGACGATGCTCCCGTGCTGGACACTTTGGAAGACACCTGCTTCGATTTTCCCTGTGGAGTACTCGACTTTCGTAATTGGGTACTTCTGTTCGCTGCAAGAGTTCGTATTTTTGGTGATCGGACACAGCATCACCGCTCCCTTGGAATAGTGGTGCAGTACGATTGGTGAAATGGTACCTCCTTCGATTGAGTAGGCTCCAGCTTGGAACTGGAGCACTTGGGGGTAGAGCTGCAAGGACCTTCACTCTACGCTGTAGGAGTTCGGTCAGATTGATGGTATCCTGCTCTTTTTCCAAAGAAAACTCCTTCCAGTGATTCTAGTTGCAGGATCCAGACGCATGCATAAGACGTCTCATAACAGCAGATATTTAAGTTCAATCGATTGCACTAACTGATCTAGCGTCTGCGTAGTTCGCTCGAAACCTGTCCTAGGATTCCAGTTTGTCATTGTATTGTTTCATCAGGGAGTACGTCCCATGAAATCTGGTGCTTACTAACGTTTCCACAACATCATTGGTTTCGCCTGCCAAGAACCTTTTTAGGCAATGGAACTATTTCACCTCCAATGAATCCACCTTCCTATGCAGATCACGGAAGCTAAACCTATAATCCATGTTGTCGTCGGAGGTCGCAAACAATTTGCGGTTGACGCATGGTTTCTTGGTTCAACGCATCCAGGTTTCGGGTTGATTGGACTGGTGGCTCCTCGAACTCTTGCTGTCAAACTTCGTGCACTGCTTGTAATAATCGTTCTGCTCCTCGTCATAGTCGTCGTGCTTTTCTTTGTTCAGGATCACATTCTCTGTAAATTGAAGATGATCATAAATTCCTCTTTTGAAAACAGCTCCTGTGTCGTCATTTTCACATCAGTGCTTTGGGATGTGCGAGACTATAGTGCGATTTCGAGTAGCAGTAGGATTGCACGAGAGTAGAATCTGAGTCAGACGGTTTTACATGTAGTATAGTTTTCAAATCTTCTGCGAGAACTTTTACACTTCTGGTTACAGTGCACTATGGTCCAGGATACAGATTTACGCGGAAAGATGCATTTTATGTCAAAACTATTTTTTTTAGAAAATACTGTTGTTCTACAAAATTGTTCGAAATAGTAAGGCCATCATAATGGTGCTACCAAAAAAAATAGAATGGGCCATCAAATAAAAAAAAATGAAAATATTTTTTTTATTTCTCGGAATACTGACATGTTGTGTTTTACAAAGTTGTAGCGCAGCTTATTCCAATAAATTTTGCTAAAAAAGCTTTTTCTTAAGTTGGCCGATTTAGAGCAATTTTACCTAATTGGATTAGGGTGTACCTAAAAAAACAGTATTTTTGATTTACTTTTTTGTTTTAGATTTCTCGAAAAAGTCGTCTTCAGGTGATCTTTACTTCTTTAGAGCTAAAAAAAATGCCACTTTTGATGGGTCAATATGCTCAATATCTTTTTCCGATTAAAAGTTATAATCGTTTTTCTGTCAAAATTACATTTTTTTTTTCAAAAGTTGATATCTCCGGTTAGGGCAGACCAAAAAAAATATGTTTACATGACATTTGAAAGAGTAATTCATATTCTTTATTATGTCAAAAAATTGGACACATGTTTTTTTCTATCTCAAGTTTCACCAATTTTACTAAAATCATGTCAACAATGGGAGAAGATACAGACGATATTCTATAACAAAACACGCATTTTGAAAAGCCCCAAAATTCTTCAGACAGTCGTGAAAAATGAAAAATTAAAAATCTACAGCTTTAACACTAAGTTCTATCTTTATCACCGTATTGCAAGATTAACGAGAAAAGATGCATTTTCGACCTTAAGTATAATTTTAAGAGAAAAAATTTGGTCTACAAAGTTGTTCTGAATACTTGGGCCCTTGTTATGGAATTATCGAAAAATAGAGTGGGCCATTTAATACAATTTTGCGAATAACTCCAAAAATAAAGCAATTCGGGAGGGTTTTATTAGTTTCAACAAGAGATATATCCCTCACGATTCAACGCTGCTTTTAACTGATCGATTATTTGGGAAAAATATGCATTTTCAGGGTTGGCCAAAATAGGCACTAAGTGGGCCAAAACTGGTGCACTTCCCCTATATAACCTTTTTATGTAGCTCTTAAGCTCACTTGTTTAGAGCAATTTTACTTACCAAGATTAGGATGTCCCTCAAAAAACAATATTTATGATCTGCTCATTTCATTTTTTATTTTTCACGAATGTCACCTTCTGAAAACTTTTGGAGCTTTTTAAAACGCGTGTTTTGCTATAATAACATCGTCTGTATCTTCTTCCGTTGTCGAGTTATATCAATTTACTTGAAAAAAACATGACTTCTGCAGTAAAATTGGCAGAACTTGAGATAAAAAAATATATCTCGGGTACTTATTCAAAAGGACGTATGTGATTTTGTAAACAAAGATTCAAACGTCGATTTGTCCAATCTGATGGCACTCCCACGCAAACCATCACCACAGACAGGTAATGGAAGCCTTCGGCTATATGTTGGTGGTGTTAGTTTGCGTGGGAGTGCCATCATATTGGACAAATCGACGCTTGAATATTTGTTTACAAAATCACATACGTCCTTTTGAATAAGTACCCGAGATATCTCCAATTTTTTCACATAATAAAGAATATGAATTGCTCTTTCAAGTGCCGTGAAAACATATGTGTTTGATCTGCCCTTACTGGAGATATCAACTTTTGAAAAAAATGTAATTTTGACAGAAAAACGATTATAACTTTTGATCGGAAAAAGATATTGAGCATATTGACCCATCAAAAGTTGCATTTTTTTAGCTCTAAAAGTCACCTGAAGACGACTTTTTCGAGAAATCTAAAACAAAAAAATTGGATCAAAAATACTGTTTTTTGAGGTACACCCTAATCCAATTAGGTAAAATTGCTCTACATAAATCAGCCAACTTAAGAGCTACAGAAAAAGCTTTTTAGCAAAATTTATTGGAATAAGCTGTGCTACAACTTTGTTGAACACAACATGTCAGTATTTCGAGAATTAAAAAAAATATTTTCAATTTTTTTAATATGATGGGCCACCCTATTTTTTGGTAGCACCATAATGATGGCCTTACTATTTCATGTTTTTCTAAAAAATATAGTTTTGGCGTAAAATGCATCTTTCCGCGTTAAGAGGTAAACCGGTCTAGGGCCGAAAACCTCATTAATAAAGACAATAAATATAAATCTTTCCGCGTAAAATTGTATTCTGGACCATAGTGCAGTGTTTCGCGATAAAATCTATTAGAATAGATTGTGGTTATGGAGTATTTTCTTACAAGCCGAGCCGGGTAGTGTTCAGCCCGCGAGCCGAGCGTTGAGCAGCCCTGCATTAGACGCTATTGAAAAGGGGCTGGCAATGAACCTCGTTAGGACTTGGAGTCTGGTGACTTTGTTAGGCTGATGGGACTTAGCATTTGTAACATGGGTATGTCGGTTGAGGCATATGTAAGGTCATCTTAGACGGCGATAAACCGTTGGTTCGATTAGCAAGCAATTAAAATGCAAATCTTTCGATATTGGCAATCGAAAACGAAAGCGAGCACTGATCGCCCCCTAAATCAAATCGCAAATTGAATCAGATCGCCCAAAACTTAATGAATTGACAAAAACTTTTCAAGTAGGATGGAGAAAGGGGATAAATTGAGGGGACGGTAGAAAGCCTAACGGGCCGGTTGATCTGATGCTTGTTCCTCAGTTTGTGGTGCACTGGCAGTTTAATCACTGAGAAGGGGTGACTTAGAACCCTGGATTGGACCAGGGAAGGCCCGTCCGCCTCGGGGGTTGAGGGTTGAGGTACCCAGGATGATGCCCTTCTAAATTTTCCGTTAAAGTCCTGCATTATTCAGAAAGCAAATGGGGCTACGTGAGCCTACGTGCTTCGGGCTTCAAGTCCACTCCAACAACACTGAGGGCCAGAGGCGCATCCACGTTCCGAGTCGTGGGTAGGACAAATAGGAAATGCCGATTTGGGCAACAGCTCTGGTATTAACAGCGATTCGCATAAATTCGCAGGTGTTTCAAGACTTTTATATCACTAACATCCGTTAACAGGGGCCCTCCTTAGTCGTGCGGTAAGACGCGCGGCTACAAAGCAAGACCATGCTGAGGGTGGCTGGGTTCGATTCCCGGTGCCGGTCTAGGCAATTTTCGGATTGGAAATTGTCTCGACTTCCCTGGGCATAAAAGTATAATCGTGTTAGCCTCATGATATACGAATGCAAAAATGGTAACCTGGCTTAGAAACCTCGCAGTTAATAACTATGGAAGTGCTTAATGAACACTAAGCTGCGAGGCGGCTCTGTCCCAGTGTGGGGATGTAATGCCAATAAGAAGAAGAAGAAGATCCGTTAACACAAATAATGATTTTGTACAATTCACTGGAAGCAAGGCACTCTTCAACAGTCGAGATCAGTTCTGGCCACGTTCTTGTGAATGCTGGAGGGAAAAGCAAAGTTTATTGGGACACCTATATACCCGATTCTTTTTTACACGGGAGATGCGTTCCGAGTTTTCAGTTCAAAATATGAAAATCCGTATAAAAAAAGTTTTATGATTTGTCGACAAATCATGCAAAACTGAACAACTTTGCAAAAATTTTGTATGGGATTTTTTTTTTTGCACGGCCGTGTCGATGCATATTCTATCTATACTGCCGCGGAAAGCATAACTGTTCCATGTTGAGATGAAATCCATTTCAATTTGGAAAAAAATATGCTTGCAATATAATCAATTCTAAAAATAATCAAGACTTAGGCCGGAATATTTATATAATTTTAGAAAATTTCCTCTTTTTTTAGGACATTGCTTTCCAATTATCGATTATCGAACATCTTTACAAGCTTCCTGAAGAAGTCACGGGTCACAGAAATTAAAAAAAATCAATTGTTTCAATCAATTATTTCTAACTAGTAGGATTTTATATTACCTCCTGGATCAAGCAATCCAAAACAAATTTCCAAAAAATCGCATGATTGTCGATAAATCTGTTTTGGGAGCTCAGAATCCCTTACGGATCAGATTTAAAGCGGTCTTTGGTATGTTTCTGGTTCAATAGAGATTTGAAGAAGACTTTTTCCGTGGCTTCTAATAATCCATTCAATCGTGCTTTATCATAACTTCTAAAACAATTATTTAATCGCATTTGCAGATTTCAACAATTTCTGTTTTACCTCTGTAAAACCTTTAGAGTCTAAGAAGTGAAGTTTAGACATCTTTGAGCACTTTAGGGATTTTAAAGTGCCTGAAGTCCAAAACAACAATCAGTAGTCTATAGCTTTAGGATCCCAAAAACATCTATGATTATTGTTTGACTCTGATTAACTTTAAAATCACCTTCTGCTAACACACACATTTTTGCCAACCAATGACTTCATAGGTTTTTAGTACAATCATGGGTAGGACAATGCTTTGACTGTCCCACCCAGAAAAATTCATGCGTAGGACATGTCCTACCTGTCCCACCCACTCCCGGTGCCACTGCTGAGGGCTAATGCTGCAGGAGATACCGTAGTTCTCCTAAAAAGTCCAGTATTTCGATCGGTCAAGCTTTTGCAAACTTCACATGTGGGAAGAAACTTTTTTAAAGTTGTTGTAGACTCGATTGTGTCCTGTACGCAGACGGGACTTAAATTGTTGAATTGGTGGTATCTATAATCCTCTGTAGCCGTGTTGTTAGTCAGCCTCTTAGTCTAGGCTTTCACGTCAGCCAGGGAATCGTGCCTGAGAAGCATCGACTTTGGTAGCCGACACCTTCTAAGGGGTCTGATTCAACGTTGCTAGGCACTCTACAGTGTCCCGGGATCCAGGCAAAGGTCTGGCACATATTTACGAGGATTCTCTGGACCTAGGGATGCATCCGATACTCGCTCTAACGGCTCGTCAGTTATCGCATACAATCAGTTCATCCTTTTTGGGCACCTTCACTAAGATGTCCTACATTCAGTCGACCGGGAAAGTTGTGGTTTCTCAGATATTACGAAATTAATGATACAATAATTAAGCGGATGTTATGGGATCAGCTTTGAGTATATCGGCTGATATGCGATTGAAAACTGGGGCTTTGTTCGAGTTCAGGCTTCGGATTTCTAGAAGTGATGGAGCTGCCAAGGTTGGGGTGGCATGGTTGTCATGTGGAGAGTTGTTAGAAGTACTCGGACCTGCATTTCAGTTGGTTATTTGGGTCTGTCTCCAGTTCTTCAATAATGGATCTTTTCACCTTTTCATCTTCCAGTTGGAACGTCGTCCAACTCTTTCTTCCTTCCGATGAATCCGGGCAATACGCAGGCGTATTTCGCCGAGGAGGAGGTGATGATCAGACGCGATATTGGCACTACGTTTTTTTCGGCTGATGCAGATGAGGACAATTTGATTTTTTTATAAATCTGTCGGTGGAAACTCACGTGACCCTGTGAACCGGTCGATGGGAGAATAGCGATCCCCCGACAACGATCTCCCGACAACGACTATACTATAGTTCTGTATACAGAACTCTGAGAAAAACTTTCCGTTCTCGCTCATTTTTCCGAAACCATGGCGTCCCATGATGCGCTCATATTTCGAGTTGTCGGGTCCACCAGGACCGACCCCGTGATTTCTGGAAACGATCTGGACGCAGTATTGCCTATACAAAAGTGTGTTGTCAGATCTCCAATCTTCCCTCTGCTTCCATCCGGCAGTTGACCATCCCCTCAACGGTGCAGGAGGTCAGAAAGACTAACCGATACTTGGAGGCGTACCGGGTAGTGATGTTATTTTTAGGGATTGGGAAAATGTTGCTTAGTCGCCATTTGTCCGGAAAGGTCTGGTCATTCCAGTTCGATTAATTTGATCCAGAAAATGAGCTTTGGTAGAATCAGGAAGATTCTCGACCTTGGTTACTAAAACTCAGCGGCTAAACATTTTCGACTGCAGATTTAACTTGTCAATCGATGTGAAGAACCTATAGGATACGCTGTCAATAGTTCATCCAAATGGTTGTAATTGAATTCATTTTACGACAATGCGTTGAAATATTGGCAATGACTTACAAACAGGTGTTCCAAATAACTCAGAATGGCAAAAATGTGGAGAAAGATATTAGACTGCGGTACACTTTTCAAAAGACACTAGTAGAGATCTTGCAACAAAAAAATGGAATTCATTAGTTTTTGAGCTTGTGCCACAAATGGGCCTCCTGCTGTTATGATCCAAATTAAATTTTGAATTAAATTATCCTAAATCTTTCATACATCCTATTAGGGGCAACTTTTCTTGGCTCCAACCTTAACCATATCGTTCGCTTTCATCATTTCTTCCCCATCCGTAAGGTTGGGTTTTATTCGAATCGCCACATCACAAACGGATTCGCTCGGTGCCTTGCAGCGAGGTCGCTCTCAAATCCCCTCCCCCGTTCCTCACCATCCATCATGTTGCAATATCCAACAGAGTGCTTCAGGAGACTACCCGAGCCGGCTCTATGTACGGTTGAAATCGGCATTGTGCGTTTTCTTGATTTTCCTGAATCCTGTTCATGGAGCCGTAACGAACCGTCCGTTTGAGTTCGCTGGCGGATGAGAAGGGCATTCGCACACCAGTTTCCTTCCCCGAGCAAGCGATGCGATGATGAGTGGATCGGCGCAAAGCTCCGTCACCGCCAACCGACCGACCCTGCAGGGAAGAAGAAAGGAAGAGGGCAATATGAGAGCACCAGCTTAGCTCCACCGTCACGGAACGGAGCACGTTCGTTATGTTCGTTCTGGACCTTGATTTCCTTGCGTTGGTATGGTGTTGGCCTCCGTTTGCTGTCGGCGTGGCACTCACAGTATGGTTCATAAAAATGTGATTGCTTTTGGCCAGACTTCGCGCCATTCTATAAAATTGCCTATGAATATTATAGATTGGAATTCGGAAAAGTTCACGTTTGATTATGGCACATATATGATGGTAATTATTCGTGACAAAAGTTGTAATATTTAAGAAGCAAATTTTGAGTGCAATCATAAAAAGTGTAACCAAATTGTTAACAACTAATTATTACAAAATGCTTCTTATATTTTGATGAACAAATTTTCGTAGTTTTCACGGCCCAAACAATATATATGTATGTAGTCATGAATGGGATATGGAACCTGTATGTGTTGCTTCATTTCCGCCTGACTCAGTGCAACGATCGTCAATGCTGCTACCGCAATGGATGGGTGAGGAGGATGGTAAGGTACAAATTTTATGAATAAATATAAACACACCAAATCACACACAATATCAAACGAGCCTCGCCCTGAGCTCTGAATGGTCTCTTGGCTGCCGCGGACAGTTCAGTCGGTTATGGCTCGCTGAGTTTATTTCCATTTCACCCCAACAGGAATTACGGGGACGAATGCTTATGAGGATCGCGTTGTGATGTAAATAAACTGTTCCGTATTTTGATTTCGAGCTGTAACGTAGCTCAGCAATCAGTACCTTGATAATAACATAGAGCGGTGTTTCGATAAAAGATGAATAAAATGACACACAAGGCGATTCGTAAAAAATCGGATTCATAGTTTCCGGTCGAATTAAGAGATGTGAGAGATGCTTATGAACCGTGGGACGTTACGGAGTTGAAGTATTGTTTTTTTTATTCATACATAAGGGCTGAGCGAACTGCGGTCAGGCTCAACATCTCGAATCAAGGCATACACCACCTACAAAATGAGCCTAAAGGTCCTCAAAGTGATGGTCGATCGGCACACAACGATATTTCGACCTCATTTCCCGATTAATTTGCTACCAGGTGGATCAGGTGTGACTGAGACATACGGAGGCGAATGGTGGACAGCCGGCTCATATATACCGTCGAAAATCATAAACAGCGCTTTCGATGAAATGGAATAACACCTCTAGGAATAACATTTCGAAAGGGACTAACTGCCGAAATTTATTCTTTCAACTTTATTGTCTACATACATAGACAATGAATCGGAAGAATTTTTTTGACTGTTACGCCCTTTTCAAATGTTGGTCTAAATCTCTTCATTCAGGTGAAACTTACGTTACCAGTGAATTTCACCTGAAAAACTCACATAAGGCTTACGAGATTTTTACTTAGAATGTAAATCTGTGAGAGAATCAGGTAGACTCTACGTGAATTTCAGGTTGTGGAAAAAATCTAGGTATGTTTTAGGTGGAAACAATGTGCAGATTTTTTTTTGTGCACTCTTAGCTGCGTGCGGAAACCAGTGTTTACTGCGATCCAATTTTCGATTTGGCTTCTTTGGTTTCTTGAAGCGTACCTTTGTAGAAGCGTAAGATTGCTTCCTGCAGGCCCAAGCAAACTGTGTCCTTAACGTGGTGGCTCCAACCATTGTATTGTTTGGATAGTCGAGGCGCGTACCAAAGCCTTCGTCGGCGAAAGGATCCGACACAAATACCACGATACGGAGATTTTCCATCAAACAATTTCAGTTGAATAAGTCAGTTTTTTAGCTGAAGAGACTATCTTTAGTTTAATAAGCGCTTCACTCGCCTTCAATGATTGTTGGGTTAATATTCTGATGGATTCAATGCTAATGACTCTGTTGAGGCCAGTGACTTCGGCCCAGATCTGCAGATACACCTCAGACCGGCTGACCACTGTGATCGGAAAATATTGAAGCGTTGTGTTTATTCAATCAAAAGATATGGGCTAGTGAAGTGAAAAAAGCTGATAAAAAAAATCATTCTAGACTTTGATTTGTATGTTATGAATCCAATTTTTCTACAAAGTGTGGTTTTTATATTACTAAAGATATGTTTTTTGCAATTTTATGCATGCCAAAAAAATGCCCAAAAACGTTAAAAAAAGATTAATCCACCTAGCGGTGATGACCTTTTCTCGTGTATTTAAAAAATAGTATTTCTATAATATAGTATCTCCTTTTTTTTCTTCTTCCTTCTCTCTTCTTCATTTTTCCTTTTTTCTTCTTTATTCAATTTTCAACCTTCTTACCTCTTTCTTCTTCCTTTTTCCATCTTCCTTCTTTTTACTTCTTCTTTCTTTTTTCATCTTTCTTTCTTCTTCTTTCTTACTTCTTCTTTCATCCTTATTGCTCCTTTTTTTCCTCTTCCTTTTTCTCCTTTCTTCCTTCTTTCTTTCTTCATCCTATTTCCTCTGTTTTTCTTCCTACTCCAGTCCTTTTTTTCTTTTTTCATTAACCCTCTCCCTTCTACCTTTTTCTTAGTTCCTTATTTCTTTTTTCTTTCTTTCTATTTTTTTTCTTTCATCTTTCTTCCATCTTTCTTCTTCCTTTTAATTCTTCCTTCTTCTTACATTCTTCTTCTTCCATCTTTTTCCTTCTTCCTTCTTCCTACTTTTTTGCTTTTTTCTTCGTTCATACTTCTTCATTCTTCCTTCTTGCATCTTCCTTCTTACTTCCTCATTTTTCCTTCATTAATCTTCCTTCTACGTTCTTTCTTCTTCCATCTTTTTTCTTTCTTCTTCCGTAGTAACATTTTGGTTTTATGATGGTTTTATAACACTCTTGTAGAGCGAATAATGCTCTTCAAGAGCGTTATAAAACTTAAAATGTTACTTGGGTTCTTTCTTCCTTCTTCTTTATTACTTTTTTTCTTTATTCTGTCTTTCTTCTTCCTTTTTGAATATTCCCTCTTCCTTCTTCTTCCTTCTACGTTCTTTCATCTTCCATCTCCCTTCTTTTTTCTTCTTTCTTCCTTCTTTCTTTCTTGTTCCTTCTTCCTTCTTCTTACTTCCTTCTTCTTCATCCTTTTACTTTTTTTTCCCATTTTTTGGTTTTGACCTCTTCCTTCTTCCCTTCCTTCCGGGTGATTGGTTCTGTTTTGTGTGATTGGAAAGTATATCAATAACAACGCGATTGATCGTTGTTTTAGTGCGTGTTCGCTCATGTTTCCTATCGGACGTGGAACGGTCGCGCAATCATCGAAATGTTCAGTTCTGCCTTGTGCGGGTGAATAAATTACTTTGACATATACTTCGTGGGCAGCAGGGACTATGATTGACGATCCCTCCCCAGGCCATCTGCGAGTTGTGGGGCTTGCCTAGGATGTGGTGGGGTATGACAGTGGGCCCCACCAAAACGACCGTGTGCCGCACAAAGCGCACAAGCCCAAGTCCTGGTCTTAGGTGGGACGCTAAACAGCCCTGACACGACGGCCCTCCGACGAGACAGGAGGTTTGCGCAGGCCCAATAAGCCGACTGGAAAACCAATAATTACTAATAATATAAGAGATAATGCAACTTGATATAATCGGCAAAGACCTAGGCGACGAATAAAGGATCACGATTGAAAGCTTGGAACATGGAACTGCAAGTCGCTAGCTTTCGCAGGTTGCGACAGGATGATCTACGATGAATAACATCCCCGCAACTTCGACGTCGTGACGCTGCAGGAGATCTGCTGGACAGGACAGAAAGTGTGGAAAAGCGGGCATCGAGCGGCTACCTTTTACCAAACCTGTGGCACCACCAACGAGCTGGGAACCGGCTTCATAGTGCTGGGTAAGATGCGCCATCGTGTGATTGGGTGGCAGCCAATCAACGCAAGGATGTGCAAGCTGATGATTGAAGGCCGTTTCTTCAACTATAGCATCATCAACGTGCACTGCCCACACGAAGGAGGACCCGACGACGAGAAAGAAGCGTTCTACGCACAGCTGGAGCAGACATACGATGGATGCCCACTGCGGGACGTCAAAATCGTCATCGGTGACATGAACGCACAGGTAGGAAGGAAGGAAATGTATAGACCGGTTATCGGACCGGATAATCTGCACACCGTATCGAATGACAACGGCCAACGATGCATAAACTTCGCAGCCTCCCGCGGAATGGTAGTCCGAAGCACCTTCTTTCCCCGCAAAAATATCCACAAGGCCACATGGAGATCACCTAGCCAAGAAACGGAAAACCAAATCGACCACGTTCTCGACGGTGAATTCTTCTCCGACATCACGAACGTCCGCACTTACCGCAGTGCGAATATTGAATCCGACCACTACCTCGTTGCAGTATGCCTGCGCTCAAAACTCTCGACGTTGTACAACACGCCGCGGACGCCGCGGCTTAACATTGGGCGGCTATAAGACGGTAGACTAGCCTAAGAATACGCGCAGCAGCTGGAAGTGGCACTCCCAACGGAAGAGCAGCTAGGCGCGGTGTCTCTTGAAGATGGCTGGAGAGATATTTGATCCGCCATTGCACAATGGTCCACAGAGCGAAATGAAGTGGAAATTAGTATTTTGAGCGTGAAGAAATAGCAGAGTTAGAAAAAAAACCTTTGTTCCACAAAGTTGTTCAAAATAGTAAGAACTTTATCCGGATGTTGATGAAAATTAGGGTGGTCCTCATTTTCATGGAATGTAAAAATCTACTTTTTTTATTGCAAGAATAGGGGTAAACATTGTTCTGTAAAGTTGTAGCCTAGCTAATTCCAATCATTATGCTAAAAAAAATTTTTTGTAGTTCTTAAATTGACGAATTTAAAGCATTTTTCTGATTTAGACTTAGGGTGGTCCCACAAAAAACAGTTTTTCTGTTCTAACTTTTTTTCTTCAAATTTCTCAGTTTAGTCGTCTTCGGACGACTTTTAGAGCTCTTTGAGACGCAACTTTTCGTGATAGTAGCTTGTATCTTTTGCAGATGAAAAGTTATTCGCATTTTGCCAAAACAAAATGGGTTTTTTAAATGGCAATATCTCTGGATGGCGCAGCCATAATTTCAATCTTTTAACACCATTTCAAAGAGTAAGCCCTAGAGTATATCATATAAAAAATCAGGGAGGTGTTTTTCTTGTATCTGAAGTGACATCGGTTTAAATTTGTTTTTTCTAACTCTGCTATTTCAGGCTCAAAATACTAATTTCCACTTAATTTCGCTCTGTGGACCATTGTGCATTGGTAGCACCGCAACCGCTGCACTTGGCACGGTGCCCCCGGATCGGAGAAACGATTGGTATGACGGCGAATGCGAGCAGTTAGTAGAAGAGAAGAATGCAGCATGGGCGAGATTCCTGCAACACCGCACGAGGGCGAACGAGGCACGATATAAACGAGCGCGGAACAGACAAAACTCGACCCTCCGGAGGAAAAAGCGCCAGCAGGAAGATCGAGACCGTGAAGAGACGGAGGAACCGCGCCAATAACAGACGAAAGTTCTATGAGAAGTTAAACCGTTCACGTAAGGGCCACGTGCCACAGCCTGATATGTGTAAGGATATAAACGGGACATAATTCTACCAGCTCCGGATCTCCAGGAAATCCAGGAGGAGATTGGCCGGCTGAAAAACAACAAAGCCCCTGGGGTTGACCAACTAGCAGGAGAGCTATTTAAACACGGTGGTGAGGCACTGCCTAGAGCGCTGCACTGGGTCATTACCAAGATTTGGGAGGAGGAAGTTTTGCCGCAGGAGTGGATGGAAGGTGTCGTGTGTCCCATCTACAAAAAGGGCGATAAGCTGGATTGTAGTAACTACCGCGCAATCACATTGCTGAATGCCGCCTACAAGATACTCTCCCAAATTTTATGCCGTCGACTAGCATCAATTGCAAGGGAGTTCGTGAGGCAGTATCAGGCGGGTTTTATGGGCGAACGCTCCACCACAGACCAGGTGTTCGCCATTCGCCAAGTACTGCAGAAATGTCGCGAATACAACGTGCCCACACATCATCTATTCATCGACTTCAAAGCCACATATGATACAATCGATCGGGACCAGTTATGGCAGCTAATGCACGAACACGGATTTCCGGATAAACTGACACGGTTGATCAAGGCGACGATGGATCGGGTGATGTGCGTAGTTCGAGTTTCAGGGGCATTCTCGAGTCCCTTCGAAACGCGCAGAGGGTTACGGCGAACAGTAACCCGATGAAAATGGTTCTCGACAACGATCCGACGGGAACAAGAAGGCGAGGCGCGCAGCGGGCAAGGTGGATCGATCAGGTGGAAAATGACTTGCGGGCCCTCCATAGACTGCGTGGTTGGCGACGTGTAGCCATGGACCGAGCCGAATGGATAAGACTCTTATATACCACACAGGCCACTTCGGCCTTAGTCTAAATAAATAAATAAATAATATACTTCGTACGAAATATTATTTTGTCGCTTACCAAGTTGCTTCCTAGATACTACCTTCTCATCCAACCAACTACAGTGTACAGTCAATCAAGCTATACTAAGCTTTCTTCTACCTTCTTCATTTATCCTTCATTTATCCTTCATCATTCTTTCTTCTTCCTTTTTCCTCCTTTTTCTTCCTTCTTCGTTCTTCTTTTTCCATTTTCCTTCTATCTTCTTTTTGCTTTCTTCTTTTTTCTTCCTTCTTTTTATTCTTCTTTCTTTCTTCTCCCTTTTTCGTTCTTCCTTCTTCCTTTTTCTTTGTTTATTCTTCATTCTCATCTCTCGCTTCGTATGTCTTACTACTCGCTATCTACATGGAGACAAAAATATGGCAAACACAATCATATTTCATTTTATTTCAATCACCATTTTAGGTTGATTTTGGCACAAACAAAATTTTAGTTTGAAATAAACATACAAGTTGGTTGAAACAATCTATAATCGTTTATTTTTATTGCGAACTTTTGGTGAATTCAGCAAATATTTTGATGAAATAATCAACATATTTGTTATTTAATTTTGACAGGACAATGAATGAAAATAGTTTGAATCAATCAAATCATTTGTTACTGTTGCCAATAAAACCTTTCCGGTTTCCATTCTCTCTCGCATTTTCCCAATAGTTTTTTTTTCAATTTTGATTAATTAGTATATTAGTATTTTCTTGCATTCTTGCAAAAAATGTTCCATATGATCGTGTTGATCGCCCAGTTTCTTGGTGATTTTTCTATCGGATGTTTTTATAAGCATTTTCTGCCTAAAATAAAGAAGCATATATTAAATAAAAAATCCGACAAACATCAAGAAAACAATAAACCTACCTTGTTCCTCAAAATTTTGTTTAACTAAATATTGTTCGCGCCTTTATGGAAAATTGAAACGCGAAGTTGACGCAAAGTAGAACAACCTTCATGCAGTGAATGCGACGGGTTTTCAACAACCAAATACATGGTTTATTCTACAAATCAATCACACTGGAAAAACTAAAATCTTGGTTCAACCAAAATAAAACCGAATCATTGCCAGCAAACTACTTTCTCAAGTTTGAATCAACATTCATGTCAAAACGAAGTTATTATACTTGTGAGAACTAAGCCAAAAATTTGGTTATTTCACTTGTCATAAGATGAGTTCCACTACTTTATTGTACCTTTGACAGATACGTATTTCGTTTCTTATTTATCACTTGTCAATTCTCACTCATTACTTACTTGAATCATCTAGTTTCTCACTTTTATTTTTCGCTACTCACTATCACTTCTCTCTTCGAACATCACACTTCTCATTTCACACCTACTTTATGAGGAAACATATTTCAATTAATATTCGGCCAAACAGCATTTAGCCAGATGGCGTTCGGACAAATGGCCTTCTTCTTCAATGGTTCTACATTCCAACTGGAACTTGGCCTGCTTTTCAACTTAGTTTTCTATTAGCATTCCCTCAGTTATTAATTGAAAGCTTTTCTATGCTCGCCATTGCATGAGTATGTAATACATATGTATTTATGTGTAGAGCCCTAGCAGCACACATACTTCACATAGGTTGCTGCAACTCATACGTGACCAGATTTAGTCACAATCAAGTTGCTGCAACCATTTTGTCTGACTTGTGCTGCTCGGGAGTGGGGCGTCATGGTCATTTTTTCGAAGCCATTCTGGGTCCTGAACAACTGTGCAGAATTTGGGACCGATTGCTTTCAGCAATGAAGTTTGTATGGAAATTAGTATGGGAGAAAGTATATTTTTGCTTTTCTACTACTACAGGTTTCAGTTCATCGTAAACCAAGTGGCACATTACGTTAAAGTATAACCCAAAGGATGGCGAAAAACTTTGCTGAAGAATGTACGTTGCTGGAACGTCCACGAAAATGTTATAACGCTACGAAGATTGTGTGTTCACACCATATGCAAAAATCATTTATTCTGCCAGCACTGCCGAACTACGTGGGGCAATAATTTAACTGAGTGTTATTTCAAAATTATTGATTTTATAGTACTTTGGAGCTAATATGGGAGATATTCGGAATGATTTCACAAAGTAAAAATTCCGACTAGAAGGAAAATGGGTTTTGCCCTCTGATAATTACTGGTTCTCCGGTAGTGCTGGCAGAAACATTGATTTCTTGCATATGATTGAAACAATCATTTTTCGAAACGTAATAACATTTTTTGTAGACCTTCCAGCTGCGTACCTTCTTCAGCAAAGTCTTTCGGTATCTTTCAGGCTATATGCTAACGCATTGAGTCACGTGATTGATGATAAATTGAAGTACGTTTTTCCGTACTAATTTCCATGTAAATTTAAAACGCGATGCGGCATGCAAGGTCGCAACCAATCGAGCCCATATTTTGCACAGTTGATTGGGGTCCCAAAACGATTCAGAAAAACCTTGATCGGACGAAGTTTGCGTTTTCACACTGTGCCCAGGGAGTCGAGAATGTTTCCCATCCGAAAACATCCTACACCGGACCGAGAATCGAACTCGTCATCTCCGGATTGGCAATCCTACGCCTTTGCTCGCTACTGGAGACCCCGGACAAAAGGCATTCAACAAAATGACCCCAAAACGACTTGCTCTGTCCAAGGCAGTATCTGATACAATTGGTCGAGTCGAGTCAAGTACGAGACACTGAAAACGACCTTACTGTTGAGGTCGAAATACGTATCTGTCAAGGTACAATTAAGTGGTGGAATTAAATGGGATTGTACAAACTCGTCTTATGACAAGTGAAGACATTCCACTAAAAAGCACAAAATAATTTTCTTAACATTAAAAAGTTAAATTATTACACATGGAAAAAGTAGAGGGTTGTATCAAAGATACGACTGTAATTTGAACGTAGAATTACGTATAGATAGATGCGAAATTTGATCATCAACATTTTATGCCGGATGGCTATTAGCCGAAATGTAGCCGATTCATACTAAGATCTCCAGAATCCGTTGAAAAACGGCTGAGTTATTGGCTTTTACTTCCTGACCTCTTTTCTTGACGGTCTTAAATTCAAAAGTTTGGAACCGAAAGACGTAATTCTACGTAAAAAAACTGGCTTACAACGAATTAGAAATACCAGCGTCTAATCATACATAAAACAAAAAACTAAAAGTACACTAAAAGCCTATTCAGATTACGCCATTTATGATAATAAATATCATGATAAAAAATAATTTGATACATAGCCCCATAATTCAATTTTATTTCTCCACTTTAACACGATATTTATTATGATAAATAGCGTAATCTGAATAGGCTATAAGACTCGACTAAGGGAAAATTGCTTACGCCAAATCCTGAAATATCACACCCTCCGTGAGCTAAGAATATCCGCGTGTTGTCGTCATGCACCGCATCAGCCAGTATAGGTAAGGAAGCATTCGTGGTACCAGAGCTGCGTTCGCAAGAAATAACCGACTCACCCGACTAAACGCGATGACTCGGCTTTTGCGTTTCCTTCCACGAAGCGAAATCTCCTTTCGACCCAGGCGGGAACCAAGAGTCTCCTTTATGTGTGCGGCTATAACACCCCGGTCCGTGCGAGAGCGCGCAATCGCAACTCGAAGTTTATTTTTAGGCGACAGTCAAAGTCAGAGTAAGTCAGCAAAATCATCTTCTTATTTCCTTTATTGAAACAGCTCCTGCGACGGACAATGGGGCAGAACATTGTGTTTCGAATCGACGAACTTTCATAATTTAGGGAAAGATATAAATAAATGATTTTTGTATGCTTTATTTATTGCTAAATTTCGTCATAAAAAACTGTAAAAAAGCGTTTATTCATTTATTAGTAATTAGTCGAAATAATGTACATGGTAAAACTGATTTTTTTCACGAAACGTTCAAATTTTACCAAGTCGTACGTAGAAGCCCAACGAAAACAAGATTCCGCCCCAGGGTGTGGCTCAACTCACCCCGTCCTGCGTTGAAGGCAAAACCGTTGACGACGAGCACGCTGTGATTGTGACTGTGTGCGCTGGGATCGCTGCGCACAAGGATGACGATCGCGGCGTACGTTCCTGCGCACGGGATGAGAAGGAAGATCCGAGAAAGGAGTCATCGCGGTTGGTAGGTTTGATCGCAAAACCGCGCTTGGGTCTGGTTGGGTGTCTTCTTGGGTCGGGTGGCTGCGGAGGAATGGGAGCAGGGTTCGAAAATAAAGAGTAGCATTGAGGAGACTATATGACATATTTTCCTCGTTCCCCAACAAAGACTTTGTTTGTGTTCCTTATCGGGCGAGTTCGTCAGTGTCGGTGCTGTTGGTCTCGTTGCCTCCGCATGGGATGCGAGGAGAATGAGCTCCTTTTTTCGAATGCGAAGATTGCCTACAAGGGATATTGCGGCGGACGGTAGTTCCACGAAGGCGAGTTGTGGATTCCTGTTTTTTCTTTTGCTTTATTGCCACAAGAAATATTATCAGTTTATTTTTATTTTTTAAAGTTTATTTTATACGTTGCACGATCATTTTCGCAAGGACATGGTCTGCTACATAGCACCGACAGACGGAAGAATCGGATAAATATACGAATAAAAAAATATGTGCACACCACGTGAAGGAATATGAAGTATGAAGTAAGTGGAGATGAAACATTTTCACAATTAATTGAATAACCGCATACCGCCGATTTTTTATTCATCTTTTCTTAAGTGGCATAACGGTAAGCTTACTAGAACGAACGTCCCGTACATCTAGCAATTCCTCAACGTAATGATTCCACGAGTAGAACGGTAATACTTTCCCATCAGCTTTGAGATTTTATGTGGCGCTTAGTCTTGCTCTCTAGGATTGAAAAATACGTAAGGTATTAGGCATCACCTTGATGATCAGAGGCTCGGCAACGTGCCCTTTGACGTTCTAACACTTCACCAAAGCAAATATTAAGTATTTGCATATCGATCAGACGAACGGTGGCCCCCGTTGTTCTTGTGCTCTCGGGGTGTCAAATATCATTTGTAAAAATATTTTCCGTCCTTTGGTGCTTGAGATGGTGAATTTGTGCGTAGCGCGGTCCTTAGCAACTCCTATCCCTACCTCCTCGTGGCGCTGGCCGGGAAACGTGCAACCTTAGGGAAGATCGGGGAACCAACCCCGATGGAAACTATGGTCGTATGCTGACAAGAAAGGGGAATTTGCTGCGAGGGACTCTAAGCTAAACTGTGCACATCATGCTGCCGTGTCAGCATTGAGAAGGCCCTACAACGCGATGTAGGTAGCGTAACCCTAGTAAGGTAGCCTACCGAAGATTCTACAGTTACCAAGAAAGGCAAAGGTAGTGCAAACGGATTCAACGAATACATACCCGGCAACGAATAAAGGACAACGATTGGAAAGTCGGATATTGGAATATGAGAACTTTGAAACTAGAGAACGTGAATTCCGGCCAGTGGATCCCATAGCGAACACTTCATAGCGGCGGTGACAGAGCAGAACGAGGAGTTGGCTTCATGGTGATCGGGAAGCAGATGAAGCGTGTTATCCGGTGGAAGCCGATTAGCGACCGCATTTGCGTGTTGAGAATGAAGGGCAGATTCTTCAACTATAGCCTGATCAGCATCTCTGCCCTACGAACGATAAGCCTGATGACGTGAAGGATGAGTTCTATGAGAGCCTTGATAAGGCGTACGGAGAGTGCCCAACACACGATGTAAAAATGGATCAATCAAGGTAACTCATTTTGCACTCACCGCATCAAAACAACGGCAGCACTGTATAGCATATTTATATTCGTGTGTGTTTGAACAGAACATGTCTACGGTGGCGCAATCTGTTCATTTCATAGCGGCAGTTTTTGCTTATTGATTGGTCCATTGTCATCGGAGATGCAAATGCGCCGATCAGAAGAAAAAAAAATTTTCGCCCTGTCATTGGTACGGAAAGCCTTCATCCCGTACCAACTATAATGGTTTGCGACTTGTAACCTTTGCTGCTGCTAGAGGGATGGCAATCAGTAGTACCTACTTCGCACGCAAGAATATCCGCAAACACACCTGGAAACATCCGAGTGGAGACACTTGCTCACATGTAGACCACGTGCTGGTCGACGGACGACATTTCTCGGATGTTATAGATGTGGGTCCTTCAGAGGTCCGAACATCGACTCGGATCACTATTTTGTAGTTGGAAAATTCGGGCGCGACATCCAGCGTCACGAATTCACGAAACAACAGAACGATGCGTTTCAATATCCAACTTGTCAGTTGAAGGAGCTGAACAGTACCACCAGAAGCTGGACGAGCGGATAGGAGATGCCTCCGGATCTGGCGACGTAAACAGATTGTGGGAAAATATCCACGAAGCTGTGACTACAACAACACAGGAAGTGTTAGGCAGTGCACAACGACGTCAACGAAATGGTTGGTTTTATGAGGAGTGTCAGCGAGTGACGGACGAGAAAAATGTTGCAAGGAGTCGAATGCTAGTAGCTCGTACCCGTTCCAACAGAGAGCGGTACCGTGTAGCAAGGGCAGAAGAAAAACGAATCCACCGCAGAAAAAAAGGAATCACGAAAAGAGTGTGATAGCTGAAGCCCAGGATAACATGGATAGAAACGTTATGCGGAGGTTTTACGATACTGTCAATGGCGCGCGGCATAAGACTGTGCCAGAGCCCGCCATGTGCAATGACCGAGAGGGGAATTTGCTGACAGACATGACTATGGTGGCAGCCAAGTGGAAGGAGCACTTCGAAGATTTGTTGAACGGTGAAAATGAAGGTGTATTATCACGCCGAATACCGTGATCAGAAAATCATGGGAACTAAATTTTAAAACAGCTGGTTCTCAGCCGTCTTTTGACTGATTTTCACAATTATTTTACGGATGACTTACCCATCTCATCTATACTGGGGAGTTAAGTTTCTATGGATGCTCATTTTTTCCTAGAAGGGCATGAGTAAGGATGGTTTTTCCTAAAAATAGTAAAATTCTCTTTACATGACATATTTCAGTGTGAACAACACTTACAGGTTCCAAAAATGTTTTATAACACTATTCTAGCATTGACTATACTACGTGTGAACAATTCGTTTCTTCTGGACATCTCTAGCGACTCCAAAGCGACCTCTATAACTGATGAAAGTTGATATGCAAATTTTGCCGAAGAAAACTACGAAAATCCGTGCCAATGGAAACCCATCATGTCCATGCCAGTTCGTAAAGACCATATGTAGGATATTTCACTCAGTTTTGCCTAGAGTCACATCCACGTTCCAAGTCGTGGGTAGGACAAATAGGGTAAATGCTGATATGGGCATCAGTTATCGTGTAAAGAAATCGATAAACACTTTACAAATAGTCAATTCTAAATTTATAATATACCTGGACTTAAGAGCCTTCCGGACAGATTTCCACATAGTTTATAAAATTTTCGTCGATTTTCAGGACTTATACTGCATTGCCATTTAGCATGATTGTACATTTCGTAGTTGCTAGTTGCTCTTTAATTAAAACAATGATGATCATAGTCAATGTAGGATAAGCAGAGGAAAATCAATTCGATAATAATTGCTAGATGAAACATGGCACGGCAAATGCTGGGTAAAGCGTACCATTATTGGTACTTCGCGTACCTGAAGGAATAAAATAGACCCCATCTCGCGGTTCTTAGCCTCTTACCCAGCAACTCCTATCCCTACCTCCCCGCGGTGCTGGCCGGGATACGAGCAACCTTAGGGAAGATCGGGTAACCAACCTCGGTGGGAACTATGGTCGTATGCTGACAGGGAAGAGGGGGTTTTCTCCTCTCTGGAGGTGCAAATCTTATTGAGCGTCTGTTCTCCATGTCAGGATCGACTCACAACAGCGTCTGTTCTCCATGTTAGGGGCGGCTGATCATCGTCCGAGTGCCAGCGAGGGACTCTAAATGAAACTGTGCACCATGGTCCACCGGAAATAAGGAGAATGGTCCTCCGGAAATTTAGGGAGTTTGGTGTCAGGCAGTGCAAGCCGGTCAAAAAAAACTCACGCAACGAACAATCAACAAAAGAGTACGGACCAGAACCATTGGCGAAGACCACTGCGACGAAAAGGAGCGATTGGAAACTCGGTTCGTGGAACTGCAAATCTCTCAACTTTATCAAGAGCACACGCATACTCGCCGATGTGCTTCGGCATCGTAGCGCTGCAGGAGGTTTGTTGGAAGGGATCAATGGTGCGAACGTTTAGAGGTAATCATACCATCTACCAGATCTGCGGCAACACACAAGAGCTGGGAACAGCTTTCATAGTGATATGCAAAGACGCGTGATCTAGTGGTGGCCGATCAATGAAAGAATATGCAGGTTGAGGATCAAAGGCCGGTTCTTCAACTTCAGCATAATCAACGTCCATAGCCCACACTCCGGAAGCACTGATGATGATAAGGACGCATTCTACGCGCAGCTGGAACGTTAGTACGACAGCTGCCCAAGCCACGACGTCAAAATCATCATAGGAGATTTGAACGCTCAGGTTGGCCAAGAGGAGGAGTTTACACCGACTATTGGAAAGTTCAGCGCTCACCGGCTGACGAACGAAAACGGCCTACGACTAATTGATTTCGCCGCCTCCAAGAATATGGCCATTCGCAGCACCTACTTCCAACACAGCCTCCCGTATCGGTACACCTGGAGATCACCACTGCAGACAGAATCACAAATCGACCACGTTCTGATTGATGGACGGCACTTCTCCGACATTATCGACGTCAGGACATATCGTGGCGCTAACATCGACTCTGACCACTATCTGGTGATGGTTAAACTGCGCCCAAAACTATCCGTCATCAACAATGTTCGGTACCGACGACCGCCGCGGTACGACCTAGAGCAACTGAAGAAACCTGATGTCGCCGCTGCATACGCGCAGCATCTCGAGGGAGCGTTGCCGGAAGAGGGTGAGCTCGACGGGGCCCCTCTTGGGACTGCTGGAATACAGTCAAGCAGCCATTAACGACGCAGCGGAGAACAACGTCGGGTATATGGGTCGAAGTCGACGGAACGATTGGTTCGACGAAGAGTGCAGACAGATTCTGGAGGAGAAGGACGTAGCGCGGGCGGTCGCGCTGCAGCAAGGTACCCGGCAGAACGTGGATCGTTATAGACGAAAGCGGAGACAGCAGACCCGCCTTTTTCAGGAGAAGAAACGCCGCCTGGAAGAAGCGGAGTGCGAGGAGATGAAACAGCTGTGCCGTTCTCAAGATACACGCAAGTTCTATCAGAAGCTCAACGCATCTCGCAAAGGCTTCGTGCCGCGAGCCGAAATGTGCCGGGATAAGGATGAGCATCTTGACGGACGGACGAACGTGTGGTGATCGAAAGGTGGAAGCAGCACTACGAGGAACATCTGAATGGTGTTGAGAGTACAGGCAGTGAAAGTCAAGGCAGCGGAGGAGATGACTACGTCAGTTCAGCGGACGATGGAAGCCAACCAGCCCCCACCTTGAGGGAAGTTAAGGATGCCATTCAACAGCTAAAGACCAATAAAGCAGCTGGTAAGGATGGTATCGGAGCTGAGGCCCCGGCCCCGGAAAAGCTGGCCACTTGCCTGCACAAACTGATAGTCAGAATCTGGGAAGCCGAACAGCTACCGGAGGAGTGGAGGGAAGAGGTTATATGCCCCATCTACAAGAAAGGCGACAAACTGGAGTGTGAGAACTTTCGAGCGATCACCATCCTTAATTCCGCCTACAAAGTGATATCCCAGATCATCTTCCGTCGTCTGTCATCATTCGTTCGTTCATTGAGTTCGTGGGAAGTTATCAAGCCGGCTTCGTTGACGGCCGTTAGACAACGGACCAGAACTTTACTGTACGGCAAATCCTTCAAAAATGTCGTGAATACCAGGTCTCAACGCACTATCTGTTCATTGATTTCAAGGCGGCATACGACAGTATAGAACGCGTAGAGTTATGGAAAATTATGGACAAGGACAGCTTTCCTGGGAGGCTTACCAGACTGATCAAAGCAACGGTGGATGGTGTGTAAAACTGTGTGAAGATTTCGGGCGAACACTCCAGTTCGTTCGAATCGCGCCGGGGACTAAGACAAGGTGATGAACTTTCGTGCATGTTTATCAACATTGCGCTAGAAGGTGTCATGCGAGAGCCGGGTGTAACAGACGGGGTACGATTTTCAACAGATCCAGTCAATTTATTTGTTTCGCGAATGACATGGACATTGTCGGCCGAACATTTGCAAAGGTGGCAGAAGTGTTCACCCGCCTGAAACGTGGGGCAACAAAAGTTCGACTGGTGGTGAATACGTCGAAGACAAAATACATGCTTGTGGGCGGAATCAAGCGCGACAAGGCCCGCCTGAAAAGCAGTGTTACGATAGACGGGGATATCTTCGAGGTGGTCAAGGAATTCGTCTACCTCGGATCCTTGCTAACGGTTGATAACGGTTGATGTTAGTCGTGAAATACGAAGGCGCATTATATGTGGAAGTCAGGCCTACTACGGGCTCCAGAGGAAACTGCGGTCAAAAAAATTCTTCACCGCACCAAATGTGTCATGTAGAAGACGTTAATAAGACCGGTTGTCCTCTACGGACATGAAACATGGGCAATGCTCGAGGAGGACTTGCAAGCACTCGGAGTATTCGAGAGACGGGTGCTTAGGACCATCTTTGGCGGTGTGCAAGAAGACGGTGTGTGGCGGCGAAGAATGAACCACGAGCTCGCCCAACTCTACGGCGAACCCAGTATCCAGAAGGTAGCTAAAGCCGGAAGGGTACGATGGGCAGGACATGTTGCAAGAATGCCGGACAGCAACCCTGCAAAGATGGTGTTCGCGTCCGATCCGACAGGTACAAAACGGCGTGGAGCGCAGCAAGCAAGATGGGCAGACCAAGATGGTGCAGAACGACTTGGCGAGCGTGGGGCGTATTCGAGGATGGAGATGCGGCCTCGAACCGTGCATTGTGGCGTCAAATTGTTGATTCAGTGTTATCTGTTTAGATGTTAACTAAATAAATGAAAAATGAAAATGAATACTTGGAGGAATGTCCAAAGATATTCTTGTACAAATTTAATGTCGGAAATGCCTTCAGAAGTTCCGTTGTCACTTCCGTTAGCAATTCGTTCGTTAACTCCCAAGGAAATTCCTTTCCTAGATTTGTTGAAAGGCTTTTTGTTGGAAATGCCGTAAGAATTACTGAAGAAATTTCCTGAATGGACTGTCCGATGGTATCCGAAGGAAAACAAGGAAAACCTGTATTATTAGTTTTAATTGGATGTTTTTGAAGAAACATTCCAAAGAATTTCTAGAGACCATTTAAATAAATTAGAAATTGCTTTGCATTTTATAGATGATAAAATACAAAAAAATCCTTCATTTGAAATAGCCTGACATTTTTTTTTAAATTGAATTATCGCTTTACTGACTACGCCTCCAATTATCTTACTATTGACGCCAAATTATAAATAAATCAATTACGCCAAAAATGCTGGCGCCGCCAGTGGCAATAATAATGTGACATTTTGAAACACCGCAATAAATCATTTTTATTTTTTATTTATTATTGACTAATTTTTTTTTTTCCCCTTTGACTCATTCGACTAATTCTACGGATTCTGAAAATCCGCATTCGACCAAATTTCCTATCCCACCAAACATTGAAAGCTGATAGAGCGCTTATTCTACCAAAAATAGTTTTTTTCAGCTTAAAACTAGCTTATTCAACTTAAAATGTTTGTTGGGACGTCTTTAGTGAAAACTAACTGTCTAGTGTCTATTCGACCAAATGTCCATTCGACGATATGTCTTTTCGACCAAATGGTATAGATTCTTGGGAGCCATCTTCGGTAGTAGCAAGCTGTTTAGCTAATATGTCTACACAAAATTGTACTGTCTTAGTCAAGGTTTAGTTTTGGATAAAAGTCAATTAGTTGTCAATATTAGGACAGGGACGGAGCCATCTGATGATTTAATCTCAGATTTACTGAGATTTCTATTTTGTTGATTGTTTTTGCACTTTTTAGCGGCAATTAAATTTCTCGATCAGAAAGTATCATCAATAAGAGTTCTTCTCATACCACAGTTTAACCATCATCTCTTTGCGATTCAACCACTTGGCATGAATATCCTTTTAAACCAATTACTTATAGCCTTATAGCGGCATCCGACAAAAAAAAACTTAATAAATGTGCCCGCAGAATGCTCCTATGGTTCAACAATACAATTCCCATCAGTATCGAATTCGGTCCATCATTCCAAGTCTGACTTCTGCCACGCGCTCGCGCAGAAAATCACCGTACTCGATTCAATACAATCCAATACGAGATGATGGTGGTAAGGTAGCTTGGTACCAACATTGTGTAATTGCTTCGCGTGCTGTCGTCCTATTTCCAACATGCACACGTGACACCGCCATATCCGTGCTGCGTCGCTAGTAGATTCAACTACTCTCTGTCATCGAAAGCGGTAGGAGAGCAGTAGATGGAACACAAATCTTCCACCAGAGTAGAGACAGAACCTGGACGAAGAAAAGGGGAATCTGAAATCTTTTACCACTACTGCGAACAGTAGGATCGACGTCCGCGTCGTCAGCAGGGAATCAACTTCTTTATACGGGGTCACTCAAGACTAATTCTGGCGGCACGGTGCGGTTGGTTTAATTTTAGACACCCCTTTTTTCGGGAATCTTCGCAACACCACAGAGTATCGTAAAAAACGCCCAGAGGAGTTGTCATCACTTAGGGATTAAAAATATGTATTTCATGATTTATGCTGTCGTTTGCTGCGAGGAGTTACACATAAATGTTTGCTCTTTCGACTTCCTGGGAGAGGGTAGCGTCCTTTTTTCCCCTTCCAAAAAACCCTCTTCTTCCCATGTGGTGACTGCCAGTAGTGAACGCTGTTGCGATAAAAAAAGAAAGCAATTGTGAAACCCACGCGGTCGGCAGCACCATCAGAACATGCTGGTGATAAAGGGGCTAAATGTTCCAATTTTAATTCGAATTAATTAATTTTAATCAAACTAACTGTCGAACGGAACCCGGTCCAATCTGGGGGTACGCTCCGAAGCAAGCACAGTCCTAGCATCATCACATTCATGAGGGGCCGTTTGTGAATCGCGTTGCACGATGTACGCTTCGGTGATGTGTGATCCATCGTCTAATAAATACTACTGTTTATACAAGCCTATAAATTTAACTAGACTAATTGCTATCAATAATCAGGAGTTTGTGATGGAGCATGATTTCCATACTAGCGATGCCCGCTGTTAGACAAACTTAGAACAATCATCCCCCACCTCTTCTGAACAAAACCTTAAGTGGTTTATGGATGGCACCCAAACAGGCTGCATTCACTACCCATTCATTGCTTGCGTTATGTTGGCGCATACGTAGATGATGAGGGTGAAATCAATAACGCGTAGCACCAGGCAGAGCGGCCAGGCAGGCTGACAGGCAGACAGACAAGCAGACAAAGCTATGGGACAAACGGCCGCGAGTCTGGTAGCGGAGCGCAAATGTGGAAACGACGCCGGTTCATATTATCAGTCAGTCCTCCGGCTCCGGCCCGGCCGCCACACCACAAAACCCACAGAAAACGGATATGCCACAGCAGAAAACGGACTGCCGAACCGAACGGAGTCACACATCATGGAGCAAAAAGTGACACTGAACAGTTACAAAACACGGTTGTTGCACTTCTACGAAGAACCAGCTCCGGGTCGAGCCAGGCCAGACCCTGTTGAATATCAACAGCGAACCAGCAAGCCAGCCAGCAGCCTGATAGAGGGTATACAATTTCCCGTTATCAGCAGTTTTGTTGTCCTAGTTTTATACGGACATGTTTTGCCTTATTGTGTGAACCGAGCAGCGGCACTCGCCGAAGGTAAACGTAGATGTGTGTTTATAATTTCTGTTTTGCACGTTGGTTGGTTGGTTGGATAGCTTTCGTTTGCCTGTGATCGCGCTGCCTTTTCTGGCTTCTGGCACTTTTATAGCTCCGATAACCACGATGAGGGTCGATTTTTCCAGAGAGTCAATCCTCCTCCGCTTCCTTAGATGGTTTGTTGTTTTTCCAGGGACAGCTGGAAAATTTCCATATCTGCTGTCTGGCGGTGGGTGTCACCACAACCATGTGGGATGATTCAACTTCATCTTATCAGCGGTTGTAGGAGGGTGGTTGTTTCAGAAGTGACTAGGGGAAGAAATCTTTAGGGCGGTAAGGTCTACGAGGCTGTACACAGCAATCTTCCATACTGTTCTACATTTTTGTAATATTTGAGTTTTAATTTAACTGTATTGAAACACTATTCATTCAACTGCACGGAGATTGATTTGAATAGGTCAAATTTAGAGGAATTGTTGTTATCTGTAATACAGGTCACGCCACATGTCAATATAAATAAAAAATAATGATAATTATTTCCATATTAGCACAGATATACAAATAGCATAAGACGAGTTCGCGGTAAACAAATTATAGAATCTAAAAATTCGGATGCCTTTGACTAACTTTGGAATTTAATTATTTTACTCTTGTTCCCAAGATTTTTAGAGTTTAAGATTCACATGCTCCAAAATGTTGATTCGTTTTCCTGTTGAAATTCGGGAAACGCTGCCATTTTTGAAATTCCAGGTTTCTACTCCCACATGTTGATAATATCAGAGAAAAATTGCTAGAATGAATGTGTACACCCAAGTCCCAACCGGTAATTGTTAGATTTTCTAACATGTCTGTATCTAACGGGTGGCAACTAAAAAATTGGATTGACTTCAATACTTGTCTATAAGATACTTCAATACTTGTCTATAAGTTCGTCGGATCTGCTAGTACTTAATAAAAGCGATTGGATTAGCCTATTGTTAAAAAATCATTATCAAAAATTCGTGCTGCTTCCGCTTTGTGTGAAATCTTCTTCAAACTGAGATTCAAATCCGCAAGTTGCTTGATTTTTATGTCTCTGCTTGCGATGCATGTACGTGATTGGTTTACCCATTTCTAAACTGTTAATCAATTATAGAAAATTAATAACTGAAAATCAGCATTCTCAGAGCGATACAAAGAAGCGTTGACTCTTCCTTGATCGAATGGTCCGAAAAAATGAAAATCCATCGAGAAACGGCAAGATATTAACGAGCAAAGTTTATCAGAAAATCAATCAGTTTGATCGTGTTGGTGCTGGACACGTCTTTCCCGGTGGTGCTCACGGAGATACGGAGGACTCCTCGGTCTCTTTTAGCAATGAGTGATGAACTAATTTTCCTGTCCTAATCCTAAATTGACTGTGAGGACGTGGCCGGCATCGTTATTGGTCTTGATACTCCAAAGCATGTAAAGTAGAACTATTCATGTTTTCAAAAAGAACCAAAAATTCAAACCGGTCAGCCCTGAATCACAATTCTTATGCTGGAATAAGCCTTCTGTTAAATCATAGACAAACAGACATAACACATTGAATATTTACTCATCAAATTCAAGCACTCACGACTAGGGCTTCCAATCTCGGGAAGAATTTCCCGGGAAATGGAAATTCGCCTATTGTTAAAAAAAAGCGTTTAGGTGGAGTCGGAATAAAGCATAGTGTCTTTGAGATCTTTTTTACAATCGTTAACAATTCTATGTTTATATGAGGCCATATCCACTGAAATTGAGCCCTTATTTTCATTCTCAGCAATTATATGCTGTGAAAGTCGTTCAAGTTTATGTTTCGTATTTTTCTTTAGTCATATGGTTTAGTCATAGAATTACTTCGGTTTTTTTTATTTCTAAGCTCTCATTTTTATTAGACGTATTCATGATTTCGAAAAATATCTGCGATTCAACGCGTCAGCTCATAATCGCTTCCGCATGATGAGATTATTATTATTTAATCAGACTAAGGCCGAAGTGGCCTGTGCGGTATATAAGAGTCTTCTCCATTCGGCTCGGTCCATGGCTACACGTCGCCAACCACGCAGTCTACGGAGGGTCCGCAAGTCATCTTCCACCTGATCGATCCACCTTGCCCGCTGCGCACCTCGCCTTCTTGTGCCCGTCGGATCGTTGTCGAGAACCATTTTCACCGGGTTACTGTCCGACATTCTGGCTACGTGCCCGGCCCATCGCAGTCGTCCGATTTTCGCGGTGTGAACGATGGATGGTTCTCCCAACAGCTGATGCAATTCGTGGTTCATTCGCCTCCTCCACGTACCGTCCGCCATCTGCACCCCACCATAGATGGTACGCAGCACTTTCCTTTCGAAAACTCCAAGTGCGCGTTGGTCCTCCACGAGCATCGTCCGCATGATGAGATATGCTTTTCATATTTTTTTAGCTAAATCGGACAAAATTTCGAGGTGACTAAAATAGATTGGTTGTTGACTTCTCAGAATTCTAAAAGAATCTATCAAAAGATAGGAATACTTAAATTGTATGCTACAACATGGAGATAAAGTATACGGCATATAAGTAGAAGCATAAGTAGTAGAATGCTAGTGGTGCTGTAGTCATTTTAATTATTTTGCCAAATTTTGCTTCAACAAGCTTCAATGGTGCATGTTTGGTTTCATCAACAACATCGGTTTGACACTTGTGGTACAGGTACTTTGGCTGCCAGGTCGAAGTAAGGCTTGTACGCGACAAAATCTGGACACCTTTAAACACGTATAACTTTTGAAATAGCTCATCAACGAGTGCAATATTTCGTAGATTGATGAATCTATGTCTGTACTTTCTGAAAATATATTTCTTATGAGTGGTACAAGTACGTAGTGAATAATGGCGTCGAAGGAATTGCAGGTTCGGAATAAATTGTGTGCAGTCGCAATTGAAATTCGGGTCTCTCGATCCAGAAAATGACTAAAAACATTTTGTTTTCATGTAAACACTGCTCAAAGCGTTTTAAAATTTGTCGATGCTTGTTCGACAATATCTAAAACGTCAGAGAGCGGAACAAAACGGATTTTATGAGCCACCAGAAGGATACGAGTTCGAAACAACTTCTACTGAGGATGCCAGATCATTCGGCACGTATTATTTCTTAGAAAATTCAAATGTCATCAAGTTTCGTGCATACATCGAAGCATCGATAAGGAATGAAGCCATTTGAAGTGAAAAACGTATCGAATTAAACCAACAGCAGTTTATTTTTATTCTTAAAGTTATGTGTCCAGATTTTGTCGCGAACAAGCCTTAACCGAGATGTTAGTCACGCGAACAGGAACGACATTAGCAATCTATGGCCAGAGATATGGCCAGTTTCGTGAAAACGGTGCGAAATCGGTCATACACCCTGAAAAAAGTCACTTTCGCAGAACACCTGAACCTGAATTTGACACCCATATAAGCATGGTTCCAGATGGTGCCAAAACCGGCCCCTCCTGGAAGGCCCTTGGATCTTGCTATAAGGGTGGCAGTGGATACTATCATTCTGGAAATGTTTCTGTAATCATAGTCTCGCAAAGCTACGAAGTTAGATACCCATATTTGCATTATTCTAATCTGTATGCAGTTTTGTAGTTTTTATGAATTTTACAGCCACCATTGGCCGGCCTATTAGTTCTAGTTTTTGGAAAAAGCATAAAACATGATAAAAGTATAAACGTCACATAAACTGACAAGCAGTGGAAAAAATGCATCTTAGACAAACCCTCGGAAAACCTGGAACATTTCCGGTTGCCAAGGACCAATCTCAAACTCAGTTCTCAGGGCAGTATACTAGAAGAGTGTCCGCTTCTGATGGTCCTGGTTTTATCAAAATCGGATTATTCTACGCAAAGTTATGTTGATTTGAATTTTATCTATCTCAACCCTTTTGTCTAAACCCAATCAATCTTCCATTGAAAAAGTCACATATTTTTTAAAGTATAATAGTTAGACATGGGGTGTCTTTGGCAATATGGCTCAAAATACTATCCGCTACAGCTTTCCTGAAGACACTATGTATATCTAGTCTTAATAAAAAGAATTTTAGTTTAGCTCTTAGTGTACGAGAAAGGCAAAAAGGTGTCTTTTAAATGTCTACACATACACACATACACTCATACACACATACAGACATCAGCTCAGTTTATCGAATTTCTATATAAAACTATGGGCTTATGGGCCACCATCAAATTTTGGTTTTAGTGCGATCCTATAGCCTATACATAATCTTAGTGTACGAGTAAGGCCAAAAACAATCTATATCTATATAACTCGTTTGTAATTTCGTAAACACAAGCTTCAATCGCTAGGCAAGAGTCAACATACAGCAGCTTCAGAGAACTAAAAGTTGTCTGCGCCATTTTGCGCCGGACCAAGTTATACGATTCTCAAATACCCTAGAAAAACATATTTTCTCAAATAACTTATCAATTTTAAGAGATAGAGCTTCTGCAATGTTCTACAAAAATGTGTATTTTTATTAGCCAAACAACTTTGTAGAAGGGTGTAAAAGTGCCTGAAACATATAAAAAAGTTATGCTCACAAAACTGATTTTAGTGGCCTTACACGGTAAATGTCACATATCTAGTAAAGTATAAGTCACAGATACATGATTTTTGGCAAAGTGGCCTAAGATACCATCCGCTACAACTTTCTCGAAGACACTAGGCGCATATACGGTTTAGGTGAAAAAGTAAAATTTTTATCTCACTTTTAGGTGGATTAATCATTACACAGATTTTCTCAAAAAAAGCCCTTTATGATATCTAACGTTTCCTCCAAACAAACTACAGCGAAAAAATCAACAGAAACGATGCTATTAAAAAAGCGCACGAAATCGACAAAAAGCAACACTGTGCAATGTAAGCCACCCACCACAAGCTTGTTTCGGTGGCGAAGAAATCAAGAATACCCTTCAGTTTTCGTATGAAAATACGCTCGAACAAAAACAAGAAAATTCTATATGGACACCGAAATATCGTTGAATATATTTGAGAATAAAATCGAGTGTAGGTAGCGAGGGGCATCTAATCCACATATCCTAAAAAGACGCAAAGATTCCGGTAGGTTTTTCCTATTTATGAAATAGGGTGGAGGTATAAATGTAAGAAGGAATCCTGCATGAGAAAGTTGCACATTTACTCGAGTCCCGCTGATTATCCCGTGTATTATTTTTTCGCAAATTTGTCAACTTTTGTTGCACTACATATACTGCTTGTCCTGGGCGTCCTTAGGTGGCCAGTTTGTCCTTATCAACCCGCCTATGACAGAACGAGTCAGTGAAATAATTAAGTCCAGCTTCAATTTTATGTGGAACAAGTGCAAGCGCGGTTGCCCAATGTCAGCCGAGTTGCATACAACGAACCCGGCGCTGAATTCCCAGAAGCTCCACAATGACCGACCTGCTGTTGTATCGTCCGACAGACGATGACCGTGTCATCGTTGTCTTAATTTTATTTTAGCATTCACATACCCCAGCCCAAGGTACACTTTGTTTCACTGGAAAGACAACCAACTGGCTGCTAGAAGGTAGAACTTTGTACGTGGCTAAATCGTGTTTAGGACCGCTTCCCTTTAGCTGTTTCTCAGTAAGCAATCAATGTGAACTTTCTCCCGGCTTTGCCAGCAACGTGACATTGTCCCTGATTGCTGCGGGGCACAGGATGGGGCAAGGGCCCCGGTGATGACCCTGAGAAATGCTTGCACTGGCAGAGTTGCTGTTGATTACGGCGAAAGCGGCCGCGGCTGATGCGATTCAAGTTTACCACAGAGTGTGTTATTCGTAAACATATCCTACTAGTTCAAATTGAAACCTGACGAAGGTTGGAAGGTGGCCATCAACATACCAGTAATTCACACAACATCAGGCTCTGTTCGAATGCCTTTGCTCACGCAACCATGAAGAAACTATGCGTCAATAAGCATAGACGACGAAGCATAATCGAAGAAGGAAGACGCGATTTCGTCGCCGCGCCGATCGTCATCGTTCGTCCCATTCCGTCATAGTTGTATAGACTGACTGTCAACGGATGGATGGGTTTTGATGGAAGAAAAAGTGAAGACGAGAGCATGACTGACTGACTGACGACTATGCCTAGCAGCATAGTGGTGGACTTTGTGTGGGGTGGATGGACGAAAGGAGACACATAAAGAGGTCATAAACCTCGTCTGCAGTAGGAGGCGATTTGTGTCACACGCATGATCCGATCTAACGGGGTTGATGATCAAATGGGTGGATGACTTTTGTTAGGTTGTAATATTGACTACGATCATTGGTGCGAGTGATTTGACCTTTGAAGCATCTCAATATTTTCTGTATATTCTATTTTTATTGTTTACATCTTTCATAATGTTGTGAAATCAATACATGGTTGGATAATTTATAATCTAATCCTACATAGAGGATAATTTACGCACATCTATTGTTGGAACAAATACATAGATTTGTAAAAAATACTATTATTGCATAATATAAATTCTATGGTGTTTTTACAAATGAAATAAATATATGTGAAAGTTTTAAAAATTCTAATAATTCGCATTAGCATTTTAGCTTTGAGCAATTCGCACACATGTTTAGATGGTACAAGCCTGGACTATTGTATTAGAGTAGCATTACTTTCATCCGCTACGAGATTTTGTTTTGGGACTAATCACTATCTCTTAGATGGAAGCAATGCACTCCCCAATAGTCGAGATCTGTCCTGGCCATGTCCTTGCGATTGATGAGGATGGGGAAGGATGGTTAGTTGGACATCTAGTTAAGAAAGATGCAGAGAACTCTACGATCTCTCATGGGTGCTACGGGAGGTTTTTGAATTGTTAGTTAGAACGTTGAAACAGTAGGAATTATTTTGGTAGAATATGCAATACAGAAAGAACTAAGATAGGAATACAAACTAGGAGCCTGCAATTGAAATCACGAAGTGGTATCTTCTAGACCACCAAGCTCGTCAGTCTTATAACTTTCAAATAATCGATAACATATTGTATTAAAATAATACAAATCTGTAAGATATCAATACAACAATTGTATTAAAATCTTCCGAAATAGTATATGCCCAATAATAATACAGTTTCTGTACGGTTCTTATGCAGAACTGTAAATCTACCATCCGCTGGTTGGTTGATACATTCACGAGCATTTTTCCCATTCAGGAAAAGCATTTCGAATAAAATGTACACTTAACCGGTGATTGTTAGATTTTCTAACAATTCTGTATAAGAACCTACCAAAACTTGCATAAGAACTGGGCATATGCGAAAATGCTAGATTCTTATACAAATAATGTATGAGACCTTACAATTTTGCAAGATTTTCTTACAATATTTGTTTGTGAGATTACATTTTTTGCATAAAATTCTAACAATTTCGCATATGCCCAGTTTTTATACATGTTTTGTTAGGTTCTTATATAGAATTGTTAAAAAATGTAACAGTCGCTGGTTGGGTGTATTACTTTAATGGGAGGAATAGCCCAACTTTTCCAGGGCTCAAGAATACTCTTATTAAGAGAGTTTTGTGAAAAAGTTGCATAATAAGTGTTCACTTTTCAGTGTTTTGCGTAGTTTGGTTCTCTAGAATTTAGCCCTTAAAAATTAAACTTGTGGCTTTGTTCTGCAGTCACCTTATCAACCTCGTGTATCTTGAGCCTAACTAAGTAAGGTACACTGGAGGAAGTGGAAAAAGGGGGTAAGTGTAAAAATCGAAAATTGGAATTGTACATACTCTACAGTTTTTACCACACCATAATTTTGTGCAAGAATATACTCTGATGCTCATACTAATACTATGTTAAAATTTGTGTAATTCTTATGGTATTCCTAAAGAATTCTCTATTTATTTTATCTTCATCTTCAACATTAACTGTACAGACTGGTTTAAAACTTATATGCTAACTCAAAATTTGCCTTAATCTAGTTTTAAATTTCGCTCTGCTACAATTAAAATCGAACCAATCAATGCCCCGTTGAGGAGGTTGAAGCAACGTTCAAGCGTGTGATTTTGCCCAAACATTGTGAAATGTCGGACAGACTGGAAGAGCTGATGTTGCCGGGAGCGACGGGCTGGAACATGAAAGTTAACTTGCTGCAAAAGCTTTGGGCAGTCCGGGTGGTTGTTTATAATGTCAAATGCAAAACCCTCTGCAAATCTTCGCGTCGTTGTCGAATAGTTTCGCGTCGTAGTCGAAGAGTTTCGCGTCGAATCAGTTGGCATCGTTCTTCGTAGGGCGGTAATCTCAAAGGATTATTCCACGGCAATCGTCTGATGGCAGAACGAACGAAACTGCATTGAACCCTTTCGATTCGCGTCATCTGGATTTTGTTATAGGGCGCCCACACCTGCACAGCATATTCGAGTATACTTCGCACGAGGCAGCAGTACAGGCTTTTCAGGGAGTAAACGTCATCAAAATGACGTGGTATGAAGCCTAGCTTTGGCAGTAGTCGTTGCAATACTACTTAGTACTTGATAGGCTACAGCTCTTCGATGAACCTACGCCGAATGGAGTATACTTCTCCACTGGACTCGATCCTGGGCCAATCGCTTCCAGTCGCCCTGAACGTTGAGTGCTCTCAGGTCCTCTTCAACTGTAAAAAGCCGTCGTGTAAGTGGCCTTCCACGAAGCCTGCGGCCTCTTCCGGGCTTTCTACTAAATATTATCTTTGCTTGACGTTCTACCAGCATACGAATAACGTTACCAGCCCATCGTAGTCTGCGGTGTTGTATAAGCTTAACAATATCCGGCCCTGTATATACTTGGTACAACTCGTGATTTATGCGACGCCGCCAGATACCATTCTTCTGTTTACCGCCGAGTATTGTCCGCAGCACCTTACGCTCAAACACTCCGAAAGCTCTTCGATCAGCCTCCTTTAACGTCCATGTTTCATGGCCGTATTAAGCCACCGGAAGAATCAGAGTAGTATACAGCGCGAGTTTTGTTTTCGTTTGCAGACTAAATGTGGGACTTAAGCTGGTTACGAAGTCCGTAATAAGCCCTATTTTCAGCTGCAATACGCCTTTTCCATGCTTTAATCCATCAAGGTAACTCCAATTCCATGCTCTGCTTTTCCGCGGCCGCTGAGGTAGATGTTATACATATTTGAATGCAGTGTTGGTCGTAGGGTTCACGGCTCGGAATTAACGATTTCTCGGAACCTAGGGCATCGGACTTCTTGAATAGCCAGGTTCGTCCAGCCCAGCAAACACAAGATCGTATATCATAGCGCATGAGTATACAAAGTGGAGGCCATATAGGTACATTTTGCATGCAGTCAAATGGAGCCATGCGCCTATATCGCCTCCACCATGTAAACTTATTCGCTAGCATATGCGACTGTGTGTTGGCTGGGAGGTTCATTTAGGGTCCTGACATTCCAGGTACCGAATTTACCATCGTAGTCCTTATTTGGTAGCCGGGTCGGTTGCCAAAAATAACTTTCCCTTTGCATCTTTCTCCATTTTTCCACCTTAGGTATAGCTGATGCGATACAACATTTCGTTAATCAGCAGCTGGGTACCAGGGAGATGCTATTCGAGCCGCACTTTCTGGTGAACAGACGCACGATACGTGCCTTCTCACTCTAGCTGATGTCAGAAGGACAACAGTGCCCAGGCTGCACTACCAGCGAAGTATGCATCCCTTAGCTGGCGGTCTTTTGCCATCGGACGACCCGTGGAAGCGTGAGATAGGAACTTGTGGGGACCAGAGCTATGTATGTTGGCGCTCCTTCCTTGATGTCAATCCATCTTTTTTCACAGGCAAAAAAGCGATCCCGAATTCGTGAACCAGCAAAAATACACCGTGATTTAATTCAAGGATTCGTTCCAGAAAACGTGGCTGTTGTTGCTGTTGTTGTACTTGACTAAAAATACACCGTGATCTTGTTAGTTTACGAATTCATGAACCCTTTTTTTTTCGCGTGCAGCCCACTGATCTCCGCACATGAGACAAATAACAAAATAAATTTCCGAACGAGCCCTCTAGAATCGGTTACCTTAAAAAATTCCAACTCAAATCCAACATCGACGGGCTTGTTGCCCCACCTAACCTGTCCGACGAACTCGCTGAAGATTATACTTGGATGAATCATGAATGGGACACGGGATGGGTTGTTTCTGATCTGGGAAAGCTTTTCAAAATGGCTTAGACATGTTGGGGAGAAATCTGTTTCCGGTTTTAGCGCCCGTACCTTGAATGAAATGGTGAACGGTAAGGTTGTACATTGATTCACATTTTCAAATGGTGTTTTATGTCTGGTCGTCTGGAAAAACAGAAATTATCATTTCCTTCAAAATTTTCACCCTGAAAATAGAGATAAAATCTGTTAAACGTAAAAACACGTCTTTCCTGCACGAGGCCTACTATTCCACCTGAAATCAATTGGGTTGCAAAATGGCCATAAAATCAACCATTTCATTAGTATGGAAAAGTAGGCCTTTATATAGGGCAAAAGACCCAATAGTGGAGGAACTAAGCTAGTTGAACCACCATTTGTTCGTTCACACCACTTCTGTACTTTATTTTGCTTACTTTAAGTATTTATTCGAAAGCTTCTCAATTATATTTCAATCTAAACATGGTCTAATCGCAGTAGAATCCATCGTTGTTACCTAAAATGATACCTCCAATTATTGGTGCAATGTTCCAATAGTTGCGGTATTTTTTACTTGTGTTCCTATAGTTGCGAATCCCATTGTTTTAATATGATACTCGCAACTATGGGAACACTACCGCAATTATCGGTGCAAAGCAGAGACAAAGATAAGGTATTTTAGTGATACTTTACCGATTTTGATGCGATTTCCAACCTGTTTTATTTTATTTCACTTAATGACAGGTCAACAAATTGAATATTCAAATGGGTTGCTGCGTTTAATACGTTGATTATGTGCGTCGGCTACAAAGCAAGACCATGCTGAGGGTGGCTGGGTTCGATTCCTGGTGCCGGTCTAGACAATTTTCGGAAGTCGAGACTTCCCTGGGCATAAAAGTATCATCGTGTTAGCCTCATGATATACGAATGCAAAAATGGTAACTTGGCTTAGAAACCTCGCAGTTAATAACTGTGGAAGTGCTTAATGAACACTAAGCTGCGAGGCGGCTCTGTCCCAGTGTGGGGATGTAATGCCAATAAGAAGAAGAAGAAGATGTGAAAATAACACTACCGCAACTATAGTAACACCCACGACTATGGGAACTTTTACCCTAACTCAAACTCGAGCTGTAAAACCGGGATAAAAATATTCTTGTTTATGAATGCCTTTTAATTAATTTTCTCTTGGCACCAGCATAAATAACACAAGGTGCCAATAGCAGGAGAAAATAACTCAATAATACCTAACTCTGTTATTGACACCCTATAGTATACTTAGTTATGAATCAGGTGTGCATAGAAGGTAGAATACCAAAGGAATAATATCAAAAATAAATATGCAAAATATTTCAGGCGTAACATACTCTGTATCACAATACCAAACGCATGACAAGTATTATTATTATACTAGCTCCCGTCGAACATCGTCTCGCCAAAAACTGATCTTTTTGCCTTTCTCGTATACAAAGTATACGTGAAGGCTATAGGATCACTTCAAAACCGAACTTTTGATAGAAGGCTCGGAGACCTATAGTGTTATATACCAATCGACTCAGCTCAACGAATTGAGGTGTTGTCTGTTTTTTTTTCTTCCTAAGCAATGGAGGGGGAATCTGCTCAACAGACATCCTGGGTTGTCCAGGAAGTGCGGGGTTAGGGACCACCTCCAACAGCAAACGAGGGAGGCAGGACTACATCCCCGACCCGCTAAACCGTTTCCATTGCCGCCAAGCCCATAGTCTCTTCGGTACAACCAGAAAGTAATGCTTCAAAGGGGGGCCAGTGCACAACGCACCCTCGAGGTTAGCTGCGTGTCCTTGCAGCACCGAACATCGTGACTCGCTTTTTTAGAAGAACACCATGGTATCGTGCCAGCGCATTGCCGGCTTTCCAGGTGGCCTTACCACGCCCTATGTCCTCGGAAGGTGGAAGGGTCGACTTCGCGCTTGCTTCCCTCTGCACGACTGGTATAAAGAATGATGATGCCGCGTGCACCCCAAATTGACCTCTCTGCGACAGGGCCTATTTGCCAACACACAGAGGGACTTGCCGACGCGGTGCCTACGCCTGCCCCAGCCTTGACGAGGACCCCTTACCGTCCTCGGGCTCGGAACCTGGCCGGTTGACCGACGCCGCGAAAGCGACGATACCATGTTATTCTTCGCGCGGCCACTTGTTCGATAAAAGGATCGAGTTCGACCACAGAGCATGACCACCGGTATAACCCAAGAATACCGACTCCGATCCCTTGGACCACCTCTTATTTGCGCCTGAACTAGCCATCCTTGAGTCCACGCGCCGCCTTTTGTATAGCTTCGATACGATTTGGGCGATAGCCGATAAAACGGCGTTCCAGCCAACTCCATCTTTACACATCCTCCGAACTAGGTTGTCCGGGGTAGTGTCCAGATCACATGTGGCAAGCATGTGGTCACGCATTGCGCGAAAACGTGGGCACACGAACAACACGTGTTCCGCCGTTTCCTCTAAACCTGCGCACACCAAACACTCGGGCGAGGCCGAGCAAGCCAGCTGCGTTACCTGCACTGTGATTTTGCAGCACGCTTAAACGCCGGGCACATCGAACACCCCATGGGGTGCTTGCTGTTCACAGCTTTGCTGGAACAAATCAAACAATTGGGAGGGTTCGTGTAGCATTGTGCCTTATGTCCCTCCAATCCGCAGCGTCGGCAAAGATTGCTTCTATCAGGGCCTTTGCAGTCCCACTGCTTGTGCCCCGGTTCCAGGCACATGAAGCAAACTTCGGGTTGCTCTCGTCCAGGTCTTTAACCCTTAGATTCACCTCCGTCGTGAGTGCCTTCCCCTTGACCGTCTCGCCTAGGACTTCCTTCGCCAACTTCTTGTAGGCGGCGCCCTTTTGCGAGACGCCCCGCTTCAGCTCGAGGATCATCTCGCCCATCCGGGTACGTCTTATTCGACATACGTCGGCACCGAGTTCACCGAGCTTGACGTCACTCCTCATCGCCTTCAAGACGTCCGAGTACTTAGCCTCGTCCGTTTTGATGACTAGAGCATCGCCTCTGGAGCGATTGGCGCCTACCCTAGACTTCTTGCTGCCCTCATTCGCCTGAGCCTTCTTTTCGGCCTTTGACGTCTTCGGATTCCTCTTGTTCTTGACCAGGGTCCAGGAGGCGTCATCCTCCTCTATTTCCCTGGTCTGGTGCGGCTGAGAGCTCTCAGCCTGCCGTAACCCCTTACCACCGTCTTTCCTGGGTGGACGGACCTTTCCAGGTCCTTCCTCCCCCGGTTTTGGAGGTACCTGGCCGGGGTTCAGCTTCCCAGCCCCACTACCCTTGTTCGGGGTAGTAACCTCCGCGTTTTGGAGCGGCCTCAGGAGCTCCCTGAGACTGTCTCCTGTTTTTGTGTCTGCTCCGTTGGAGCAGTCATTCTGACGTGCCCGCAAATACTTGAGCCTCAGTCTGGGTAGACTTTGGCACCACCGTCTTCGCTGGCACGCCCTTGGTCGATTCGACCTTGCCCGAGTCCGCGAATCCTTGGGCCTGAGTCTGGGTAGACCTCGACTCCACGGATTTCACGGGTTTACACTTTCGGCCGTCCCGACCGCCCTCTCCAGCTTGGCGTCCAGCATCGACATTCGAAGTTTCAGCAAGCTCCTCTTGAGTTCCTTACTGATATTATGCTTCGATAACGCAAAGTCGATGATGGCGTCCAGCTGTTCCGTCGCCACCTCGAAGGCCGAAAGCCCATCGCGTTTGCGGTTCATCGCCTTCACAAGCCATGGGTCTATAACCTCTACCGGCGGAACCTGGTTGATGGTTAAATGACCCGACTATTGCCTCTGACGTCCTGGGCCTGAACAACCCACTACTTGCGAAGGGGTTGTCGCCTACATTACTACCACTAATTGAAGAATTGACTTGGTTTTCCATTTTGGTCCCACGAGTTGCTCGGGAAAAGAGGTCCACCACGCCAGAGCCCAGCATGACGCGGTAAGGGACAATTACTGTGGAGGGGGCCCAGGTACCCCACAGGCTCCGTTAAAGGCCTAGCTCATCATTTCACCCCCCTGGCCATGCATCCCCTCGGCACGGGTCGCTTAACACCTTGGGATTAGGGGTTAGGGTCGATGGTCCCGTTGGTCGCACCCACTCACTCTAGCTGATGTCAGAAGGACAACAGTGCCCAGGCTGCACTACCAGCTAAGTACGCAACCCTTAGCTGGCGGTCAATTGTCATCAGAAGACCCGTGGAAGCGTGAGATTGGAACTTGTGAGGAGCTGTGTAGGTCGCTCCTTCCCAGATGTCAACTCACCATTTCGCAGCCCGTATGTGTGTATGTGTGTGCACAAAAGCTAAGAAAAACATTAGACAACTTTTCGTATAGTAATCTTTACCCGATTTTCTCGCAACAAGTTTTATTCGACAGGGGACAAAGTCTTGTTGATCACTATTGAATTTGATAACGATCGACCTTTGCGCTTTTAAAAGTTATAAAGAAAATGGAACATCGAACCATATAAGTCCCATATAAGGTTGGTGTCTTGGCTAAATGCGAGAAAGACAGTATCACTACTCAGTGAATTAATGTTTTTGCCTTTCTCGTACAACTAAGTTGTACCGAAAGGCTATCATTTCACCCCAAATTCGAACTTTTGATAGAAGTCCCGGAGACCCATAGTGTTATATACCATTCGACTCAGCTCGATGAGCTGAACAAATGTCTGTCTGTCCGTGTGTGCGTGTGTGTGTGTGTATGTGTGTGCGTGTGTGTGCACGAAATGCCATAAAAACATTAGCCAAATTTTCACATAGAAACTCTTAACCGATTTTCTTGCAACAAGTTGCAACCGACAGAGACTAAAACGCTGTTGATCACTATTGAATTTCATAATAATTGCAAATTGCAAAAAATAGATAATATTAAAATAGTGATGAGACATAGTCACATAGAACAATAATGTGTTATGAAAAATGCCTTGCATCTATGAATATTTTATCCGTGGCTTCCCATTAAGAGTTTCATCGCACTATAAAGATGCTCGTGTTGCACGCATTTAGGCGTAAGTATGCTCTTCGTTCAGTTTCATAGTACATACTATGAAATTGTCCGAAAGTGAAAATTCGAACAAAGGAAATTCGAGAAACTTTTGGCAGCGCCATCTGTCGTCTAGTAGTGTAAATTTTCTATCATAACATTAGACGGTGTAACTGTTTTGCCTTTCTTGTACAACATCGAGGTGTAAGCGTAAAGGCTACATTTACAGGCCTGGTAGCGAGTCACTTTTTAGTGACTTGGTCACTATTTTGAGTCTAGTCACTAAAAAGTCACTATTTGCATCTAAAAGTCACTAAAGTCACTATTTTTCGGAAAATGGTTACTAAAGTAACTATTTTTACATTGCCTGTTGTAAAAAAGTTCGAACTAAAATCATTTGTACCTATTATTATCAAGCAACTCAAATATAAATCTGGGAGCATTATTAAATTAGGGGAATATGCCCCAAAGAAGTTCCAAGTGTGTTGTGAAAATCGTGAGGTTATTTCCGATTCATGTCAACTATGATCTTTTTCTTCACGAATGAAATTTGGCTAACCTAAGCAAAGAGTACAGAATTGAGCAGTATTGGAACCCGAATCACATATGTTGGTGAGCGTTAATACCCTCCGGTGAAAATATAGTGAACAGGCTCAGTTTCATCACTTGACAATGATGTTTGATTTTTCTCAATGTATAGAGTAATGAGCGATAAGGGCGACGATGTCAAAAAGTACATTATGATTGTTAAATGGTTGTTAAATCCGCTTTACGAAAAGTCTCGAAAAAAATTTCAGAAATAAGTCTGGTACAAGTCAATAATTTCAAAACTTTTTGATCGAAATTATTTCAGAAATATCACATTTTATGAAAAAAAAAATCTGTTTATAAACAAATATGAATAAATACCCAAGAAACTAGTGTGGAGGTGAATGAATTGGTCTGAAATGAAACAAAAAATAATCAGATTTAAAAGATTTTTTTAACTCGAGATTATTTGGCCACCCATTTTCAAATAACTTGATTACTAAAGTCAGACATTTAGAAATTAAAGTTTATTAGAATTTCTAGATTTCTAATAAGATACCATCGTTTTATTGGATTTTAAAAATTTTCCTCAGTATGCCACGTTGAGTTCAAAATCTCAAAAACTTCATTTAAATTTGTTATTAAACCATAGTTTAATAACAGGTAAAATCGTATTTTATATTTTAATTACTTTATATTTAAAAAAAGGTCCTACCAAAGATTTATAAGTTTTGTGAGTCCATATAGTTCACCGTCTAGGAATCAATTAGATCATTTTATATCATTCTTTGGCTGTTATACAAATAACTTTGAGCTCATATTAAACAACAAATGGTAATTGTTTGTTGTAATTATCAACAAAATTTTGAGACGCAACTTGTAACTAACCGTTCCCAACCATTCCCCTGACGCCCTGAGTTTCCTTCTCATGGTGTGTTACTTAATATGAGGTACCATGGTCACTAGGGTGCCAATGGAATGTATGGGAAAAATTTTACCATCGAATTTCAAAAACGGGTTGTACTCAAAAGTTTCATCTCCTCGAAAAATGTCCCTATGCAAAATTTCAGCTCAATCGGACTTCTTTAAGTGTTTGACCAAAGCGGTCAAAGTTTGACTATTTTGAAACACGGGGGGTGGGGGGTGGTACAAGAAAAATCCGAAACCGATTTTTTTTTGTTGCCAAATGTCTTAGAAATGCATGAAACGTCGTTGGGGTAAATCACTACTTGGGCCTATGGACCCGATTCCCGGCTCACTGCACAGAAAACTAAGGGTTTATACTTTTTGGAAGCCGTAGGTTTATGGTTGATAATTTTAAAAAAGTCTCCCATTTATTTCGCACAATACTCAATATTTTTCAACCATTTATTTCACTCCTAATTGGTCCAATTATAAATAATAAAAGTGTACATTCCGAACAATCGCTCTCCGTTGCTACACCACTGAGCCGGAGTGAATCTTTCCACTTTTACAAAACGGTATTTTCCTTGGTATTTTCATATAAACACCTACCTGAAAATCGTCACAGTACTCGATACAATTATTGCTTGAAGCTGTTAATCACCACACAATAAATCTAAACTCACGCACTTCAATCTTTTCTATTTGTTCGTATCCTTAGAACTTATATAAACATGTTAGAATACATTAAAAAATGTATCCCCAAACGGAAAAAAAATCACCTCGGCATAAGAACTTCTAGCCGCACCGTGCTGCCAAAAGGCCATGCGTCTTTTTTAGTAGTGAAAAAAATCCTTCATCGTTCATAGGAAAACTATCTAATACGTTTACGCTATCATGTTATTTATAATTCTCTCGATTTCAAAAAGTGAAAAAATATAGTTTTTAAACGTTTGGAAGTATTGTGGATTTACTTGACCAATGGATTCGAAGGTCGGTTCACTTGCTTATTTCAAACGTTCCCTTTTCCAGCAATGTTTGCCAAACTCAATAATGCTGTCCAATGAGCAGCTCGAAGTAGCTCGAAGTTGTTCCTGTCACGCTCATGCCCGTTTGTTGACAAAAAAGAACGAGCAGGACGGGAACAACTTCGAGCTGCTCATTGGACAGCACTAATAAATGTTTGGTAGATTACCTTGTTTTTTGCTCCTTGTCTGTCAAAACAGCAGGGATTGAACTTATCATTTCATTATCATTTAGTATTCAGCCAATAGCTCATTCCAGAGGCGGAATTCCGAAAAGTGTTGTAAGGCGGACTTATAGCGCTGATTCCTCTCTACAACTTTGTCTAAGGGTACATTTCTCTATGTCTAATGTTCACCGCGGGAAACGCTAGTATCATTTTATATACTAAATGATAATAACACTTATTATCATTTAGTATATTGAGTGTTCCTAGCGTTTCACGCTGTTAATATTGAACATAGAGCAATGTACCCTTAGACAAGGTTTTAGAGGGGAGTCAGCGCTAGGAGTCCGCCATACAACACTTTTCGGAATTCCGCCTCTGGGATGAGTTATTGGCTAAATATTAAATGATAATGAAATGATAAGTTCAATCCCTGCAAAACAGATGTCAAAACATCGGAAAAAGAAAGAGAAGTCCGAGGGAAACAGCAAAGACCACGTGGCAGACTTGTCAGTTTTTCACAGATTTTACTATGAAGACGGGTGTGAAGGTGAAAACGGCGATTTCAACGACCATTCAAGGAGCGACTATTTCGAACGGTCGGGTCCAGTAGGGAAATCCACCTACAATAATTTGGATGAGTGAATATATCTGTTCAACCAAATAAATTATTATAAATAATACGACCTGGCATCATGTTGGCGTTGAACGTGCATATTTTTGTTTACGTCGCATTTTCTACCCTCCCGAGAGAGAATGAGAGTAAGATGTTGAGAGATTGAGCGAAATTTTGCTTAGGCCGGGAACCGGTTTTGAAGTGGGCCGGAAATGAAATCGCTATGACAGAAATTAGTGCTGGACCTCGTTAATTCAAATCAAATAAAGGTTTTTCAAACGATGTTTACCAAGAAAAGCTATTTTGATAAGAAAATTATTTTGAGCTTTTTAGTGGAATGTCTTCACTTGTCATAAGACGAGTTTATACAATCCCATTGAATTCCACAACTTAATTGTATCTTGACAGATACGTATTTCGACCTCAACAGTAAGGCCGTCTTCAGTGTCTTGTACTTGACTCGACTTGAAGAAAATGACCGCAGTTTACACTATTTATACTATGCGTAGGTATAATATTTTATCTAGGTACTTATCTAGTTACATTTACTACGGTGCTTACTTCTACTCGCTTGTTGCCCTTAATGCTTAGGTATAAACTTGAAGAGCCAGGAGCTACCATTTTCTTGATCTTTATTCAACAACCGCGTTTGTACCTGTCGGTAGATTTCCAAGCTCTTAGCAACATCAAGTTTCCACGGAGAAGAGACATTTCTTGAAATTTTAATGTTTGATGTCGTAATTGAATGATTTTCCTGATATACATGTTCAGCTACCTTAGACCTAAACTCATAATTTAATCCCTTTTCAGTTTCCCTCTTAGCCTTACCTACTTCTGCAATATGTTCTTTGAACCTTACTTCTAACGTCTAACGTTGTCCTCCAACTTCGCCATGAAAAATTCACACAAAAACGGTGACAGCGGATTTCCCATAGGTGCACCCTTCGTTTGTTTGTAGAAGCTTCCACGGAATGTAAAGTAGTTCTCATTCATGCATAATCTTGCAAGCTTGAGATACATCTTTACTTTTCCTCGCCATGCTGTATCCGTCCGTTGTTCTAGTAGCCAATCTTCCAAAGGGTTCAGAGCATCCTTCACTGGATCGCTTGGGAACAATGCCGCTACGTCGAATGATACCATGATGTCCTCTTCTCCGATGTTTCCTGATTCCAATATCCTCTTGGTGAACTCCTGGGTGTTTACAACTGATCTGCTGGGGAACGGCTTCGGCATACTCTGGAACTCCTTGACTAACCACTTGGCCAAGTTTTGTGTAGGGGATCCCACTGATGAAACTATTTCTCGCATCTCTGTACCTGGCTTATGTATCTTTGGTAGTCCTTTGATCCTTGGTAACACAGGTGGAATTCAATGGGATTGTATAAACTCGTCTTATGACAAGTGAAGAAAAGCTATTTTTAAGCAGAAGTGAACCCCATTGCAGTATTGCACGGCACACGAAATTTAGGAAAAGTTGCTTCCTGTCATAAATATCAATTAAATAATGCAGTCGTATGCATGTTAGGCCGGGAATAGGGTAAGAAACCCTATATAAAAATCACCAGATCTCGACGTTTCATGCATGTCTGAAACATTTGGCATAAAAAAATAAATTTCGAAAATTTTTAGTTCGATCGAGCTGAGATTTTCATAGGGACTTTTTTCGAGGAGATGAAACTTTTGAGCACTACCCGTTTTTTAAATTCGAAAAGTAGATTTTCATTGGCACCCTAATGGTCACATTGCTAGCTTCTAACTGATCCAAGCAAAACTACCCTCAATATCCAACTCCGTGGTACTCATGAGAGTGTCACAGTCACTGGCCCCTTGCTTCCATCCTCTCCCTACTTACGGTGAAGACGGGTGTGGCCAGTAGCAGTAATCTCATGCTTTAGTTAATTCGCCTTTTCTTGATTTGTGATAGCATTCTACATAAGGATTTCAAAAATAAGACCCTAGTTTGCAATCTACGAATTATGCCGTAACAATGCTTATGCAACTTGTAGCTCTATACCGGTTCAAAACTCACAAAACTCACTCAAAGTCACTATTTGGTCACTTTTTCTGCAATTGAAAGTCACTATTTGGTCACTTTTTTTGTCATCGTTGGTCACTAAAGTCACTATTTTGAACGGCATTCATCGCTACCAGCCCTGCATTTATTACCTTTTTGCGCGAGAAAGGCGCCATCACCGTTAGGTGGATTAATCTGGGTTTTTTTATTAGGTTTATGTTTCATATGTATGAGGGTCCCCTCCTTTAGTATGGGGAGGCGTCTTAAACCATCATGTATATATTTCATACCTTTAAACCATTTACATGCCAAACTTGGTACCATTTGGTTGATTAACTCTCTAGCTATGCAGAAATTTGTCTTTCATTTGTATGGGAGCCCCCCTCCCAGAGATGGTATGGGTATCAAACCATCTTAAGAACCTTCCCCGGCCCCAAAAATCTCTGCATACAAATTTTCCACTTCGATCGATTCAGTAGTCTATAAGGGTCAGACAGACAGAAATTCATTTTTATGTATACAAAATTTTTGTTTTGGTATTTTATCTTTTATGCAAGCCAAGTTTATACCAACTCCTATTATCGAGGTCGTCGCTCCTACAGGCTTGAATTGGGAGATAACTCATAACTCATCGGTAATCAGATTATTCAATACCGCCATCGGGGGTGACAATGGGTCTGGGGTGAGAATGGGTCATCGCTCTCACCGACAGCCTGGAGGTCGTAGAGCAAAATCGTACAAAAAGGTCTCCTATATTTTAGTCTTCTTGCCCTCAGATATATTTAATCCATTCTACAAGCATTCTAAGTAGTTGAAACAGTGACCCATTCTCACCCCCATTTGACCCATTGTCACCCCCGACGAAGGTAATGAATAACATGATGAACGAAGAATTTGAATTCACAAAAGAAAGAAACAGAGACAACCGTACCAACCGTTCCACATTCAGGGGGTATTTGCAAAGAAGACGTTGGGAGTGACATTGTGTGTCACTTCTTGCTGATACAATTTCCAGGGATGGGAAACAATTTTTTCCCCATATGTCCTGGCTTTTAGGTCTAGGCTTAGGCGTCATTACTCGCTATCTGAAACGAGATAAAATACAATAAAATAGATTAAAATAAAATCAGATAATAAAATTTATCTTGCTCACATGTTATCAGCAATGACACTGATTTGTACCACCATACAACAAGACAAGACCAACATTTGAAAAGGGCGTAACAGCCAAAATTTATTTCTTCTGATTCCTCGTCTACATATAAAGCTATATATGTAGAAGAAGAATCAGAAGGAACAAATTTTGGCTGTTACGCCCCTTTCAAATGTTGATCTAGAAGTCAAAATGATACAACGTTTAAGAAAAAGTATCAATTCAGTGAGTCGCCATTAAAAAAACTATTATGAAGTAAAAATTAGGTTCATGAGAATGTTAAGATAATTTAGCATTCTCAGGCATACATGTCCTAGAAGAATAACTAATATTCGGTTTTGGAGCTAATAAGCATTGATGCCTTCCCAAAATTCTCCTATATAAAACGGGAAGACGCTATCAGAGTAATTTGTGAAAATCTTCAGTTTACGCTATTCCGATATATATCAAAGTCATATTTACGCATTTAATCAACGCTTTTAAATGTTTATCGTATATCTATTTGAGCAGCACTTTATTCAACAACCCATTAGTTTCATGACTAAAAAGAAACAATACAATATTTCACTTGTGTTTTATTTGGTTGTTGGGAGAATTCCAACATGTCCTGAAATGAAATATTTCAATCTATATGACATCCAGATAAAAAGATTTTATGAGTTTTTAGACCACATTTCAGCTTTTTTGGGCAGGATTTTATTGCTTTTCAATTTGGTTCTCATGTTTCCTGAGGGTTCGTATACTTTAGAAATCATTATTCATAATAGGGACTAAAATTTTTGATATACTAAAAGTGATGAGCAAGCTTAGGACTTGTGTGTCTGCACAATGTTTTCCTCAGATTTGAAAGTCTGCACGTTTTTATACTTCTCACTGTTTTGAAATCAGACAATTTATATGCACTTTCGCAAAATTTATTTCATTCTGAATTTGTTAAAAGACAACTAAACCACATGTGTCCGCCCATCCGCCCCTTCAACAATACGTCATTCATCAATTATATAACCCAACTGGCACTTGTTGCGCTCATTTGGCCTAGTGCGCTCGTTGACACTGCATATTTGTACCAACACAATGGAGCTCCACCGTGCAGCAGTCAAAATAGAGCATAGAAGAGAGCCGAACGCCGGCTCACATGGTGGGACCACCATCCACAGACCTGTCGATAGGGCGCGAGCATAAAAGGCAAAAATATATAGAGAAAAAAAAGTAAACAGTATAGAACCACTTCGGAATGGTATTGTGGACGCCAAGCAAATCTAAACCCGCTGTCGCCTTCCTGGTATTGGTGAAGATGACACTTCAGTTTTTTCCTCAATTACCCATGCTGTTTGCCCCTATTTCATTCGCACAACAATGACGACGGAAAACAGTGGCCGGTCATCAGAAACATTAATATAAATTTCCTAACACCTCTTGTTCTCCAACTCGTCATTATCTAACCCTCAATGATCTGTTTGACAGCAATAATAAATTAAATAGAATGATAACTTTCATACCACAGTAAAATTTTCCCCGGTTTTTGGTCCCCATGTATTTTAAATAGGGTTCTTGAAAGGGTGTTGACTTGCAAACATGCAGACGTACATTTTCACGTAAATATGCATAATATGGATCCTCCTCTACCGGTAACTTTTAATTTATTGAAGTTTCCGTCACGTAAATTGTTTTTACAAAATCAAAGAGCATCACCTATTTTTGATACTGTCCAATATTTATAAGAAAACCCTACACTGTGACACTGTATTTAGCTTGAATACGCACTAGAGGCAATGCTAGCCTTTTCTACTGCTCAGATGAGTGGAGCCAGGTTGGATACCAGATGGGGAGGTAGACCGACAATTTTCACAGGAAAGGAAAGCACTTATTTCCTTCCCTCTTTCCCCAGCATTGTGTACATGCTTCCGTTGTTGCTTGCGATGAGCGTGGATGACGACAAACGCTCTGGCTGCTGAGTCTGGAACTAGCAGCGGCTGGACTGACTGTTATGTGGAAGCATGCTGCGGGCTGACTGGCCGGGCTCGCCAGCTCACGAGAATCTACTCACGCTGTTCGACTGTGCGATTGTGTCTAGTGTAGCGGAACGCGAAATGTAAACACCGACTGTAAACAGAGAACAACACACAGACGAATCGAATGCCAACGCCACCACCGCACCGTCCACGCTTTAGTTCGGTTGCTCTGACTGGTGGAGACCGGCTGGAAAGCCGCTGTGGAGTTCACACTTTTTCCTGAGCTTGCACTCAGAACTATGTGATGGTGCCCACATACAAACGATGAGATTTGAACCGGTGAGAGTCAGGAGGCCTGTAAACGGTATGATTTGCTCACCAGCTATTTTTTTCTGTTCAGATCCTCATCGCTAACTGTGCAACGATGACCAGTGACTGGTTTTCGAATCACATCTGGACAAAAACCATAATGGTTAGAATGCGATAGAAAAATCATACAAGAGATATCTTGGTTTGGGGTGCCAATCCAACATATTCGTGGTAACATTACGGGTGCTAGCCTTGAAAATCATGAGGCATCACAAACGCATCAGGGAGGGACGAAGGTTGTCCAACATCAAGGTGTTGGAAGTCAGTGGAAATCAATTTTGATAATCGATACCATCGCGAAGGTCAAGAATATCGTCTCCAGATGTTTGTTGAAAATCGTCATAAGAAGTTGGGGGAAATGGCACACTTGTCAATAGAATCTTTTTAATTAAATTATATTGAGTGTGTAGATGAAGTGTTCAATTTTTGATTTAATCTTGAAACAAATGGTTGTACTTTTCCTCACATATGTGTTTAACTACTCGCAAAAAAAATGAAACATAATGACTTTGTTTTAGATAAAATGTATAACTGCTACTCTACATAATAAGGAATTTACCAAACGTAAAAGTGAATTGAATACAATTTTTGCTAAATATGTTCTACCACCTCACTGTGAGATGACTATGACGACGATAGTTGTGAAACTACCGTCTATGCCAAGCCGAGCTTCGCGCATAATACCGCGATCTGGAAACGTGACAAAAAAGTCCTATTGTTGTCGCGCTCTACTTTTCCACGGTTATTTCCTTCTGCCTGCTGATAAACGTTTGGGTATATAGAAGACAGAAGTGAAAAGTCAACGGCATGTAATACACAAACTCTAAAAATAATAAACTAATTTATTGAATTTTAGAAATATACACTGGGGTCGCTTTTCAAGCGGATTGTTTTTGCTTGTTTCTGGCCTTTGGTTACAATTGAACATTAAATTTCAAGGAAAAAATCAACAAAAAAAAAAACAAAGAAAATTCTGGTGGCATTAAAAAAATTAATGAATTTTTGTTGGGCTGAGAAAAACGAACCCAGTATTATATAAATGTATATGGACAATTGTATATCAACACAATTTCGTATATTTTCTTTTTGTTCGAAATGTTATTTCTAAATTATCGTAAATTGTGTCTATAGATTATGAAATACTTTTTATTTATTATGATCGCATCATTTCTTGAAATTCGGTATATATTGCAGTATTTGAGTTTTGTTTGCCACAGAGCGCAGTTGGTAAGTAATAAACATGGAATATAAATGTATAAATAAATGTATAACAAGCTAAATTTCGGAGCGACAGGTCTCCGTGGTGCGTTTTTATTTTCAGGTCTCTGAAAAAATGCAGAAGCGAAGTAAATAATTTGTAAATTGAGGTAGGGGGAAAGACGGCTTTGGCAGGTTTCGTTCTATTATTGGCAGGAGGGTTTTTGTCGACCAAATTTTATGAAATTTGGCCACAATATTCTTTGATATGCAAAGAATGTTTAGGCCAAATTTGAGCAGAATCAGTCATAAAAAAACCCTGACAACAATAAAACAAAACCTGCCAAAGCCGTCATTCCCCCAAAATAATTTGTTCATTCTGGAGTAACAGTTCTCCGATGATAAATAGGGGAAGGTGGGTAGACTTGATCCCCGGGGAGACTTGATCACCCCCTGTTTGTTCGAGAACTAAAGTAGTTTTGTTCTAGCGTATTTTTTAGTATAGATCCTCTAGACAAATGACCTTTATGTGGTGAGTTATTTTTTGAATTGACAACCTTATTTATTCTGCGGGGCGGTTTGTATGTTTTAACCTTCCTAACAACTTTTCATAACAATGCCCAAAGTCTTTCGTTTTTTCACAGCAACAAGCCATAAATATGCTTTTTGATCTGAACTGATGAAAATGTCAACATTCCATCAAAGTTTTGGGATATTCGGATTTAAAGTTATTGCCTCAATATACTTGATCCCCCGTTAGTCACCCATACAAAAATTTTTCGCAAAAAAAAAAAACGAAAAAAAAATGAATCTGTTCTTAGGCTTCTAATTTTTTTGTAGATTTGACGTTTTTGACGAAGGGTTGTCAGGAAAAATATTTAATGCGTAGAAATCATAAAAGAGGATCAAGTCTCCCCAAATTTTATTATTGCATGTGCTGTCGAATTCAATAACAAAAATCATTCACGTATACGCACAGCAATTCGAAAATTCCGCGTATTTTGAAGGGAAAGTATTTAAAAAATCTGAGGGCACCTTTCTAATTTTATCAAAGCAAGTTCTTGGAGAGGGATAAATTTCCCCCGAATATTTGAAAAGTCGATTTTTGACAGCACTCCAAAAAATCGATTGTGTATCAATAACAACAATAATTTAAGGACTGTTATACATCAGTAAAGTTAAATGCTATATTTCTTAGAGAGTCTATGTGGAAATCGCGTATGTTTATTTATTTTTGGTTGTGATACATCGGAAATCAGAAAAGGGGATCAAGTCTACCCAGTCTCCCCTACGGCGACAGCGACAGGTCTCTGATTCATTTTTGTATTATTGCAGCTGGTTTACAATCCGATTTCCATTTCCAGGGCTGTTTTCGGAGAAATTGATCTCCTTAGTTTGGTTTAACTGTTTCTGCCGGAACAAGATGAAAGCAGGAAATAGAATGTGACTGCGAAACGAGCGACAAAAGATAACCAACGACAAAGCTTTGTTTTTGTCGGAGATAATAATGACAAAGATCCGAAAATTTTTGTCAGCAACAAATAAGAAGACAATCTAGTTGCTAACTTTTCATCCCGTTATTTTGCATTATTTCTAGTGAAAATTTAGGTTTTATGTTATTATAGTTTCTGCTTTTATGGAAATATTCGAGAATCGAACAATGATTATTAAATTAGCAGCGTATTTTCGGAGATATCAGAGCATGCAAGGCAAATGATTCTTGTCATATTATGTTCGGGTTCTGATAAAGGTTTGTCGCTAGGTGCGTTTGTCAGTAACAAACTCTGTTGATGACAAAGAGTAGGGTAAGACGGTATAATATGCCCCCCCTAAGGCAACTCCTTGATAACTTTTTACTTTTCAACGCAATTTATGCAAACTTTGTGTTATTTGGTAGTCCAGGAAGTCGCAAATGCATTGACCGTGAGTAGTCATATAAAAATATTACAGATAACACGTAATAAAGCTTTTTTGATAAGTCGCGAAAAAATGGATTTCAACAAGTGCCTGGGCAATACGCCCCACCTTAGCCAAAGACGTTTCATAGCCCTTCATTAGTATTTTATCAATCCCATAATAAAAAGGTTACAAATCCTTATGCGCTTGACATTGAAAAACCAACATAGGTCCATTTAAGCCGGTGTGAATTACATTTTAATATTTTCCATACAATTTGGAAGCAACTGCTGTAGGCTCGCTGCGCTTGTGTCCAGTTGGTAAGGGCATATCGTCCTGCCTACACTGGGGCGTTTTGGCCAGTGAAACATGTTTTCGAAAATCGTTACATTTTTGAAGATGGAAGCAATTTTATATCATATGAACCACTGAGAAAAGTTATTTTGTTGCCCAACTGAGTGTCCCAGTGCAAGTTTTGCGGACAGTATGCCAGAGTCGCTCCAGAATGTTGAGCTGACAAACATGAAAAGTTACATCAAAACTGCAACTTTTTGTATTTTGCTATTATTTTCATTGTGTAATACAAAAGTACTTCCACATTCGCATAGTATGATGGGTTTACAAATACTTATAGGTACCATCTGATTTTGACCCTTAATTAGTTATAGTTTTCTAGAAATCAAAGGGGGGCGTTTTGGCCAGGTGGGGCGCATTATACCGCCTTACCCTATATTGTTAGGTGTTGCTCGAATATTGATTCCCTGGTAATAAATGATTTATTACCTCTATTAAGCTGGAGCGTTAGGTCTCTGAAACTAAATATTTACTTTGATTGGAGTAACAGGTCGTTGAAACAAATAATTGTTATACATACATTTCTTAATGTTGGTAAGAGATATCTAAGGCTGCTTCGGAGAGACAGATTGTCCAAGATTGAATTCTAAATTAATTTGGATTCTAACTAAATTTTTATTGAATTTGAATTAAATTTGGTTAGAATTTGAATTTAGTTTGAATATGATTCGAATTGTATTGTGTTGGCATTTGGGTTGGATTTGTATTGGATTTAGATTACCAGTTTTTATTTTGAAGAGACAGATCTTCCAAGATAGAATTCAAACTGGATTTGGATTCGGATACAATTTAGATTGGAGTTGGATTTGATTGGATGTGGATTGAATTTAGATTGCTATTGGATAGCATTTGTATTGGACATGAGAGAAAGGAATTTGGATTGAGATTAGATTGAATTTTGATTGGATTTGGGTTGGATTGAATTTGATTTAGAATGGATTTGGATTAAGATTGGATTTGGACTGCATTTGGATTGCATAAGATTTGGATTGGATTGAATTGATTTAAAATTGGATTGGATTTGATTTAGAATTGGATTTTGATATTGATTGATCCGACCTTGGAGCGGATTTGATTTTGTTTGGGTTGGATTACCATTGGATTTGGATCCATTGGTTTTGATTAGATTAGGATTGGAATTAAATTGGATTTGGATTGGAATTAGGTTGGATTTAGATTGTATTCGGATTCGTTTCAAATTTGATTTGGACTGGATTTGGTTTGGAATTGGACGGGTTTTGGATATGGTTGGATTTAATTTGGTTTAGATTTGATTTGATTGGATTTGTATTGGATTTAAATTGGATTTGGATTGGAATGAGATTGGATGTAAATTGGATTTAGTTTCGTTTAAAATTGGATTTGGATTGTATTTGGATTTGGATAGGATGAATTTGTATTGTATTCGATTTGGATAGGGTTGTATTTTGATTGGATTGGATTTGGTTTAGATTGGATTTAGACTGGATTTGGATAGGATAATATTTAGATTGGATTGCATTTGGTTTGAAATTGGACTGAATTATGATTGGATTTGGATTGGATTAGGATTGGATTTGGATTGGGTTTGGATTGGGTTGGACTTGGATTGGATTTATATTTGATTCGGATTAGATTTAAAAAGGATTTAGATTGGATTTGAATTCTATTTGGATATGATTTGGATTTGAATTGGTTTTTGATTTGAATTTCATTTTGATTGGATTGGATTTGGATTACATTTGGATTAGATTTCGATTGGAGATTTGGATTAGATTTGGATTGTATTTGAATGTGATTCGAATTGGTTTTGGGCTGGAATTTTAAATTTGATTTTCATTGGATTGGATTTTGATTACAGTTGGTTTGGATTTGGATTGGATTTGGATTGTATTTCTATTGGAGATTGAAATTGAATTTGGATTGTATTTAGATTGGATTTGTATTTAGTTTGGATTTGGATTAATTTCGATAGGATTTGGATTGAATTTTTATTAGATTTAGATTGTGTTTAGATTGCATTTGGATTGGATTAGTGTTTAATTCGTATTGGATTAGGATTGGATTTGCATTGGTTTGGATTGAATTTGAATTAAATTTGTGTTTAGATTTGAATAGGATTTGAATCGGTTTTGGATTGGATTTGGTTTGAATTTTGACTGGATTCGGATTTGGATTCGTTTTAATTTAGATTTGGATTCGCTTTAAATTGGATTTGGATTGTGTTTTTACTAGACTTGGACTGGGTAGGATTTGGATTGGATTTGAATTGCACGCGGGCAGCAGGGACTATGTCCAAGGGCTTGACGATCCCTCCCCAGGTCATCTGCGAGTTGTGGGGCTTGCCTAGGATGTGGTGGGGTTTGACAGTGGGCCCTGTTAAACTCCTATAAAAAGCTGCATGTATCCGCAAGTAGGCCCCACCAAAGCGACCGTGTGCCGCTAAAAGCGCTCAAGCGTAAGTCCTGGTGTTAGGTGGGACGCTAAACAGCCCTGACACGACGGCCCTCCGACGAGACAGGAGGTTTGCGCAGGCCCAATAAGCCGCCTAGAAAACCAATAATTACGAACAATATAAGAGATAATGCGACTCGATATAATCGGTCAGCTGGAAGTGGCACTCCCAACGGAAGAGCAGCTAGGCGCAGCGACTCTTGAAGATGGCTGGAGAGATAAGGCTTGTTCGCGACAAAATCTGGACACATAACTTTAAGAATCAACATAAACTGCTGTTGGTTTAATTCGGTACGTTTTTCACTTCAAATGGCTTCATTCCTTATCGATGCTTCGATGTATGCACGAAACTTGGTGACATTTGAATTTTCTAAGAAATAATACGTGCCGAATGATCTGGCATCCTCAGTAGAATTTGTTTCGAGCTCGTATCCTGCTGGTGGCTCATAAAATCCGTTTTTGTTCCAATCTCTGACGTTTTAGATATTGTCGAACAAGCATCGACAAATTTTAAAACGCTTTGAGCAGTGTTCACATGAAAACAAAATGTTTTTAGTCATTTTCTGGATCGAGAGACCCGAATTTCAATTGCGACTGCACACAATTATTTCAGAACCTGTAATTCCTTCGACGCCAATATTCACTACGTACTTGTACCACTCATAAGAAATATATTTTCAGAAAGTACAGACATAGATTCATCAATCTACGAAATATTTCACTCGTTGATGAGCTATTTCAAAAGTTATACGTGTTTAAAGGTGTCCAGATTTTGTCGCGTACAAGCCTTATTCGATCCGCCATTGGAAGCACCGCAACCGCTGCACTAGGCACGGTGGCTCCGGATCAGAGAAACGACTGGTATGACGGCGAATGTGAGCAGTTAGTAGAAGAGAAGAATGCAGCATGGGCGAGATTGCTGCAACACCGCACGAGGGCAAACGAGGCACGATATAAACAGGCGCGGAACAGACAAAACTCGATTTTCCGGAGGAAAAGCGTCAGCAGGAAGATCGAGACCGTGAAGAGACGGAGCAACTGTACCGCGCTAATAACACACGAAAGTTCTATGAGAAGTTGAACCGTTCACGTAAGGGCCACGTGCCACAGCCTGATATGTGTAAGGACATAAACGGGAACCTTCTTACGAACGAGCGTGAGGTGATCCAAAGGTGGCGGCAGCACTACGAAGAGCACCTGAATGGCGATGTGGCAGACGAAGATGGCGGTATGATGATAGACCTGGGGGAACGCGCGCAGGACATAATTCTACCGGCTCCGGATCTCCAGGAAATCCAGGAGGAGATTGGCCGGCTGAAGAACAACAAAGCCCCTGGGGTTGACCAACTACACAGATAAAAATATGTTGTGATTTTAAATGTATTTTCATGCACATATTTGGAGCATGCAAATAAACGTAACATTCAATCGATCTCACTATTATTTTAAATCGAAATAAATTTGATCTGTGCTTGCTTGTAAAATTCAATAAAATTTTACTGAATATCGAGTGTTAATTCGTTTGATGGGATAAGCTGCAATTTTACACGTCGTTGAATTTTCAAAATTATTTGCTGTGTACCAGGAGAGCTATTTAAACACGGTGGTGAGGCACTGGCTAGAGCGCTGCACTGGGTCATTACCAAGATTTGGGAGGAGGAAGTGTTGCCGCAGGAGTGGATGGAAGGTGTCGTGTGTCCCATCTACAAAAAAGGCGATAAGCTGGATTGTAGCAACTACCGCGCAATCACATTGCTGAACGCCGCCTACAAGGTACTCTCCCAAATTTTATGCCGTCGACTAGCACCAATTGCACGAGAGTTCGTGGGGCAGTACCAGGCGGGTTTTATGGGCGAACGCTCCACCACGGACCAGGTGTTCGCCATTCGCCAAGTACTGCAGAAATGCCGCGAGTACAACGTGCCCACACATCATCTATTCATCGACTTCAAAGCCGCATATGATACAATCGATCGGGACCAGCTATGGCAGCTAATGCACGAACACGGTTTTCCGGATAAACTGACACGGTTGATCAAAGCGACGATGGATCGGGTGATGTGCGTAGTTCGAGTTTCAGGGGCATTCTCGAGTCCCTTCGAAACCCGCAGAGGGTTACGGCAAGGTGATGGTCTTTCGTGTCTGCTGTTCAACATCGCTTTGGAAGGGGTAATACGAAGATCAGGGATTAACACGAGTGGTACAATTTTCAATAAGTCCGTCCAGCTATTTGGCTTCGCCGACGATATAGATATTATGGCACGTAACTTTGAGAAGATGGAGGAAGCCTACATCAGGCTGAAGAGGGAAGCCAAGCGGATCGGACTAGTCATCAATACGTCGAAGACGAAGTACATGATAGGAAGGGGTTCAAGAGAAGACAATGTGAGCCACCCACCGCGAGTTTGCATCGGTGACGAAATCGAGGTGGTAGAAGAATTCGTGTACTTGGGCTCACTGGTGACTGCCGAAAATGATACCAGCAGAGAAATTCGGAGACGCATAGTGGCTGGAAATCGTACATACTTTGGACTCCGCAAGACGCTCCGATCGAATAGAGTTCGCCGCCGTACCAAACTGACAATCTACAAAACGCTCATTAGACCGGTAGTCCTCTACGGACACGAGACCTGGACGATGCTCGTGGAGGACCAACGCGCACTTGGAGTTTTCGAAAGGAAAGTGCTGCTTACCATCTATGGTGGGGTGCAGATGACGGACGGTACGTGGAGGAGGCGAATGAACCACGAGTTGCATCAGCTGTTGGGAGAACCATCCATCGTTCACACCGCGAAAATCGGACGACTGCGGTGGGCCGGGCACGTAGCCAGAATGTCGGACAGTAACCCGGTGAAATGGTTCTCGACAACGATCCGACGGGCACAAGAAGGCGAGGTGCGCAGCGGGCAAGGTGGATCGATCAGGTGGAAGATGACTTGCGGACCCTCCGTAGACTGCGTGGTTGGCGACGTGTAGCCATGGACCGAGCCGAATGGAGAAGACTCTTATATACCGCACAGGCCACTTCGGCCTTAGTCTGAATAAATGAAATGAATGAATTGCATTTGGATTGTATTTAATTTGGATTGGGTTTGGATAGGATGGATTTGTATTGGATTGTATTTAGATTGGGTTGGATTGAATTTGATTGAATTGGGTTTGGATTGGATTTGGTTGGGATTGGGTTTAAAATGGATAAAGATTTGATTTAGACTCGATTTGGATTGCATTTGGATTAGATTTAGATTGAATTTGGATTTGATTGAATTTGAAATGAATTTGGATCGGATTTTAATTGGATTTGGATGGGATGTGGATTGGATTTGGATTAGATTTTGAGTGCATTGAGATTGGTTTTGGATAATATTTTGATTGGTTTTGGATTGGATTGGGTTTGGATTTAAAATGGATTAAGAATTGGTTTATACTCGATTTGGATTCGAATCTGATTTGGATTTGGATTGGATTGGATTTGAATTGGATTTGGATTGGATTTGAATTGGATTTGGATTGGATTTGGGTTGGATTTGGATTGGATTTGGATTGGATTTGGATTGCATTTGGATTGGATTTGGATTGGTTTGGATTGGTTTGGATTGGTTTGGATTGGTTTGGATTGGTTGGAATGGTTTGGATTGGTTTGGATTGGTTTGGATTGGTTGGATTGGTTTGGATTGGTTTGGATTGGTTTGGATTGGTTTGGATTGGATTGGATTTGGATTGGATTTGGATTGGATTTGGATTGGATTTGGATTGGATTTGGATTGGATTTGGATTGGATTTGGATTGGATTTGGATTGGATTCGGATTGGATTTGGATTGGATTTGGATTTGGAATGGATTTGGACTACATTTGGATTGGTTTTGGATAATGTTTTGATCGGATTTGAATTGGGTTTGGATCTTAAATGAATTAAGATTTGATTTAGACTCGATTTGGATTTGAATTGAATTGGATTCGGATCTGATTTGGATTGGATTTGGATTGGATTGGATTTATTGGATTGGTTGGATTGGATTGGATTGGTTGGTTTGGATTGGTTTGGATTGGTTTGGATTGGTTGGATTGGTTTGGATTGGTTTGGATTGGTTTGGATTGGTTTGGATTGGTTTGGATTGGTTTGGATTGGTTTGGATTGGTTTGGATTGGTTTGGATTGGTTTGGATTGGTTTGGATTGGTTTGGTTGGTTTGGATTGGTTTGGATTGGTTTGGTTGGTTTGGATTGGTTTGGATTGGTTTGGTTGGTTTGGATTGGTTTGGATTGGATTTGGATTGGTTTGGTTGGTTTGGATTGGTTTGGATTGGTTTGGATTGGTTTGGATTGGTTTGGTTGGTTTGGATTGGTTTGGATTGGTTTGGATTGGTTTGGATTGGTTTGGATTGGTTTGGATTGGTTTGGATTGGTTTGGATTGGTTTGGATTGGTTTGGTTGGTTTGGATTGGTTTGGATTGGTTTGGATTGGTTTGGATTGGTTTGGATTGGTTTGGATTGGTTTGGATTGGTTTGGATTGGTTTGGATTGGTTTGGATTGGTTTGGATTGGTTTGGATTGGTTTGGATTGGTTTGGATTGGTTTGGTTGGTTTGGATTGGTTTGGATTGGTTTGGATTGGTTTGGTTGGTTTGGATTGGTTTGGATTGGTTTGGATTGGTTTGGATTGCATTTGGATTGGTTTGGATTGGTTTGGATTGGTTTGGATTGGTTTGGATTGGTTTGGATTGGTTTGGATTGGTTTGGATTGGTTTGGATTGGTTTGGATTGGTTTGGATTGGTTTTGTTGGTTTGGATTGGTTTGGATTGGTTTGGATTGGTTTGGATTGGTTTGGATTGGTTTGGTTGGTTTGGATTGGTTTGGATTGGTTTGGATTGGTTTGGTTGGATTGGATTGGTTTGGTTGGTTTGGATTGGTTTAGATTGGTTTAGATTGGTTTGGATTGGTTTGGATTGGTTTGGATTGGTTTGGATTGGTTTGGATTGGTTTGGATTGGTTTGGATTGGTTTGGATTGGTTTGGATTGGTTTGGTTGGTTTGGTTTGGTTGAGTTTGGATTGGTTTGGATTGGTTTGGTTTGGTTGGTTTGGATTGGTTTGGATTGGTTTGGATTGGTTTGGTTGGTTTGGATTGGATTGGTTTGGATTGGTTTGGATTGGTTTGGATTGGTTTGGATTGGTTTGGTTGGTTTGGATTGGTTTGGATTGGTTTGGTTGGTTTGGATTGGTTTGGATTGGTTTGGATTGGTTTGGATTGGTTTGGATTGGTTTGGTTTGGATTGGTTTGGATTGGTTTGGATTGGTTTGGATTGGTTTGGATTGGTTTGTATTGGATTGGATTTGGATTGGATTTGGATTGGATTTGGATTGGATTTGGATTGGATTTGGATTGGTTTTGGATTGGGTTTGGATTGTATTTGGATTGGATTTGGATTGGATTTGGATTTGGTTTGGATTGGATTTGGATTGGATTTGGATTGGATTTGGATTGAATTTGGATTGGATTTGGATTGGATTTGGATTGAATTTTGATTGGATTTGGATTGGATTTGGATTGGATTTGGATTGGACTAGTAACAGGATGGTATCGGAGCTGATCACATCAAGATGGGTCTTGAAAAGCTGGTCATTTGTCTGCACAGACGGATAGACAGAATCTAGGACACAGAACAGCTACCCTAGTTGTGGAAGAAAGGGGTTGTATGCCTTATCTACATGAAAGGTGACAAGCTGGCGTGTAAGACTTTCCGAACGATTTCCATTCTAAAAGCCGCTTACAATGTGATATCCCAGACTATCTTACGTCGTCTGATAAGAAAATTATTTTGAGCTTTAAGTGAAATGTCTCCACTTGTCATAAGACGAGTTCGTCCAATTCCATTTGAGTAATTCTCGCTGAGACCGGGACACTATTTACACGAGGTTCTTAAAAGTGCCTAAATTTATGTTCATCCGGAAGCTTTCGGCGAGTATATTAAGGATCCGAGTTAAATTCTTCAGAAAGATGGACCCCTAGTTAGTTATACACGAAATCATTTTTATGGACTCCTCGATTTTTGTCAATTCACTCACCAAAACTGTCATAACTCCAACATTTCTCAAAATTTTTTAGCCCTTCAAATAAAATACTGTTGTAGATATGCTTTTCATTTTTAAAACATATTTGGCGTAGAATAGTGTATGAAAACAAGGAACTGACGTCGTAGTATCAAATTAAACATAAAAATAATGTTCGTTGATCAGATGGGCCTTGAAAAATAATTGGGTAAATCGTACGTCACTTTTGATAGAAAAAACATACACCTGAGATTTTTGGACACAATGCACAATATAAGCTTTTTATCGATGTATTAATATTCAAAATTGGTGGTTGCGAACCTAGCGGAAAAATAGTTTTCAAAAATAAATCCATGATGGCGGCTAAATTCAAAATGGCTACCTCTATTTTTATTATTGCAAATTGAGGATACACTTTTCCTCTTTCCAGCGATATGCTGATCTCTAAGATTGATTGAGAAATGTTGGAGCTATGACAGTTTTGGTGAGTCAAGAATTGACAAAATTCGAAGGGTTCATAAAAGTGATTTCGTGTATAACTAACAAGGGGTCCATCTTTCTGAAGATTTTAACTTGGATCCTTAATATACTCACCAAAAGCTTTCGAATGAACATAACTTTAAGAACCTCGTGCAAATAGTGGCCCAGTCTCAGCGAGAATTACTCTTTATTTCCACCACTTTATTTTACAGATACGTATTTCGACCTTTCAACAGTAAGGCCGTCTTCAGTCTTAAAGAAAATATAATGTATAAGCTGCGATCATTTTCTTCAAGTCGAGTCAAGTACGAGACACTGAAGACGGCATTACTGTTCAGGTCGAAATATGTATCTGTGAAGGTACAATCATGTTTAGGAATTAAGGTCACTTCTCACGGAATCCAAGTTTCATTGCTCGCGTTTTCGGAGGCACACCACTCGATACGGAGGCTGCGCACAACTGTCATTTTTGTTGATTTAGCTTTTCTGCATCGTGCATGCGTGAAAAAAATAAAAATGACAGTTGTGCGTTGCTTCCATATCGAGTGATGTGCCCCCGAAAACGCAAGCACTTTAAAACTAGGATTCCGTGAGGAGTGACCTTAAAGGGGGTACAAACTAAGTACAAACTCGTCTAATGACAAGTTCCGTCGTCTGTTACCCGTGGTGAAAGAGTACGTGGGAAGTTATCAAACCGACTTCGTTAACGACCGCTCGACTACGGATCAGGTCTATACTGACGGCAAATTCTTCAAAAATGCCGTGAATACCAGGTCCCAACGCATCATATGTTTATAGATTTCAAGGCGGCATACTTCATAATAGACTGTGTGGAGCTGTTGAAGATCATGTACGAGAACAGCTTTTCCAAGGAGCTTACAGGACTCGAATCTCGCCAGGAACTACACCAAGTTGATGAACTCTCGAACCTGCTGTTCAATATTGCACTTGAAGATCATGCGGAGTACGTGTGTCCGATTTTCAACAGCTTCATCCATTGCTACGGCTGATACCGAAAACGTACATTTGAAAAAGTGTCAGATCTGTACATCTGCTTGAAACGTAGGGCAAATATAGTTGGACTGGTGGTAAATGCTTCAAAGACATAATAAATGCTAGTGGTCGGAAGCGAGAGGATCATGTATTAGGCCGGTGGTCCTCAACGAAAATGAGACTTGGACCTTTTGGAGTCTTGGAGACTTTTAGATGTAAGCCAATTAATGAATAAATGAACGAACTGTATTTGATTATATGATCTTTTTTTTTACGAAAAACATTTACCCATATCGCTATTATTTTTACACGTATGACGTGTTTTCACGTAGGCATAATATAGTCATCGCATAACGAAAATTTAACGAATTTCATTCTGTTGGGCCTTGGACTTATCATCGATAAATTAATACAATGATGCTGTGATATGCAATGTTCTCTCTCGCTTCTTCAGGAGAAACCTACTCGGCTAAGTAAATTGTAACAACGGTATGCGTCCGCGTCCCATGCCCAGGTTGTTGGTTGGTGTGATTTTTCGAACCCCCAGCTTGACACACCGCGGCTTCAGTTCCCGTCACCTGTGAGAATAGAAACAGTTATGCACCTCGACTCAAGCTCAGCAGCGCGTGACGGCCGGCGTGTCCGTTCGCACTCTTCTTCTTTGGAACAGGTCCACCGATCAAGGAAGGTTCCTTCGGTTGGGATGGCTCGGTGCGGCGGCGTGGTTGCACTGCCGTTGACGGTGGCGGCGGTGGGGACTCATTCTTTTTTTATGTATACCACCAGGGCAGTTAGGCACCATTGTTTCCCGTCCCAATATGCCAACGGTACTCGACTCATCATCACCATGAACGAGGCTATGCCGCAGCGTGAAGTCTAGATTAACAGATTTGTTTTATTCAGGATTTATTAGGTTGGTAATTCGGTGTGCTTCGCGATCATCCGAACGTATTATTTTTCAAAATTTGTATTTTTTCGCCTTTCTCGTACATCAAGGTGTAACGAAAACGTTATACATAATATATTATATATAATATATAATATATTACACTCCAAAATTGAATGTCATACCAATCGACTCAACTCGACGAATTGAGGTGATTTCTGTCAATGTGTGTGTATGTGTACGTATGTGTGTTCTTAAAACCTATCTATTTGCTTACAAAATGCTGCATTCGACGGGCAGAAGTATTTCCCATGGACATTTAGCAGAATTTTCCGTAGAAATTCGAAAGAAATTCCTGCACAGATATCTCAGTAATTTATATTTGATTAAAGCTTTCTTGGTGGCAAATCAAATCTGCATTGAAAATGGTTGATTTTCCTTTTTTCTCTTCTTACACTATCAGAAGGGTATTAATTACCTTGAAAAATGTACTTTTTATCAGAGTCTCTTGATTCTCGTGTATACATAAATGAGACAGTGCGTCATGAGATACAAAAGCTCCCGTAGCATCAATTCGGTGCGACAAGAGAAGCTAGCGCGCAAAATTTTAATTGAGTCTCATTCACGAGACTCATCTCATACGCTAGGAATGTTTAGCTGACGTTACTAACGTGACGATAATATTGAATTAAAATTCTTCAGAGAAGTTGTTTGTAATGAAATGCTAATTTTGTGTTTGTAAAATGTTGATTAGTTTAGACCTGGATTATTATTTTTATATAGCTTAATAAAAAAAATTCTTCATTTTTTAAATTTTTATATATTTTTCTATGTATTTTTTATGTATAGGTGCGATAAGATGCGCGGCTACAAAGCAAGACCATGTTGAGGGTGGCTGGGATTGATTCCCGGTGCCGATCTAGACAATTTTCGAATTGGAAATTGCCTCGACTTCCCTGGGTATAGAGGTGTTAGTCTCATGATATACGAATGCAGAAATGTTAACTTGGCTTAGAAACCTCGCAGTTAATAACTGTGGCGTGGAAGTGCCGAAGGAACACTAAGCTGCGAGGCGGCAATGTCCCAGTGGGGGATGCAATGAAGAAGAAGAAATAGCTTAGTTTAGCTCATTTTAAACTTTGAAGTAGAGTGGCCCTCAAAAAACAGTGTTTTTATTCTTATTTGTTGTTCTCAACATGACGATATTGTGGTCTTCAGACGAAATATTAGAACACACAATGGTACATGATTTTGCTGAACATAACACATTTATAAATTTTGTCATTTCGAAGCTATGTGCAATTTTGATCAATTTTATGCAGTCTTAAAATGCTGATATCTCAGAAAGTTGGTTCGCAGTGTTGTGCTGAATCATCATCAAACGATAATGATTGCAATTTTCATGTGAAAACTTTTCACGTGAAAACAGTAGGCGAGTTGTCGCCGGCGACAACTTCTCAAATGTTGCACTCAAACGATAATAAACACAGAATTTTCATTCAAACATTAATCTTGACTAATATCAGCTAATTGTCCCGTTATATCTTCTATTTGGCGTTATAGTTTCCTGGTAGTAAGGAAAAATAGTTCAAAATGTAACGGCAAATGCTTCAAATCAAGATACGATTTTCAAACGATTCTTAATCGCTGGCGAGTTTTTATCACTTGATAATTTAAAAGTAAGATCGCGGGTGAGTTTGATCATCCTCGATTTTTTGAAAATTTTATTTTTCCCATCCCTGCTGGTTCGATACATTTTTTAAGGTGTCATCTGAAAAGGGCACATATTAAGTATCATTCACTGCAAAAAATACGAGAACTTTATATTGGACCTCTTCATGTTTTCAAAAAGTATCAAAAATTCAACCGGTCAGCCCAGAATCTCAATTCTTATGCTAAAATAAGACATCTGTCAAATTTTCAGCTAATTCGGATAAAATTTCGAGGTGGCTCAAGTCGATTTTTAATTTTGGAAAAAAATCCTACCAGAGATATAAATGCTAAAAATTATCGCAACAACCTCTAAACGGAAGCTTGTGGTGTGCACTACAAGTCTTGTGAACATTGCGATTCGTTCCGTTTACGTTTTGATCATGTAAAAGTGATTTTCAAGCTTCAAGCGTATAATAATTGTGATTCTGTGCTGACCGGTTGAATTTTTGATACTTTTTGAAAACATGAAGAGGTCTACTTTATATATGTACAGTCTTTTTAGGTTTTCCATAACGCCAGAGAGTTCAAAAGATGTGTTCTACCCGATCAACCAAGCCCTGAATGATGTATACTAGGGTGTCAAGGGAATATTTGGGAAAAAATTTGTCATCGAATTTCAAAAAACGACTTTGCTCACAAGTTCCATTACCCCAAAATATGACTTCTTCTTCTTCTTCTTATTGGCATTACATCCCCACACTGGGACAGAGCCGCCTCGCAGCTTAGTGTTCATTAAGCACTTCCACAGTTATTAACTGCGAGGTTTCTAAGCCAGGTTTACCATTTTTGCATTTGTATATCATGAGGCTAACACGATGATACTTTTATGCCCAGGGAAGTCGAGACAATTTCCAATCCGAAAATTGCCTAGACCGACACCGGGAATTGAACCCAGCCACCCTCAGCATGGTCTTGCTTTGTAGCCGCGCGTCTTACCGCACGGCTAAGGAGGGCCCCAAAATATGACCCCATGCAAAATTTGAGCTCAATAGGACATGATTTAAGGGGTGTCTAAAATTCATCAAAACTTTGAAATTTCCACTCATGAAAATTTTCTCAAAGTCGAAAATCGAATTTTTGTTTTTGATGCCAAATGACTTAAAAATGCATGAAATTTCGAGAATTATTTTTTTTTTAAATTTCTTATGACAAAAAAAAAACCGGACGTTACGCAAACATTTCCTAAGCCCTAAAATATGCCCTTGTGCAATATTTGAGCTCCCTCGGACATGATTTAGGGGTGCTCAAAATCTTGCTATCAAAATTTTTAATTTTTTGTAACTTTGAAAACTTTTGAGATCAGATTTACGAAGAAAATTATCAGATTGCTAGGCATGTTTTTTACTGATTTTTATTTTTACGCGGGTATTATTACGCGGTACCGCGCTCAAATTTTGTATAGGGGCATATTTCAGGGCTTAGGAAATGTTTGCGTAACGTCCGGTTTTTAAATTCGATGAAAAATTGTTTTCGCCATGAATTTTTTTTTTCGAAGTCCCGAAACAGTCGATTTTTTTCAAAAAATAATTCTCAAAGCTTCATGTATTTAATAATTGCATGAATTTATGTAAATTATTGGCTCCTTGAAAGAAAAAAAAAGTTTTGATTAATTTTCAGCACCCTTAAATCATGTCCGATTTAGCTCAAATTTTGCATAAGGGGATATTTTTGGCCACGAAAAGGTTTGCGTATCGTCCTGTGTTAAAATTCGATGAAAAAAAGTTTCATCATCTAAAAAAAAATTCAAGTCCCAAAAATGTTCTAAGAAAAACAATCGATTTTCTTCCAAATTTTTTTTCTTATAAATAACATCAGATGTGTGTGTGTGTGCGCACCAAAAGAACAAAAAGTTTAGCTCACTTTTTTTGCAGTTACCCTCAACCAACCTATTGAAAATTGGCCGGATCGGACTATGCGCTTGGAAGTTATGGCCAAAATACTTTTTCTCATAAAAAAGCGCGTGAAAAAGTCTAGCTCACGTTTAATGCACTTACCCTAAACGGATTCCCTTACAACAGGCTGCATTCGACGCAGTATCCTGCCTCATTGTTTTCTATCGAAAATTGGATGGATCAGAAGTAATGCCCAAAATCTCGTCCAAAATGCTATTTTGTTACCGCACGAGAAAGGCATCATCACCGCTAGGTGGATTAATCTGTGTTTTTTATATTCGAAAGTGTCATTTTCATTGGGACCCTAATGTATACGTGCAACGCTAAACATCCCAGCAGGTCCATTGAGCCGATAGGATTTCACTCATTATGTTTACAAGCTACTAAAGTCCTTTTAGGTTCTCCAAAACGCTCGGGAGTTCAAAAGATGCGATCTACCCGATCAACCAAATCCTGAACGATGTATACGTGCAACGATAAACATCCCAGCAGGTCCATTGAGCCGATAGGATCTCACACATTACTGCTACAAATTACTATTTCATTATATATACGATTTTATTCGATATTCGCCAATACGATTTCATTCTTTTTTTTTCACAAGCTACAATATGGCCTCCATGATTCGATGTTTTACGACTCGATATCTACTCGTGGAAGCAAAAGATGCTATACTAAAAATAAAATTCCCGGTTACTCTGATGGTTTTTTCGAACAATTTTCCAAGAAACTTCTATTACAAATCTCGATGTATGCTTGAATTAATGGTCCATTCATTAGCGATTCATAGAAAATCGACTTTATATACCCTTCTTGTAGTTGGATCATGTGATCTATGAATGGTGTATGATATGATATCCCAGTAGATCCATTGAGCTGATATGACTTCAATAATTATTTTACCACGATGTCCTGAAAATCGGAACGCAGGTTAACCTTATTGTCATTATGCATATTGACTCAAGATCAGTTTAGAACACCTTGGACATTGGATCTCATATTCATGGAAATTGGATCTCTTGCTTATTACACCGGATTGGGTAAATACCGATGATGAGGATATTGAAAAGGTCTTGATTGATCTGGTACATACTATGAACTAAACTCAACAAAAACAAGTTTACTTCTGCATCCGATGGTTCCGGTAATTTATTTTACCAGGTAATACCAGCGATGAGGACACTGCCAAAACAATGATTGATACGGTAGATAACGTGGGCTGAACTCCATAATGTTTTGGAGTACCTTGGATATCTCGTATTCAAGAACATTGGGATCATGCGCATATGCTTATCGAACCGGATTGGGTGTACACCGATGATGAGAACATTGCCAAAGCCTTGATTGATCCGGTAGGTACCGTGGGCTGAACTCGAGAACGTTTTGAAGTACCTCGAGCATCTAGTATTCCTTAAAATTAATCACAGGCGTAATGGTCAGGCTAGCTCAATTTGTCTGAGTATTCAGAACTATCAAATAACGTGGTTTTGGATTGAAACATGTCAGATTTATTTGCATGCTCTCAAAAGCGAAATCTTTCCAAGGTTTCGGATATCTTGGTCTCTAGGGTATAGTCAAACTTGACCCCGATATTTTTCCTGCAAAGCCAACATCCCGGTGAACAGTTTTGCTGAAGAAAGTGGGGACCTATCTTTTTTCTGTGATTTTAAACAGCCAATCTGAAACGCTGAGCATATATGACCCATTCGTCCTGAAAGGGTTAAGTTATCTTATACGCCATAGAGTCGGTTTTTATGAACCGCGTAAAAAACCACGTATATCCCAAAAATCGCTTAAAAAACCGAGTGAATTCCAAAATACGCGTAGAAAAACGACCCGTCAAAAAAATGAGACCCCAGTGTGCCAGAGTTACAATTACAGGGCAGGTACAGAATGAAGTTAATTGGGCTGCAAAATGGTAGGTTGACATCAAGGAAGGAGCACCCAACAGAGCTCTGGTCCCCACAAGTTCCTATCTCACGCTTCCATGGGTCGTCCGATGACAAAAGACCGCCAGCTAAGGGTTGTGTACTTAGCTGGTAGTGCCTGGTACCCAGTGGCTGATCAACGAAATGCTGTATCGCGTGGCAGCCCCACCAGCGCGATGTAGGTAACGCGACCCCAGTAAGGTAGCTTACTGAAGCCTCTCAAATACCACGAAAAATGGAGATAGTAGCTGGTTGGACGGCCTCATTTGTCCTCTCTTTAAGAAAGGGCACAGACTGGAGTGCGCCAATAACCGAGGAATAACCCTCCTTAATTCGGCGTCCCGTATCCCGTTCAGCAGATTGAGACCACTTGAAGAGTCCTTCGTCGGCGAATACCAAGCAGGTTTTCGTGAGGGACGATCAACGACGGATCAAATGTTTACCCTGAGACAAATCCTTGATAAAATCCGGGAGTACAGACACTTGCAGACACATCATCTGTTTATTGATTTCAAGGCGGCGTACGATTCAGTGAAATGGAATGAATTATGGCAAACTATGCTTTAACATGGTTTTCCGGCAAAACTGATATGGCTGATTCGTATAACGTTGGACGGTTCGAAGTCAAGTGTAAGGGTTGCGGATGGAATATCGACGTCATTTGTTACCTTAGATGGATTAAAGCAGGGTGATGCACTTTCGAATCTACTGTTCAATATAGCGCTCGAGAGAGCGATTAGGAGAGCTGGTGTGCAAAGAAGCGGTACCATTATCACAATATCGCATATACTCCTTGGATTTGCGGACGACATCGATATTATCGGGATTGATCGCCATGCCGTGGAAGAGGCTTTTGTGCCTTTTAAGAGGGAGACAGCGAGGCTTGGATTCACCATCAATACCAGCAAAATGAAGTACATGATCGCTGGCAATCAACATGTGTTCATTGGTGGTGGTTGTAGCGAAATGGTGCTGGATGGTGAAAAATTTGAAGTGGTAGAAGAATTTGTGTATCGTGGAACATTAGTAACGTGCGTTAATGATGTTACCCGCGAGGTGAAAAGACGTATTGCAGCTGCAAATAGGGCTTATTACGGACTTCGAAACCAGCAAACGAAAACAAAACTCGCGCTGTATTCTACTCTGATTCTTCCGGTGACTTTATACGGCCATGAAACATGGACGTTAAAGGAGGCTGATCGGAGAGCTTTCGGAGTGTTTGAGCGTAAGGTGCTGCGGACAATACTCGGCGGTAAACAGGAGAACGGTATCTGGCGGCGTTGCATGAATCACGAGTTGTACCAGGTGTATAAAGGGCTGGATATTAATAAGCTTATTCAACACGGCAGACTACGGTGGGATGGTCACGTTGTTTGTATGTCGGAAGAACGTCAAGCGAAGATAATATTTAGTAGAGAACCCGGAAGAGGCCGCAGGCTTCGTGGAAGGCCGCGTACACGATGGCTTTTTGCAGTTGAAGAGGACCTGAGGGCGCTCAATGTTCAGGGCGACTGGAAGGGATTGGCCCAGGATCGAGTCCAGTGGAGAAGGATACTCCATTCGGCGTATGTTCATCGAAGAGTTTTAGCCCATCAAGTATCAAGTAAGTACAGAATGAAAAATACGAATTAATCCATCTACAGTGAATGGAATCCTTCTTACATTAATGAAAGGTTATGTGTACCCAGCGCATATTACAATCTCTCTGCATTTAGCGGACCTTAATTTGCATAACAAATAACAGAAATGTCTATGCTTGAAAAAAATGTTCAAAAATTAAGTTTGCACGAAAAAGGCTGAAAACGCATCATCAGCACTCAAGTTAAATTTTTTAAAAATTGTGTTGAATCATTGAGTGGTCATTGAACAATGGTGCGACTCAAACTCATTTTCTCCGTTCTACACTACACACACTCGGTGTCTCAGAGAAGTTGTTTGTAGCGAAATGATGATTTTTTTTTGGTAAAATGATGATTAGAGAGATATCGAGATAGGGAGGTTATCGAGATGAAAAGAGCCCAAATATATGTAGATGCAGGGACCGAGCAAATCATCGACATAGGGAGAGATATCGAAATATAGAACATCGAGATGTAAAGTGTCGACTGTATCCTCGACCAAATTTTAGGTGTTTAAAACTTTTTAAAACGATTAAACTAGTTTAAAAAAGGTTTTTTTTTGGCTGATTACCCTATTTTAACTATTATTAATTTTAAGCTCTTTAATAAGATTATGACAAAACTTGCATAGAAGCAAAAAACAATACGTTGACATATTTCCTGGGCATATTTTCCTGTATCCTGAGCCATCCAAATTGTTCTGAAGTACGTGTTCTGGGATGTATCAGCAAAAATATATTGGAATTACAATGCGCCAAGATTAAAAACATGATCACGTAAGGCCAAGTATATTCATTTGAAAAGAATACACACAACTATTGCTATTTGAATATACGAAAAACTTTACAGATTCTCCAAAACGTTTTGGAGTTGAAAATATTCTATCTATTTGATCAATCAAGTCTTCAATGCATTATCTATCCATGGAAAAATATCCTAGTAAGTCCGATGGGTTGATATGATTTCATTTTTTACTTTTTCAAGACACTCCAAGACGATCTGGTGTTCAGATCAGGATTTAAGTGTCTGGAAAAAATAAGGAATGAAACCATATCAACTCAACGGACTTATTAGGATATTTTTCGATTTTGGATAATGCATTCAAGACTTGATTGATGGAATATATTAAACTCCAAAACGTTTTGTGTAAAAGTCGTCCTGAAAGGGTTGGGTTAAGCAATCGTGAGAAAGTGTTTTTACCCCTTATAAATAATTATGTTTACTTTGAGATAAAGTCTGTAGAACTGATAAGGTAGCGAAAGAAAGAAACTGAAAGAGGACCGATTAAACTATCATCGATAGCAAGTCATCCGAAATGTGCAGGTTTACATCTTTCGTAGTAAACATGTCTGAAGGATCTTAAAATTCTAAAACTACTGTCCGGATTCTAATCCAGAGTATCAATAACTATGGTGTGAGCGGGACCATACCTCACCTCAAGAGTGTCTAACGAATATGGAGTGAAACGTCTTCATCGTCATCACAGCTCCTAATAATTGAACGCACCACGACTCACTAAGTACATCATGTGTGCAGGAATGAGGTTGTGTTATCCAAATAAAGGAGCTTGCTCACCAGACAGAAATAATCAGCAAGTCCGCTGTTGGGTTGCTTGTGCTAAGGAATTCACACCAGGGAAAAAAATGCGTTGTTTAGTAAAAACGGGCTAACCATTATCAGCTGTGCTTTCGATAGGATGGGTGTTGAAGTAGATAAGGAGCGGGAGTTCTATGGTATCAGCAGCGCAGAAGACAAGACTATCGGTCAACAGGTTGTCGAGTGAAGAAAATGACTAAGCGGTAATAAGTGATGTATGTTGGCTTCTTTACGAAATGCATGTTTATGTAAAAGGTGTCGTTTATGTCGATGGTACCGTTTGATTTCTCCAAAATTCTGTTCTGCTTTCATGTTTCATCTGCTTCAGTGGAGAATATTTCCCACCCGAAAATACCCTCGACTGTGTCTCCGGATTGGCAGCCTTACGCCTCTGGTCGCATGACTTACTGGAGATCTCATTTAGCTAATGATATGAAAATGAAAAATAACACTTTTAAAAATAAAAACAGCTCAACATATTCGTTTAACAGATTATGGAATTTTTATGATTTTTTTATTGCTTCCTGAAATTATCGTTTTTAACTTAAGAAATCTGGGAGGGGAAAGATAGGTATTTGCATCAGCGTTTTGTCGAAAAAAAAAGCTCTTATTGCTATACGAACTGAACCATTTTTTGATCAAGTTGTTGTTTGGCCTACTTATTTTTGAGGTGCTATCATTTGATACCGTTGGAGACCGAAATGCTTTCACCTCATATTAAATATCAATAAATTAGAGGGGTTTGAGGAAATTAATTTTATAAATAACTCATCTAATCCTGTTCATATACCTGAAAGCATGCTTTTTAGCCAGTAAAATGAAAAGTAAATTAAAAAATTAAAACAACATAAATCAAAAACAAATCGTCAAACCATTTTTTTTTTTCGCATGTTAAGATTAACACCTACACTGACTCCACAATCATGGGCCACAAACTAATATGAGCCATTGCACATGCAAACTTGAGTTACTAATTATTGTTACAAAGTGACCCATATATGTGCGATCAGTGTACCAAAAGTTACTGTGTTTAAATTACAAGTCGCAATGAATACATTTTAATCAGTGAAATATAAACCAAAAAGATCGCTTCTCATGGTGTGGTTTCCACTATTTACAGATGAAGTTTGTTTAATCAGTTTGCTTTTACTCAAATATTTAGTCAGAAAATAGCTGTATGGATTTTGATCCTTTGATTCGAATTAATCATGTTTTGTGAAGTTTTCAGTGCGTCAAAGTAGAACACTTCATATAACAACGTTTTATTTGCATTCGATTCACATTTTCTCGACACTTCATCGTACGGTAGTTCCGCAAAAAGATTCGGGGTGCTGAAAACTACACAGTCACAAATTCATGTCGCGTAAAGATTCAAACTATAGATAGTAGAATCTATAGATGAGCGAATGCATGGCTGAGTCGATTTTTTTGCCCGTGCACACGCGCATATGACGTCACAGCCCTTAACGTTTCCATTGAAATCGTGACGTCATGCTCGTTTGGAGACACGTTTGACAGTTCGTTTGGAGACAGAGGATTTATCTTCGCTCATCTATATATTCGACTATCTATAATTCAAACATATGTTTTTCTTGTCAGTAACTTTTAATTTTACACAGACAGGATCGAAGTAGGGCTTGATGCGAGACGGTTGTTTTTTACGCACAAGTTTTCTTCTGTCAGTTTTTTTTTAATTATGAAAAAGTGAAAATATCTCTTTTTAAATGTGTGTTTAGTGCTATGCCACATAGATTCGGATTCACGAGTGTTGAAAAAATACTAACAAGCAGTGCATTGCAGTGGTAGTGAAATTTTCCTAACATCTAATTCCGTGCGTTAGGTTGTAACTGTGGAAGTTCTGTTACGAAAATCCAATTATGTCGATTGTCAAAGTCAAAGACATGGATAGCCTTGGTTATATTGCCCTCTAGATGACTTGGAATAAACGGATGCAAGTTTTGTGGTTCAGCTGAGTGACGGATCATCGTATAAATCTGGTGAGCCCGTTCTGTATAAATATTCAAATCAAAACTTTGCTATAATTCAAAACTCATCGGAAAAGAAGCTTTTTTTTTTTTTTACTCTCAGACCTGTATCTTTATTACAGTGCATTCCTTTCTATATATTATATTGATTTATGTTTTGATAGTTTAGATAGTTTTGATCTCCTATTTATCAGTGGAGAGAGACATTTCAAAAGAAGTATACATTTGTTCTTGATTTTTTTCTGTGTGAGACTTGAAAAGTTATTTAGCATCGAGTATAACTCCTAGCAGAGTGACTTCGGACGACCAGTTGATGGCATTATTTTCTACAGTGATCATACAATTGCTAGGATTGCCTATGTAAAATCATTATAGTTTGCGTTTTTGCTGAGTTGATTTTGATTTTCCAGTCGGTCATATATCAAACAAGAACCTCCATGCTTCTTTGAAGTTTATTTGTAAGTTCTCTGGGCTTCCTTTCCTTCATTGCAATGGATGTATCATCCGCAAAGAGTGCAAGAACGCACTTGCCAGATAGAGTGGGAAGACGTGAAAATGCTATATAGGATGGGCCCAAGCAGGCTACCTTGCGGAACCCCTGCAGGTATTGAGTAACTATCGGAAAGTGATCTCCTAAGAGTTAATTTTTAATAATTTTCGTCAAACACAGTGGTTTGTTAAACCTGTCTAGTTTGTAAATGAAACCTTCAAATAATTTACTCAGCGAGGACAGTACAACAGTCGCCAACCAGGGAAGTAGTTAAGTTCAAGACAACGATTGAATATGTTGGCCAGTAGAAAAATAACCTTGTCGGATAGCTTCTTGAGGACTAGGTTGGGGCTGTCCACAAACCACGTAGACCGAAATTTCACATTTTCAAACCCCCCGTCCCCTTTAGTAGACTTTCGTAGACTTTTCCGAAACCCCTCCCCTCCCCCCTTGAAGTCTACGTAGACTTTTTTAAATTTTACAAAATATCATATGCGATTTTAAAAATATGGAGTTCAACCATGTTTTAAGCAATTCAGCTATTCAAATCCATTTCAGTACACGCAGAAGAATCTTGCAAGATTGAAACAACTATTGCGATTGGTGCATCAAACAACGGGAATATTGTTGTTTCAATCTTCAATGTTGTTGTTTCAGCATGTTCACATACTTTATTCATTTGAATAAGGCTGGCTGACGTTTAATCATCTTTCTCTTGCACGCTCACAGAGCGAATAGGACTTGTTTTCATCGGGAAACGCTTCGAGGTAATTTTAAGTTTAAACGAACAGTTTGAAATATTTCCCGTGGAATTTTAGAATGGTTTCCTACGATACATATTTTTTAATATCTGTTTCAAATTTGGAGCAATTTCCACATTCTAAAGAATTTTCCGAATAATTTTCGATGGAAATTATGACGAATTTTCAGTTGAAATTTTGGCTTTCTTACGAAAATTGCAAATATTTTATTTGTGGAAACTCTAAGAGTTTTTGGTGGAAAATTCAAATAATTTCTCTTGGAAATTTTCAACAATTTCTATAGCAATGGCAAAGATTTTCCATCAATAATTCCAAAGAATTTGAATTAGAACTCCCGAATAAATTGCCGTATATTTTCTAATAATTTTTCACCGACATTCCGAAAAGTATCGCTTATATGTCTAAAGAATTCCTCGCGAAAATTCCTAAAAATTACCGAAATTAAGAAAAAGTTTCCCAGGGACTTCCTATGGAATCACCAGCTGAAATTCTGGAGGGTTTCTCGCGGAGATTTTGGAGATTTCCCCTTACAAGTTTTAAAGAATGTTTTTTGAAAATTCACATGACTTTTTCTTTGATATTCCAAAATGCTTCCTTTGTAAATTCCAAAGAATTTTCCGTTGAAGTACGACATAATTTCCCGTGAAAATTCTCAATAATCACCTGTCATTTCCATGGAGGTTCCTGCCGAAAACGATATTCTAGTAGAATTTGCCATAAAGTCCGAGCGGAAATAAAGAAAAAAATGAAGGATTTTATAGAACACTTTGGAGAATTTTCCTGCTCAACATAGAAGAATTTCCATTTTCCAATTTCCAATTTCCAAAATCCATGATAGTTTTAGGCCGTAGGCCCCCCCAAAAAACCTTTAAAATCAAACAGGTGAACTTCCCACAAAGCTGCTGCATAAATTGTTATCCAAAAGAACGTGGACTTTTGGTATCCCCCCCCCCCGTCCCTCTTCGTAGTGATACAAAATGTAGAGTGTTTGATAGATCGTGTTGAAGTACGCGTCGGTTTGTGAGATTTTTTCTTCGTCGCGGGATTTGTGGATTATCCGTGGAATAAATATAAGTTGATAAATAGAAAAGAGTGCAAGTTTGTTCGTGTTTTGTGTTGGACGTAGTACGGTCGCGTGGTTATCAAAATGTCTGATTTTGCTGTGTGGGCGAGTAAATTGAAAGTGAAACAATCAGTACAGTGCAGATTTGTTCGTGTTTTGCATTGGACGTAGAACGATCAGATATCGCGTCCAGGCGTGTTTGCTTCGGTAAGCAGAACGATCGGCTGGTCATCGAAATTTTGTTCTGCTTTGTGCGGTAAGCAGAACGATCGGCCGATAATCGAAAAAAAATTGTTCTGCCTCGTGCGTGTGTGTAAATTAATTTGAAAGTAAAAGTTAAAATCGCGTCCAGACATGTTTTCTTCAATAAGCAGAACGATCGGCCGGTCATCAAAGTTTTATTCTGCTTTGTGCGGTAAGCAGAACGATCAGCCGATCACCGAAATTTTGTTCTGCTTTGTGCGGCCTTAAAAATAAAAAAAAATAAAACTAGTATTGTTTTCATCGATCAAACTACACGCTATACACGGCATACCATTTACCAAAACGAACCCTGCCACACTCCCTACCCCATATATCCAACATCCCAGTGATTTCTCGTGGAAGTGCAGATGACTCGTCGGCTTCTATCAAAGCGAGTATCACGTCAACAATTTCCTACCTATTCCCTAATTGACCTGCATTCGGACACGGCCGGCGCTGGTATTGCTTATTTTTGGGTCACCAGTTCTTACACATTGAAGATGATGTTAGTCCCAAACGTCATCTGTTGGTTCTCTGTGTAATTACAGCTGACCTGGCAATAACGGAGTAGCAACCGTGGGCGGTCAATCATGCTCATGCTCATGCTCATGCTCATGCTCAGTAACTTTAAATTTTACACAAAACGTATTTTTGTATATGACATTGAATACAAGCCCCACAGTAAACCTGAAATTTAAAAATGCGATTGAAAAATCAGACAAATCAAATGGAGCCTTTTTGCTATTACATATGTGATTTATTGTCCCACGGGCATCCCGGGGACACCAACTTCAGGACATACCCTTTAAGTTACTAGAGTTCAACAAGGACATTTCCAGTCGTTGGAGTTCGTTTCCTGGTTAGTATGCTAATAAGGGCAGTCGACATGTACCTACCTATGTTATGTTCGGATCGCATCCGGTCTCCTACCCTCCACACCTGCCGAGTCTACCTGTACCAAGGTTGGCATCATGCCACTTCGCCACCGCGTTCTGGTTGCTATGTACCTCAAGGCTGCTTCCTTCGTCGCTTCTACTTCCGGATATCACGTCGGTCCCCAAGACCAGCGTTTTACCGCTTCGCTTTCCCTGGCTGACGCCAAAACCTGGACCTTTCCGTCCCCAACGTCTGTTTTTAAGGGCTTCTAAAAATCTAAACTGCTGTAAAAACAATTCTTGACCGATTCTTTCGCAACAAGTTGCATTCCATCCGGATGAATCCCAATGGACCCCGTCCCCAACGTCTATTTTTAAGGGCTTCTAAAAATCTAAAGTGCTGTAAAAACTATTCTTGACCGATTTTTTTCGCAACCAGTTGCATTCCATCCGGATGGATCCCAATTTTCCATTTATACTAGCTTCGAGGCTATCCACAGTACGGTTCCAGAATTATTCCAGATTCCGTTGGGGTCAGTTGTCCCCGGAATAAGTGACTATTTACAATTTTAAGTCAAAACATGTCGTGCGACACCTCAAACTTCATGATTTCACAAAGCAATGATGGGAATGATATTTTTGGGGTTCCCGGCCCACTTGAACTCAATCTGGCCACATTGGTCACAATCCGGGGACCAACGGAATGGCCATTTTCTAAATTGATTCAAAATAGGTCGTGCGACACCTTAAACTTCATGATTTTACAAAGCAATGATGAGAATAATTTTTTTTAGGGTTCCTGGCCTACTCGGATTCAATCCGACAACATCGTATACAATCCAGGGACCCAGGAATTCTACCGAAAATTTATACAGAAATTATACCGTAAATGAAATCAACAATGGAATTTTCGGAGGAATTCCTAGATTAATTCCCAAAGAAATCTTGAAAGAATTCCGGTGGAAACTTCAAGATTTCTACTGGGAAATCCTCCAGGAGTTTTTCCGAAAATTCCTCTTGGAGTTCCTCCGGGAATTTCACCGGCAGTTTCTCAAAGAGTTCCTGCAGGATTTTCTCCGAGAGTTCTATTGGATCCTACGGGGGTTCCTCTGAAAATTCTTCCGGGAATTTCTCCAGAATTTCCTCCGGGAATTCATTCAAGCTTTCTTTCTGGAATTCATTTATGCTTCTTCAGGAATTTATATAGAAATTCCTCCAGAAGCTCCACCGAGAATTTTTCTGGGAGCTCCTCAAGGCAATCTCCGGGAGGTCCTCTGATGATGATGATGATCCAGCTACATACCCCTAGAAAGGTTTCAGCTAGACGAGATTTGTCCAAAATAATGAATGATACAAGAATTTTTCCGAGAATTCTTCTGGTAGTTTCACTGGCAGTCTCTTCGGTGGTTTATTTGAAAATTCTCTCGGGAGTTTTTTCAGAAATTCCTCCGGAATTAATTCAAGAGTTCCTCCTAGAGTTCCTCCGGGAATTCCATAGGCAATTCATCCGGGTGTTTATCCGGGAATTCCTCCGGGAGCTCCACCAGTAGCTCTTCCAGGCAGCTCTTGCAGGCTTTTTTCAGGAAATCATTTAGGCCTTCTTCAGAAATTTAGCTGGAAATTCCTCCCAAAGTTCTTTCAATAGTTTCTCTGGGATTTCCTCTAGGAATTCTTTTATGAGTTTCTCCTGAAATTCCTCCGGGAGTTCTTACGGGAGCTCTTCCGGCAGTTACTACGGGAATTCCTCCGGGAGATCCACCGGCAGTTTCTATGAGCATTCTTCCGGAAGTTTCTACGGCTGTTCGTCCGAGTGTTCCTCTAAGAAGGATCTTCTGGAGTAATTTCCGGAAGAGCTCCCGAAGGAATTTCCGGAGAAATTATCAGAGAAATTTTCGGAGGAACTTCCGGTGGAACTTCTGGATGAATTTCTTAATGAACTACAGGAAGAATTTCTAGAGTAACTCTCGTAAGAACTCTTGGATGAACTCCCAAATGAACTTCCGTAAGAATTCCGGGAGGAACTCCCAGAGAAATTCTCAGAGGAACTTCTGGAGGATTTTGTAGATAAATTCCCAGAAAAAAGCCTGAATGAATTCCTGGAGGAGCTACTGCTGGAACTCCCGGAGGAATTTTCAGAGGAACAGCCGTTGGAATACCCGGAGTTGAATTTCTAGAGGAACTTTCGAAATCTCATTTCCCGTGAAATTCCTGCCATATATCCTCCAGGATTTCCCTGTGAAGTTCTTGGAGGGATTACCGGAGGAGCTCTTGGAAAAACTCCTGGAGGAACTCCCATAAGCACTTTCGGAAGAATTCTCACAAGGAAGTCCTGAACTTATTCTTGGAGAAGTTCATGAAGGAATTTCTGGATAAATATCTGAAGGAATTACCGGAAAAATACCAGGAGGAATTAATGCAGAAATTCTTAGATGAAATGCTGAAGAAACTACCGGATGAATTCCCGGAGATTAGTTCTGAATAAATTCCTGGAAGAACTCTTGGAAGATATATTGGAGGAACTCTCAAATTAATATCCGAATGAAATTCTGGAGTAAATTTCTAGTGAAGTCCGGAAAGCATTCTAGGACAATTCCGCGGAAAAAATTTGGGAGAAATTTCTGAAGGAATTCCTGGAGAAGTACCTGAAGCAATTCCCGGGAAAATACCTGGAAGAATTTCCGAGGAAATACATGGGCGAATTCCTGGAGAAATTTCTAAAGAAATTTTTAGATGAATTCTTGAAGGATATTCTGAAGTATAAGCGGAGAGAATTCCAGAATGAAATCCTAGAGGATTTCCCTATTAAACTTATGGAGGTATTCCCGGAAAAACTCCTGAAAGTTATCCTGGAGGAATTAAAGGAAGAGTTCCTGGAGGAATGCCCGGAGAAGTTCCTAGAAGAATTTCCGATTATAGATTTACAAGTGAAATTATTGAGCGAAATCGGAGGATTTCCGTCTTAAATTTCTGATGAAACTTCTAGCGGAATTTTGGGAGGAAACTCCGTTTGTAGTCTTGAAGGAACTCTCGAATGTATTCCTGAAGGAAATACCGGAGATTTTTCTGAAAGAATAGCCAAAGTAATGTCTAGAAGGAAAAATTGGAGAAGAAAAGAAACCTTCAAGGAATTTCCTCATGATTTTCCTAAAAAACAAATTAAGTGAGGGGTTTCTAGATAAGGAGAAATTACAATTACATGAGAAAGATTTTCGAACGATTTTTAGAGGAATTTGTGGATAACTTTCCGGAGGAATTTAGAAGTCCCTTGGGGAGCTTCTAGAAGAATTTCAAGGAGAATTCTTGAGCGAAATTTTTCGAGTTGTTTTGTCCCAACCTGCCCCCTCTGGCTACGCCCTTGTATCATTTTCATCATTGCTTTATAAAGTCATGAAGTTTGAAGTGTCGCACGACATATTTTGAATCAATTTAGAAAATGGCCATTCCGTTGGTCCCCGGATTGTGACCGATGTGGCCAGATTGAGTCTGAGTGGGCCACGAACCCCAACAATATCATTCCCATCATTGCTTCGTGAAATCATGAAGTTTGAGGTGTCGCACGACCTGTTTTGACTTAGAATGAATGACCTTCTGGGTTGATATCCCTCGATAAAACAAACAGTCTGTGACATAATCGCGAAATGGACGTAGGACTTTGGATATAAAAAATGGACGATAACAGCCCAAACATTTTTCGTGATCAATTTTGGACAAAAATCTTTAAAAAAACCCTGATTAATCCACCTAGCGGTGATGGTGCCTTTCTCGTGAATTATAAAAATAGTATTTTGGCCATTACTCTTGAGCCCATAGTCCGATCTGGCCAATTTTCAATAGGAAACAATGGGAGAGTATACTGTGTCGAATGCAACTTGTTGCGAGTGAATCGGTTAAGGATAAGTGCCTGAAAAATGAGTGACATTTTTTTTACTATTTTTTTCTATAAAAAAGTGGTATTTTGGCCATAACTTTCGAGCCCATAGTCCGATCTGACCAATTTTCAATAGGAAACAATGGTAGTGTATCCTGCGTCGAATGCAACTTGTTGCGAGTAAATCGGTTAAGGATAAGTACTTGAAAAATTAGTGACATTTTTTTTGGGGTGGGTGCGCACAGACACACACACATACACACACACACACACACACACACACACACATACACACAGACATCACCTCAATTCGTCGAGCTGAGTCGATCGGTATATAACACTATGGGTCTCCGAGCCTTCTATAAAAAGTTTGTTTTCGGAGCGATCATATAGCCTTTACGTATACTTAGTATACGAGAAAGGCAAAAAGCTTTCAATCGATTTTTCATTAAATGTTGGATTTTTTTTTCTTTGATAAACAATATGTAGAAAAACGAACAGTTGGTAATGTCTGTGACATAATCGCGAAGCGGACGTTGGACTTGACATGTCCATGCCTTTATACATACATAAAATGTCCAAATCTCTCACATCAACAAATTTGGATAAAAAATCGGCGTTGCATACCACTCTTTGGCAACACCTTTTCATCAATCGACACAGAAAACTACGATGAACACGAATAATCGACAACTTTTCAGGAAGTATCTGTTCGGTAGCGGTGGAACTATCGGAATATTATCCTCGACGATGGCAACCTTCCTACTGAAAGACTGCCTAGAAGGAGCCATCAGTATGCTATTCAGGGATTGATGACTGTACCTTTGCTCTTCGACTGAAGGGCCTCTGAGCCCGTACGATAGCGACTGAAGGAGAATCTTATTTAACTCTTAAAGTTTTCAAAAAGACTGTTTATTTCGGCTCTGTCCAAAAAAGGGGCTGTGCACACTCACATTTTCAAAACAACGCCTCCCTTCCCCTTGCTGCCACGCAGTTTTCAACGTTTTCCATTCATCACTAGATTTTACAAATCTATATACATAAAAAAGTTTTTCTGTCTGTCTGACTATTATAAGGGTATATTGACTCAGCAACTACAGAACCGATCGGCGTGAAAATTTGTATGCAGAGGTTTTTGGGGCCGGGGAAGGTTCTTATGATGGTTCGAGACCCCTCCTTCTTACAAAAAGGGGGCTCTCATACAGACGAAACACAAATTTCTTCAAAACTCGAGAATTAATCAAGCAAATAAATCAATAGGCCCTCCTTAGCCGTGCGGTAAGACGCGCGGCTACAAAGCAAGACCATGCTGAGGGTGGCTGGGTTCAATTCCCGGTGCCGGTCTAGGCAGTTTTCGGATTGGAAATTGTCTCGACTTCCCTGGGCATAAAAGTATCATCCTCATTTCAATTTCGTCGTGTCTACTAGTACTAAATAAATGCACTAAATAAATGTCTTTGATTGATTATTTATTGTTTCGTTGACCATTCACATGTGTAGAGATTCTTTATCAAGACTGTACGGAAAGTACTCTCCATGACAAATCTGGATGATTGAAGAGACCTCATATGTCTATATACCATAATGAATCATTAGTAGGCTTCATAAATCTATACGATCTGATTGCACGTCACTAAGGACCCCGTATACCCCACTACCTTTTTTACTTTGTGTAACAATTGTTCCGAAACGCAACAATCACCTCATCACCTCCGCCCGGGTCAACAATGCCAATTTAGTAGGTAACGTCCTGTTTGCCTCATTAACATAACTGAGCAGTGTTAATTTTCGGTGCCTAAGGCTTTCGAGTCGGTAAACCTCGATTGGCTGCGCCAAGAAGGAACGTTCCTTCGCACAACGCATGATGGGTTTTTACTTCACATGTGCGTTGCTCGTAGGTAACTTTCCTGCTTTTGAGAACGTCGTTGCAAGGAAAAGCACAGTCACACAAACGACGACAGCGACGCGCCGTACATACCATCAAACCAGCTGAATGATCGTGCCATAGAAAAATAGAAATCTGGCTTTAAATACTTTAAAATTGTCACTCGCGATTTTATGCAACGTACAACTATCATTTTTTATTATTTCACGCATGCAAAGCTGAAATAATGAAAATTACAGTTGTGCGTTACTTCCGTATTGAGTGGTGTGCCCTTGCAAGCTAGAGTAAATTTTAATTTGGATTTCGAGCTTGTCCTTAAACAAATTCCATACTCAAATGTGAAATGTATATACTAAAAAAAATATTTTAGAGAGGTTTTGATGGCACATGCTGAGCTAGAAAACACTGCAACCGCGTTTTCTTACATTTCCTGTGAAACTTAATGAGTTTTTGCTATAAATAAGTATCTAAGCCTAAGGAGTAATCGGGCAAATTTTATTTGTTTGCGAGTTAAATCGTGAAAAAAGTAAGTCCCAATTCCCAAGCCATATTTTGAACAATTAAAATTTTAAGCTTTTATGAAAAATATCTAAATTTATATTCAGGCATACACAATTCAGTCAATCAAAACCCACCGAACAGACCTGGGATAGCGAAAGCGAACAAAACGAAGGTTAAAGACACACTTTAGCATAAAATAATCTTCTGTTTAGCCCGAAAAGTGTCATATATCCGCGCAATTAAACCATTTACTCAAACGTAAGCGCAAACAAGGGCTTGTAGTAAGCCCCGGGTGGAAGTGGCTGAGCGGGCTTTCCTTTTCCTGTGCGCGCGGCAGCGGTCAGCTCCACGCCGAATAACGAAACGATGACCCCGACCGTGCGACGACGACAACGACGACGATGACAACAAAGATGACGGTTGTTTGCGGCGGGGCTGTGCCCGATCCTGGCGACGACTTTGTTGATTCGGATGGACGATAAGGCAACAACCTTACGTCGGTCGGTCGAAAAAGTGATGACGACAGTACGTAGTACTATGATGGATTTTCAGAATTAAAATTTCTTCTATCGTGGCTAGACCAGGGCTAGATCACAATCAGTATAGAATCCTAATAATAAAATCCATCGTGGTTTCTGGATGGTCCTTGGATTAATATCCTTAAATGAAGGAAATTGAAAGATAGAAAAAATCTTCCAAATGAACAACAGACGTAAATAGGGTTTAATATTCAATTTGTTTTAAGGTTGCTGATTCAACAAGGCGGATAAGGCTTTCGTACAACCTTCGTTACTAAGCAAATATGAGTTAATATTAACAGGACAAATTAAACCCGACCGCCTGCTGCTATTAATACGATTGATACAGAAACGTGTTGTTAAGCACGCAATTGATAAATATTGCTGTGATTCAGTACTAATAGTTTGGTAGAAATATCAGCGTAATCACGGGGACCCTGTACTGAGACCTCAAAACAGAAGGGTTGTGTACATGACACGATCGTCAGGTGGACATTGGAAAACGGAAGGCCACCGTTGTAATGGATTTGTCTACCGTCACTGAGCGATGGTGTTTTGTACTATGAAAAAACTATTTTTATATTCATTCGAAAGAACACCTTTTCTGAGCTACAACATATTTTTTTCACACTCGTAAATCCTAAATTTGATATTCAAACCCAATTTCAAAAGTGTTTGCGAATTTGACTGTGTAAACGCACATGTCGGGTTTCAGTGGATTCTGAGGTGGGTTTGAACAGAACGCGTGAACAGACTGTTTGGCAGTTGACCAAAATGCATAAAACTTTGGATTTAGGCTAGGTTCTTATAATAGATTCAAGATATGTTAATAATCTCAAAATATATATAAAAAAAAAACAATTTGAATCTTGCGAGAAAATTTCACTCGGCTGTCAATGACGCGTCATACAGCAGAAAGTTGCCTACGGTAGCAGACAAGCGCGCATCGGAAGGAGACGCTGCAAAAAATGTTTCGCGTGGATGGCGTCATGACGTGAAAACGCTCTTCGTTCCCGCTCTCCGTGTCCACTACCGTGGATTCTCGAGTAGAAACGACGCGCGAGCGTAGAACACGGGTCTTTACATGTCAAGAGAAAATGAAGTGGTGGGCCAAAAGGCCCATAACATACATAATTCTGATGCCAAGAATTAAGTTTTACAATAGTTTATCGTAAATAACCGAAAATTTGAATGAAATTTACTAATTGCTGAAGAGCTTCATAGTCGATTGATGTATAAATCTCAAAAATCAATCGGACGATAGAGACAAATTACGGACGATACAAATTTTACATGATTATTGACATTGTCCAACGTAAAAAATAGTTGAATGTTGAATGAGTGTGTCAGCCTGCGGCAAATGCTTTATGGTCCAAAGACTTTTTTTTATAGAGGATGCCCGTCGGATCGTTGTCGAGAACCATTTTCACCGGGTTACTGTCCGACATTCTGGCTACGTGCCCGTCCCACCGCAGTCGTCCGATATTCGCGGTGTGAAAGATAGATGGTTCTCCAAGCAGCTCATGCAACTCGTGGTTCATCCGCCTCCTCCACGTACCTTCCGCCATCTGCACCCCACCATAGATGGTACACACCAAAAAAATTTGACTTTTACTGGTAATGTAATCAATGAAACTAATATAAATACAGATCATGTAATCGTTTTCTCAATGAAATTATGCGTTGAAAATCATGCACATAAATAGAGCATGAATTAAACCGTATAAATACATCACCTTTCCATTATTACTACATTCTATTGAAAACAATACTTTATTCACCCTGAAAATTCATTTAAAAACCATTAAGTTTACATGATATTATGTGAACCGAAACTAAAGATGGCCACGCTTGCGACGATCACGGTAGAATGTAAACAAAACATTCAATTCCATCAAGGCAGCTGCAAATGCAGCGGGAAACCTTCGTTTTCGACCACCGTCATACTAAAGTGAAGTTTTTTCATTACTATTACAAAGCAGCATCCATGATGCTGCATTTCATCGGTGTACTTCATCAGGCGTTTCCTTAAATCGATGGAAAAACTTCAAATTCTTGCACTTCATCAGTCAGATATTTCCCCTTGACGATGCGCATGCGCTCAGAGCATGTAAATTTACATTACCTAGCTAGAACCCGATCACGACGGGTTCGATACTGTATGATTGAATCGCCATAACTCAGAACCTGTTACTCCTTGGGCAACGTTGGTTTCAAGAAGTGAAGACGGTAGAGTCGTATCAGAACGGGCTATCAATCTGCGGACCTTAGTTCGATTCTCATTTTAAACTTTTTTTTATTTATATAGCATAAACTAGAACATGTAAATTTAAAACAACACATAAATTTGAGATGATAAGTGATGCAAAGATAAAATAGAATGTAAATTTCTATCTATTTCTATCTATGATTCGTTCGAACAGTGTACGCAGCACTTTCCTTTCGAAAATTCCCAGTGCGTGTTGGTCCTCCACGAGCATCGTCCAGGTCTCGTGTCCGTAGAGGACTACCGGTCTAATGAGCGTTTTGTAGATTGTCAATTTGGTACGGCGGCGAACTCTATTAGATCGGAGCGTCTTGCGGAGTCCAAAGTACGTACGATTTCCAGCCACTATGCGTCTCCGAGTTTCTCTGCTGGTATCATTTTCGGCAGTCATCAGTTAGCCCAAGTACACACATTCTTCTACCACATCGATTTCGTCACCATCGATGCAAACTCGCGGTGGGTGGCTCACATTGTCTTCTCTTGAACCTTCATATCATGTACTTCATCTTCGACGTGTTGGTGACTAGTCCGATCCGCTTGGCTTCCCTCTTCAGTCTGATGTAGGCTTCCTCCATCTTCTCAAAGTTACGTGCCATAATATCTATGTCGTCGGCGAAGCCAACTAGCTGGACGGACTTATTGAAAATTGTACCACTCGTGTTAATCCCTGCTCTTCGTATTACCCCTTCCAAAGCGATGTTGAATAGCAGACACAAAAGACCATCACCTTGCCATAACCCTCTGCGGGTTTCGAAGGGACTCGAGAATGTCCCTAAAACTCGAACTACGTACACCACCCGATCCATCGTCACTTTGATCAATCGTGTCAGTTTATCCGGAAATCCGTGTTCGTGCATTAGCTGCCATAGCTGGTCTCGATCGATTGTATCATATGCGGCTTTGAAGTTGATGAATAGATGATGTGTGGGCACGTTGTATTCGCGGCATTTCTGCAGTACTTGGCGAATGGCGAACAACCTGGTCCGTTGTGGATCGTTCGCCCATAAACCCGCCTGGTACTGCACCACGAACTCCCTTGCAATTAGTGCTAATCGACGGCATACAATTTGGGAGAGTACCTTGTAGGCGGTGTTCAGCAATGTGATTGCGCGATAGTTGCTACAATCTAGCTTATCGCCCTTTTCGCAGATGGGACACACGACACCTTCCATCCACTCCTGCGGCAAAACTTCCTCCTCCCAAATCTTGATAATGGCCCAGTACAGCGCTCTAGCCAGTGCTTCACCACTGTGTTTAAATAGCTCTCCGGGTAGTTTGTCAACCCCAGGGTCTTTGTTGTTTTTTAGCCGGCCAATCTCCTCCTGGATTTCCTGGAGATCCGGAGCCGGTAAAATTATGTCCTGCGCGCGTTCTCCCCGGTCCATTACCATACCGCCAGATGTTCTTCGTAGTGCTGCCGCCACCTTTGGATCACCTCACGCTCGTTCGCTCGTATCAGGCTGTGGCACGAGGCCCCTACGTGAACAGTTTAACTTCTCATAGAACTTTCGTGTGTTATTAGCGCGGTACAGTTGCTCCGTCTCTTCGCGGTCTCGATCTTCCTGCTGGCGATTTTATACGAAAATCAAGTTTTGTCTGTTCCGCGTCCATTTACATCGTGCCTCGTTCGCCCTCGTGCGGTCTTGCAGCAATCTCGCCCATGCTGCATTCTTCTCTTCTACTAACTGCTCACATGTCCCGTAACACGGTAGATCACTTTGACGTAGTGTGTTGCGGTGTAAGATCTACCAAACAGAGCACTAGCTTAATCCTAGCTAGGGCAATAAGTTGTGGTAATTAAGGATTCATCGTATTTAGTCCCCGCTACCAACAACAGTCTCAGAAATAAAACATAATTAATGTTACCTTGCAGACAGTTGAAAGACTCGAATTCCTCTTGTTTGAGACTAGACTGTATGCAGCGGAAACAACTTTTCAAGCAATTAGTTGAAAAACCTCGGTACCCGGTCCTAGGCTGAACTGACTGCTGGAGAAATTGAGTTAGGGATTCAAATACGTACTAACTCTTCATGAACTGGTGAAAATGGTAGTGAGAGGAACACACGGAAGTTCTTATTACTGAACAAATTCTCTTGCTTTAAATGGTCTTGTAGACAGAGCTACATCCCGGGTTTTCATTGTTTACTGGTGATATTCTTGAAGCAAGACAAGGATGTAGCTAGGGCTCCGATGCATGGCCAAAAACAGTATCACTGTTCTGTTTTCTCAAGAAAGGATTGATTTCCTATTGATAAGGGGCGCGCCTTCAATGGGATTGCTCTCTGTGAAGGGTCTAAATAGCAGGACCTTGTCATGGTGCTCTTGAGAAAACAAAACAACAACTGTATCGAAACCGATACTGCATTGCTTATCAATAGTAATGAAGTAATTCGACATGCACTTCAACACTAAGGATACGGGTAACGCTACAATAGATCTAATAACAGGTCGCAGTGGCACACCCGAACAGGAAATAAAAAACTGCTCACATTCGCCGTCATACCAGTCGTTTCTCTGATCCGGGAGCACTGTGCCTAGTGCAGCGGTTGCGGTGCTACCTTTGGCGGATCGAATACCTCTCCAGCCATCTTCAAGAGACGCCTCGCCTAGCTGCTCTTCCGTTGGGAGTGCCACTTACAGCTGCTGCGCGTATTCTTGGGATAGTCTACCGTCTTGTAGCTGCCCAATGTTAAGCTGCGGTGTCCGACTTCGACGCGTGTTGTACACCGTCTAGAGTTTTGAGCGCAGGCATACTGCAACGAGGTATTGGTCGGATTCAATATTCGCTCTGCGGTAAGTGCGGACGTTCGTGATGTCGGAGAAGAATTTACCGTCGGTTAGAACGTGGTCGATTTGGTTTTCCGTTTCTTGGTTAGGTGATCTCCATGTGGACTTGTGGATATTTTTGCGGGGAAAGAAGGTGCTTCGGACTACCATTCCGCGGGAGGCTGCGAAGTTTATGCATCGTTGGCCGTCGTCATTCGATACGGTGTGCAGACTATCCGGTCCGATGGCCGGTCTATACATTTCCTCCCTGTGTGTTCGTGTCACCGATGACGATTTTGACGTCCCGCAGTGGGCATCTATCGTATGTTTGCTCCAGCTGCGCGTAGAACGCTTCTTTCTCGTCGTCGGCTCTCCCTTCGTGTGGGCAGTGCACGTTGATGATGCTATAGTTGAAGAAACGGCTTTTGATCCTCAGCTCGCACATCCTTGCATTGATTGGCTGCCACCCAATCACACGATGGCGCATCTTACCCAGCACTATGAAGCCGATTCCCAGCTCGTTGGTTGTGCCACAGCTTTGGTAGAAGGTAGCCGCTCGATTCCCGCTTCTCCATACTTTCTGTCCTGTCTAGCAAATCTCCTGCAGCACCACGACGTCAAAGTTGCGGGAATGTAATTCATCGTAGATCATCCTGTCGCATCCTGCGAAACCTAGCGACTTGCAGTTCCAAGCTTCCAATCGTTATCCTTTATTCGTCGCCTAGGTCTTTGCCGATTATATCGAGTCGCATTATCTTTTATATTGTTCGTAACTATTGGTTTTCCAGGCGGCTTATTGGGCCTGCGTAAACCTCCTGTCTCGTCGGAGAGCCGTCGTGTCAGGGCTGTTTAGCGTACCACTCAACACCAGGACATGAGTTTGTGCGCTTTGAGCGGCACACGGTCGCTTTGGCGGGGCCTACCTGCGGATGCATGCAGCTTTTTATAGGAATTTAACAGGGCCCACTGTCAAATCCCACCACATCCTAGGCAAGCCTCACAACTAGGGTGACCATATGGTATCCTAAAGGAGGACATGTCCTCCTTTTTCATTAAAATTCAGATGTCCTCCTTTTGCGCTAAAATGTCCTCCTTTTTAGATGTGTCCAAAAATAGTTTTCCTGGAGTCATTCTAGTTTAATAAACAATACTGCAACGCAAATTAATCGTTGTACATATTTTGTTTTATTTTGCTTTTTAATATGAAATATTTTTCTTTAAGTTTTTGAATAAAATCAATGTGAGTATCGGAAGTTCAATGCTTGAGTTACAGTAACACGAAGAACTCGAAGATAACAGAAGAATCGGAATTGGAAAAAATGGACAAGGAAAAATGCGAATGCTTTTAAAAATTTTCTACGAGTAAACACCCATCGAATTGTCTTTGGACCGCACCGCACGGTACGTTTCTTCACCCAAAAAACAGATCTTACAATTATTGTATAAAAACGTGGCATATACAAATCTGTAAGGTTTTTATACAGAAATTGTATTAAAATAATACAAATCTGTATAATAACAATACAACGATTGTATTAAAATCTTCCAAAAATTGTATATGCCCAATTATTATACAGTTTCTGTAAGGTTCTTATGCAGAACTGTATTAAAATCTGCCATCCGCTGGTTGGGTGTTCAATATGTGCGGCAAAGAGCAGTCGCTATGCCATGCCTAGAATGGAATAGCAATCTGAACAGTTGAGTTTCTTTAGTCTAAATCTGAACAGTTTTAAATTTATTCAGTTAAGAACTTGGTGATACAGTTAAGGATATCATTCTCATTTACATGCCTTAAATTGTGATCCTCAATGGCATTAAAAAAAATACTTACTAAGCATCTTGTGTTCGGTGCTTATACATAGAACGTAATGCCCAGTCAGTCATCTTTTATTTATTTATTTATCTATTTATCCACTGTCTTCAACATATAACTGTTGCACATACTGTAACTTAAAAAAGTAACATAAACCTTTTTTTTTTGAAAGTAGGTATTAGGTGCTACGTGAGGAGATGTAGAGCAGTGTACAGCATCGTAGAGAACGGTGTGGAGCGAAAAAAAGTACTTGTATCAATAAGTTTACGCAGTCAATCACATTCCACACCAGGTCAAAAGAGAAGACCCTCTGTAGAAATACTCATCTCGATATCAGGGTACTGAGTCTAATCAACTTGCACAGGTGTTGATATGGAGGAAGCCCGATCACTCCACGGCAGGTTCCTTAAAGCATATCGGACGAAGGATCTATTGAAAAAAAAAATCAGAATTGTATGCGATGAGCTGTTCTTGCTAAAATTTTGTTCACTGTTGATTTTAAAATTAGTTGAAGCTAAAATCTTACCATTATAAAGAAGGTACTTGCAGTGTATAACTGGAAAGTGGTTAATATAGACTATAATTACAGTTGGAAATATTTCATGTGGAGATGAAGTGTTAATAAAGTAGAAGAAGATGTCGTATCTCCCAGCTAAAACAAAGTTGCATGTGCTAGCGAATAAGTGTAAGGTGGAGGCGATATAGGCACATGCTTCTATTTGAGTTCATGCAAAGTGTACGTATGTGGCCTCCACTTTGTGCACTTATTCGCATTGATATACGATCTCTTGTCTTATGGGATTACTTGCTGGTTCTTACAAAAACTTCTCCCAATAAACATTAGTGCGAAAAACTCTTACAAGTACACAGCAAAAAAAGTCGTTGAATATTACATCGAAACAGCTGCAACCCACTGAATTCATCGGTTGTTGAATATTACATCATACGATATACTCGGGAACATTCTGCGTAATAAACAGGAACGATGTAATTTTGTTTCCGACGTATTAAGCAGACAACGTAATCGAAGCGATGTAAAAAAAAGTGATGTATTATAGTAAGATGTACATGGCATAAATGAATCATAAATAATTGAGTTTTCTTTCTTGGTAACGAAACTAATTTTTTTGCTTATGGATCCTGGAACGAAACTAATACTTTCTATTAATAATAAATTAGGGTGGGTGTACCAATTGTCGCCATACATAAGAACAACTATTTTTTGAAAAATAAGTAAAAGGCATGTGGGCGGACTTTATATATCAAGCAAAAGGTTTTACTTCCTGTTCCTTAGAACAGCTGTGAAAACCACAATAAAATTTGTTATTATCCTCAAAATTGATTAATCCATAATAGGAACGCTTGCACCAGTTGTGGCACTATTCTTAATTTTGGTTCCTTATTTGGCAAATCCCATTGTTTTCTTATGGGACTGGCCAAATAGGGACCACTAGTGCGACAACTGGTACAAAGGACGTCAAAAATTAAGCAAAATCAATTTTTACAATTATGCTTTGCTTGTTTTGGAGGAAATCAAAGGTGTTATCGTATCATATGAATATGCTTTATCGATATGAACTTGGTTTGCGGTGATTTGTTTGTCCATTTGGCATATAAAGCACTAGTGCGACAACTGGTGCTATAGCCACAACTGGTACATCTAGCCTATATGATTTATTTCTCCATTTAAAACATGTTATTTTTTATTTTCTTCAAAAGTAGTTAACCGTAGTAACCATCCTCATATGCGTTCTTCTTTATGCCGGAAAGCGATGCTCTTCTTCGGTGTTACTTTCCCCTTCGTGAAGTCACCGGCGCAGCCAAGAAATCGTAGTGAAATAGTAGATGTCAGATATTCACACCGGAACAAAATAGTACGATCTTATTAGTGCCCTCGAATCTGCTCGCCATCGAGTGACAAATGTTTCCCTAGAGACTGCGACACGGACGAATTGTCGTAGAGGACTTACATGACGGCGATACATCGACCTTCAGAAAAATAAAAGAAAATATCAGTTTCAAACGCAATTATTATATAGAACAAAGAAAGGAATGAGTTTATGATGTCCTACACATTTAATTGAGATGATTGATTTGATTTATCGCCTATAAATATATTTATCAACGATGACATAGTCCAAAACGTTATTGATTATGGCAGTGGATTCTTTCCGGGGCTCCAAACGGAATCTTTCTACAATTTGATACGGAATCTTAATTATATAGCTGTCCGAAAGGAATTTTTCTTGGATTCCAATTTGAGTTCATCTTGGTTCCCACACGAAATTCTTTTGGAGTTTAGAACTGAAGGTTACGAATTACGAATGTAATCCTTCCGAGGGAAATCCCTCTAGGATTTGTATAGTTGTTTTCTGAGATTCCAAAAGAAAACCCTCTGCAATTCATAAGAGCACCCCTCTAAAATTCCGGAGGGAATCCTTCTGAGATTTCGTCTGGGATTCCGAGGAAAATTCTTCTGGAATTCTGAAGGAATTTTTTCTGGGACTCCGGAGGGAATCCTTCTGGGACTTCGAAAGGAAATCTATCTGGGATTCCGAAAAGAAATACTTCTGGAATTCCGACTGGAAACTTTCTGGGATTGCAAGGCAGATCCTTCAGCGATTCCGAAGGGAATCCTTCTAAGGTTTTGAAGGGAATCTTTTTAGGATTCCGAAATAAATCCTTCTGGGGTTCCGAGGGAAATTCTTCTGGAATTTCAAAAGAAATTCTTTGAAGATTCCTTCTGGGTTTTCAAAGGAAAGCATTATTGGATTCCAAATGAAATTCTTCTGGTTTCCTGTGTGATTCCGAAGGGAGTCCTTCTGCGATTTCCGACGGAATCCTTTCAAAGGCAAACATTCTGGAATTTCGAAGACAATCCTTTTGGGAGTCTGAAGGGAATACTTTTGAAAATGGAAAATAACTCTGATTCCGGATGAAATCTTTCTTGGATTTCGGAGAGAATCATTATGGGATTACGAAAGGAAATCCTCCTGGAAATCTGAAGAGATATGGTCTGAGATTGGAACGGAAGATAATCCTTCAGGGATTCCGAATGGAATCCTTCTTAGATTTCGAAAGGAAATCCAGAAGGATGGATTCCGATGGGAATCCTTCTGGGATTCCGGATCGAATCTTTCTGGGATTTTGAAGAGAATCCTTCTGAGATAATGAAAGGAAATCTATTCTAAAATAGATTCCGCAGGGAATTCTTCTGGAATGGATTCTGAAGTTCCAAAGGGAATCTTTTTGGGGTTTTGAGGCGAATCCTTGTGGGATTCCGAAGGAAATTCTCCTGGGATCAATTCCGAGGGTAATCCTTCTGGAATTATACGAAGGTTAACACCGGGGGGAATTCGTCTAGGAGGACTCGTAAATTTTTTTCTGAGATTCCAAAGGAAACCCTCTGCAATTCCGATGGAACCCTTCAGGGAATCCGTCAGACATTCCGAAGGGGATTTTTCTGGGATCCCGAGGGAAATTCTTCTGGAATTCTGAAGGAAATTCTTCTGGGACTCCGGAGAGAATCTTTCTGGGACTCCAAAAAGAAATCCTTCTAGAGTTCCGACTGGAAACTTTCTGGGATTCCAAAGCGGATCCTTCAGCGACATGATAGAAAGAGGTTCAAGAGAAGACAATGTGAGCCACCCACCACGAGTTTGTATTGGTGGTGACGAAATCGAGATGGTTGAAGAATTCGTGTACTTGGGCTCACTGATGACTGCCAAAAATTATACCAGCAGAGAAATTCGGAGACGCATAGTGGCTGGAAATCGTACGTACTTTGGACTCCGCAAGACGCTCCGATCGATTAGAGTTCGCCGCCGTACCAAACTGACAATCTAAAAAACGCTTACATATTAGACCGGTAGTTTTCTACGGACTCGAGACCTGGACGATGCTCATGGAGGACCAACGCGCACTGGGAGTTTTCAAAAGGAAAGTGGTGCGTACCGTCTATGGTGGGGTGCAGATGGCGGACGGTAAGTGGAGGAGGCGAATGAACCACGAGTTGCATCAGCTGTTGAGAGAACCATCCATCGTTCACACCGAAATCGGAAGACTGCGCTGAGCCGGGCACGTAGCCAGAATGTCGGACAGTAACCCGGTGAAAATGGTTCTCGACAACGATCCGACGGGAACAAGAAGGCAAGGTGCACAACGGGCATGGTGGATAATAATATTTTAAACTAAATATCGATGTTTTTCATGTCCTCCTTTTTAACCAAATGTCCTCCTTTTTCGCTACGATTTGGGTGAATTGTCCTCCTTTGGAAAAATTTCATATGGTCACCCTACTCACAACTCGCAGATGGCCTGGGGAGGGATCGTCAAGCCCTTGGACATAGTCCCTGCCTCCCCGAGACGTGCACAATATTTGGATTATAAAACTAAGAAAAAAAAAGAATCACCGAAGCCCAGATTTGTAAAACGTGCCATCTCTTAAAAGTCCTGCATCTTACCATCACTGCATCTCACACTTCGAAATATGTCGTAAAACAACAAAAAACTGATTTTGAACAAATTGACCACGAATCTTTTGATTTATTTAACAAAGACCAATAGTTTTTAGCAAAACTCAGCAATCAGCATCCTTCTCCATCCATTCCCAGGTACTCCACAGGCTCCGTTAGCGACCTGACATTCTTTCACCCCTCAGACCAGGCATTTTCTTGGCACACCAAGATTAGGGGTTAGAGAACATAATATTATTAGTTATACGGCCACTTACCATGATAATATGATCAAATTTTTTCTGATGCATGCCACGTCAAGGTATCTACTGTACTGGGTGCTGCGGATTCTCAGATTGGACTAAATGTAAATGTCGCAATGCCGATTTTGAAGTACTGAAATAGTTTTTTTTTTCATCCTTGCGTTTATTTGGAAAGCTCATTAACCATTTGACGTTATGGAGTCGGATATTTTGTTTTGTATTTATTATTCGTTCAAAAGCTTTTGTAATTCTTTCTTACAACTATAGTTAGTTTTAGGAACCGAAGTACTTGCAGCTGACTCGTGTTTTGGAATTTCAAGTACATAATAGGTGTATTAGGTTTAGTAGATCATTGATTGCGATGTTGAAGATTGTTTTCGCTATTATTTCTTCCGACATTCGCACTATGTAACTAGTCTACAGAAGTCTGTCGTATTTTATACAATTTTATTCTGTGTACACTTGATACTGCCTGCGTCACAGACCATTCTCTTGTTTTTCACCGAGTATTGTACGCAGCACTTTTCGCTCGTAAGCTCCGAATGCTTTCCGACCTGATAATGTTGGATTAGTTTAATGATGCACAGAGTAAAATTAAAATTCATCAATTTTACAATCATGCCAAACACTGTCAAATGATTTCTCTGTATATATGAATTGCTTTCAGATTTGTGCAACTCTTAATAACTGATGAGTGGCTGAATGCTCGTGACATGAACCGGAAATTGAATTCTCATTATTACGAAACATCATTCATCGCGCTTACTTATCCAGCTTATGCGGGTGGGTGGATGTCATCAGTTTCTCGGTCCACCTCAATTTCCGCAACTTAAATTCCACTAAAAATTCTTTCAATTTTTTTTGTGGATTTTGGTGGTTAACGAGCTATTGCGTTAAAATTGCAGTCCACAAATAAGCAAAAACAAACCAAGAAAAAACGGCTCCAGTGAAAGAAAGAAAAACGATTGGGCGATAACCAGAACCCTCAGACGGATTTAAATGTGGAAAAAAATGGAACATCTTTGGCGTTTTCACTTATCTGGGAAAACTTGATGAATAAATTAACCAAAAAAAGTTTTTTTTTGTGAGAATAGAGATATGTAATACCAGGACCGGATTTAGCCGGAAGGGGGCCCCGGGGCCGACGGTATGTGGGGGCCTCAAAATGTACAAATTAGGTTGGTTTTGGTACATAAGATTTGTGGGGGCCCGGGGCCACGGCCCCCCCGGCCCCCCCATAAATCCGGCCCTGTGTAATACCATCATCACCCGGGGCTTTCGTATTTTCAAATTCTCTAGTAATAGATATCACTTCATCCAGATTAGTTCCTCGTGCATACTAAAAACATTCTCTTGATTGAGAATATTTACAATTCTCCTCGCAATAGAACTACTGAGACTTGGTTACTGTCAAACTACTGAGAAAGTTCTTGAGCCTTCTCTCCATTTGATAATAACATTTCAATGCCCTCTGGATATGCATTTCAGATTTTTAAGGATTTTTCTCAATTTAAAAAAAAAATCTGAAATGGGATTCAACAATCAATAACCATGGATTCTTGTGAGATTCTAAATGCCACAGGAAGGTAATCAGAATTACTCACCTCAAAATTCAGGTCAAAAACGGTACCCAAAACACTATCTTCATGAACCCATCCAATCCTTTTTAATCGCCTTGTCCGAATCTTTTAACTTTTCGTACAACGTAGAATCCAGTTGCGCAATAAAAGAAGAGCCCTCCCAATAAAAATTGGTTTATGATTTCGTCAAAAAGGTCAAGATTTATTTGTTGCGATTGTGGGAGACAAGATTGCACGAAGAAGGCGGGCAGTGGCTCATACAAAGTTGAAGCTTACAGCAATATCAAGGAAAATGAAACCGCACGCGTTTGATGACGAGCTCCCCCCACACCCTTCGCAAGGGTTCTGTTTCTGCTTTTTCGACAACCGCGTGCGGGGTGCCGATGGGGATCCACGCAGTGACCTCGCCCAGAGGCATATCTTCCGCCGCGGTCACCGCAGTGCCTAGGCTCCAGTTTGCGTGTGGGTGCTGCGAACGGACGGCGGACGGGGATCGTTCGAAATTTATGTGTAGGAGTCTCGAATAGTCATAGCCAGCTATCTCTTCAACAGTTGACTGCCAAGACGTGACTCTGGTCATTTGGAAGCGCGCCACTATAAACAGTCAATAAAACAAGCATCAGATAGGATCGGCTCTAGGGTATCCCAAAAGCCAAATTAGTAGATGTTGGAACATATGTACATAAATATTAATAAATTTATTCACTCAATAATTAAAAATGACACGAGGTAATGGTATCATTTAAATAGCTATGGTCCAATCTGCAAAGATATCTTGTGTATGATAATTAAACCTGTTCGTTTTAAAAGCTTGAAAATCAGGTCCATGCTCGAAGTCCTTAACCCGGCTTTTAAACTCATATAGACATGGATTTGCCTCAATAGTTTCATGGAACGCCCTAACCAAAAACCCTTCTTGGCCCCACGTTGCTGTTTGTTCGGGGGTTCGGGCTCATTATAAGGTCTACCAAGCGTGGAGCTCTTTCTCCTTCGAATTTTTTTTTTCGGGAACCGAGATACCAGAAAAGTCCTATCCCACGATTTATGCTTGTCGGGATGGGTTTTTGATTCCACACTCTGGCAGCGATCGTAAATCCTAAAGTGGAGGCACTTCTAATCAAAAATCCTAAAACAGCCTGTTTCTGTTGTGTCATTCCCCCGGTACGGCTATGGGGAGAACTGGGCAGTTCAAGTGTTCAGCTTCAGAAAAATAAGTGCAATGTACCGATTACCGACGAAGGGAGGAAAATAGACAATGAAACGAACAAAAGAGAAAATGCTAAGTCCGTTCCACTCTCATCAGGAGCATTCCGTCGGACGAAAAAGGCACGGGCAGCAGTTTGGAGTGTGCTGGTACGGTTCGCCAGGGAAGGAACACACCACCACAACGTTTGAGTGATTTGACTTTTTGGTTCATCTAAAATAGGAATAGCTCATTGCACGTTTCACTATACATATGTAATGGCAATAGTTGATAGGAGCGTGGGGAGATACAGCCGGGCTACGCAGAAGGAAGAAATTGTGCTGCTGGCATTCGAAACAAACCATCCGGGGTGAACGATCTCAAAAGGAGAGATTGCCTCAGTTGGAAAATCGTTGTGAAGATTGGTTGTTTATGATCAGGCTTTTGCTCTGATCTGAGTATTCTAACTGTTTGAAAATGGCTTATCAAGGTATAGATGCAGAGAAAGCATCTCCAATTAGGGAATATCCATCATCACGCGGAAATAGAACATTTTCAACCTCCATTAATCTTTTTTACGCAATACTCGAACATTTGGACTGGATTGTCATATTTCTTAATGTTTCCCTCCCTTTTAATTTTTTATTTTAATTTTATTTTTTTTATTTGTATCTAGCAGACCCGCCGAGCTTCGTTTCGCCTAAAATTGATTTATTCTCTGATTAGTTATCTAGTAATGCAAAAATTTCTGGTTCATTTGTATGGGACCCCTCTTCCCAGAAGGGGTTTCAAACCACCACAGAAACATATTTTTCCTTTCTAAACTTCCACATGCCAGATAAAGTTCCATTTGCTTGATTCATTTACGAGTTATGATGAAATTGGTGTTTTATTGGTATGGGAGCCCCCCTTTCCAAAGAGGGGAGGGGTCTCAAACCATCTTAATACCCTTCTTCGGCCCCGAAAACCCCTGAATACAAATGTTTATGCCGATTGGTTCAGTAGTTTCCGAGTCTATAAGGGTCAGATAGACACAAATTCATTTTTATGTACATTCGATTCTTTTTTGACACGGGGGATGCGTTTCGTGTAAACAAAGTTTTCAGTTCAAAATTCGAAAATCCGTGTAAAAAAAGTTTTATGGTTTCTCGACAAAAATTTTGTATGAGATTTTTTTTACACGGCCGTGTAAAAAAAAATCTGTGTAAAAACTGAATCGGGTGTAGGGACGCGGCAGGTATTTCCGTCCATCATCATAGGGGCTAAAACCAACGAAAGCAACGTACATTTGATTTGGTACGCATGAGTTTTACAAAAAAGCGTCTCTTTTATTGGTTTTCGAGACTATGACGAACAGACGGAAATACCTGCCGTGTCCCTATATAGATTATTGCATTTTCAGTTTCTAAGCTTGTAGCTTCCAAGATGATTGCTTTGATTGTTCAAACACTTTTATAAAATAAGACAACTTCCTGGATGACACGGATTCAAAGAAATCAAGCTGATGGATCTTTCAAAATTAGAATGAGATACCCAACCTAACCTATATTCTAATTACATGAAAAGTTTTATAGGAGACAGCAATTTACTTCCACTGGTTGATTTCTAAATATCTAGCATAACAGATAATTCCTCATACACCAGTTTCTCCCAGTAGTTGAACTTTAGATTGACCCTCATCACCATCCGAATAACTTTGTAGAAGGTAACACTATAAAACTAACAGCTGTCTAACGTCAAGTGTAATTCCTTACCAGCCAAACAACTGTATAGAAGAGAGCAACATTCTAAATCTTCTAGATTGCAAGATAGACTAACTGATATTGGTTGATGCACTAGCGATATGAAATGATTATATTCCGAACTAAAATGTACAATATTATAATGGTTTTGACTATTCAAACGACCTTGCAGAAAACAGAGACATAAATTTTTATGTTTGAAATTCCGCCGGTTTCGGCCAAGCGCTTGAATTCCAAACTAAAATGCCTCAATGTTGATTTCCACCTTCGGAATAACTTTGTAGAATAAATCAACTTTCTAATCCTCCTAGATTTTAAGATATCTAATCTAACAGTTGATTTGTCATACACTAGCGCCACCAGGTGGTTAAGCTCAAAAATAAACTTTCCTCCATCTCAATAGTTCTAATAGTTCTTAACAACTGAATAATTTTGTAGAAGATGGTAGCTTCCTGAACCTCATAGGTTTCGAGGTATTCATTCAAACTTGTATTCATTCTACACTAGCAGTGGTTGAAGTCTAAACTAATCTGTTCTCGGTTATGATGGTTTTGACCATCCGAGCAGTTTTGTAGAAGACGGAAACTTTCTATATTTTACAAATGTTTGGATATCTATCTATACTTATAATTTTTATACATTAGCGCAGCCTATCAGTCAAATTCCGAACTAAACTAGCCTTCATTACGATGGCTTTGACCATCTGAACAACTTTGTAGAAGACTACAACTTTCTAATTTCTGTAGATATTGAAATATCCACCCCATTAAGTCATCGCATATATGCTAGCGCCGCCAAACGGATGAATTCCCAACTAGTCTGTATTTCAGATTGAAGGTTTCGAGACGAGCCAGCCTAGGGCTGAAAGTCTCGCTAATAAAGACTAAAAGATAAAGACCAAAAAACAAGACTGAATGTCTGGATTACCTGAACAACTTTGTTGAATATTTTAGGCGTCTATCTCCGCGATAGAGCGATTAAAAACCAAGGAGCCAATGATTTAGCCTGTCAACGATACTCGGCTATTGCGGGACAAGCGGACGTGAGCAGACTCTCAGGCCGACGAAGGAGAGAGAGCCGCCGCAACCGGGGACATTCGCCTCCTCTGCGATATCTCATGACGCTAAAGCGAGGCGAAGATGAATGCAACGATGCCTGTGAAAGACGTGAATGATCAGGGGTGACATTGCGCATCTCGAATCGAATCACTCGATTCGTAAGTTTTTGAATTCGTTTCGAAAAAATTGCGGCATTATGTATTTCGTTCGACTTCATTCAGTCGCAGTACAAGATTTCGAATGGTGCAGTACTATTTCAATCCAGTATGTTCTGTCAAACGAAATGTAAACAGAGAGAATAATAGATAGCTGTCTCCGTGTTTATCATGCCGCCCGCTGAAGAGACAACCTTCAGCGCATTGCGAATGTGAGTAAACAGAGAGAATAAGAGTAATTTCATCTGCGTGTAGCATGTTGCCTGTTGGAAAGGCATCCTTCAGGGCATGAATTGGCACACTGACAAAAATCCAATCATATCCATTATGTGTGGCACAAATAAATTTTGACTATAGCATTTCCCACATAATGGCTATGTGAATTCGCATAACATATATGTGGAAACACACATAACCGTTATTACTTTAGATTTTTGCCAATAAAAAGGGATTTTTATTAGTGCAGTTAATTTATAAACAAGCAAATTGTGCTCAATGACTTTAAAAAAGCAATATTATTCAATGAGCAATTGCAACCGATTAAAACATTATGCCGATACGACATGTTTTGTAAATTGAGATATTGTTACGACACAAATTATAAGTTTTATGTTTATTCGAGTTTATGCCACAGATCCAATTTTGAGCTAAATGATTTGAAGCTAAAGAAGGATTCGATAATAAATTACTTTGATGTTTCCATGTGTTTTAGTTAAATGCACTTGGGTCATCTCATGCGCGTTTTTTTGTTTAACTCATCTATTTTTACGTAGATTTTGGAATATACACGTTTTACGCAGATTCTCCTCATAGATTTTCCACGCGAAAAACCGATTTTAATTTAAGTCATAATTAGAGATTGCATATTGCCTGGAAACTATAAAAGTAGGTATACTAATGACATTCTTTTTCTTTACTTTACAATAACAAAACATTTTTTCTCTTCCCGTAGAGAAATAATAACAAATATAATTAAAAACTTTCAGCAAGAGATAACTCTCGAACAACATTCGGAAGCTATAAAGGTGACGAGTGTTTTTCGTTCGACTTAAGTCGTTTTTCAGTGTGCTATCGAGTAGCCGTGATGCCAAAACATCTCGTTATTCTTGTACCTCCTCGAGCAAACTCGAACGATGAGTCGTTTTCGAGATCGAATCGAAACCCGTAATGCCAAACATGTTCGACTCGATAGAATTAGGTTCGAATCGAGATGCACAATGCCACCCCAGTTATGGACCGACCCAAAAGACGAGCTAAAACGCTGGTTCGAGCACTTCGAACAACTTTTTCAAGCCAGATGGCCAGATGGCCAGCCAGGCCATCACCACCTCGGCATGATATGCCTAGGATCCGACGTGTAACACGCGTCAATACCGAAGCTCCATCACTGCTAGAGATTCAAACAGCCATCCAAAGCATGAAATCGAATAAAACCCCAGGGGTCGATCGCATATCAGCCAAGATGTTCAAAGCTGACCCCATGACATCCGCTCAACTACTGCATCGTTTATTTCGTAATATCTGAGACACCGCAACTTTCCCGGTCGACTGGATGCAAGGTATCTTAGTGAAGGTGCCCAAAAAGGGTGGCCATACAGCATACAGTCATGCGATAACTGGCGAGGCATTATGTTGCTGTGTATCGTTCTCAAAGTTCTATGCAAAGTTTTCCTAGCCCGGATTCAGGAGAAGATCGATGCGACTCTCCGGCGGTAGCAGGCCGGATTTCGTGCCGGAAAAACCTGTGTGGACCATATTGTCACGCTCCGTATCATTCTGGAGCAAGAGTCCCTTTACTTGGTGTTCATTGACTACGAAAAAGCTTTCGACCGTCTTAATCACGAGAATATGTGAGGCGTCCTGAGGCGCAAAGGGGTTCCTGTAAAAATCATCGGTCTCATCGAGGCACAGTACGAGGCCTTCTCGGGGTCTTGTCCGACCCTATCCGGGTCGTAGCTGGTGTGAGGCAAGGATGTATTCTATCACCGTTACTGTTCCTCATCGTAAGCGACGAGATTCTGGTAGGTGCGATTGACCGTGAACCAAACCGCGGGCTGCAATGGCCGCCTATAACCATGGTGCACCTAAACGATTTCGAATTGGCTGATGACGTTGCATTCCTCGCTCAACGGCACTCTGATATGCAGAGTAAGCTCAACGACCTTGCCGAGCGCTCCTCTTCGGCAGGTTTAGTCATCAACGTCAACAAAACCAAATCGTTGGATGTAAACACGGTGACCTCTTCCAGTTTCACATAAGCCCGGCAACCAGTGGAGAATGTAGAATAGTTCCAACATCTTGGTAGCCAAATGGCGTCAGACGGCGATACCAAGATCGACATAAGCGCACGGATAAAGAAAGCAAGGGCTGCCTTTGCGAGTTTAAGAAATATCTTGAAAAAGAGGCAGATTAGTGAACGCACCAAAATACGAATTTTCAACTCTAACGTGAAATCTGTTCTGTAATACGCTAGTTAATCAACAGATACCTGCGGTATATAATTGTGGTCGGGGGTCTCACAACTGGATCTCAAACTACGAGCTCCATCGTCGTTGTCACCAGAGGTCGATAGCAACAGAAATTCGGGAACGGAGGTAGGGCTGGGTCAGCCACACTCTACGTAGGGGCGGAAACGAAATCTGTAAACAAGCATTAGACTGGAACCCAGCGGGACATCACAGTAGAGGCAGACCCAGAGGCTAATGGCGGCGAAGTCTCAATAAAGAAATAAAAGAAGTCGACCGAAATCTAACCTGGCAACAGGTTAAAGCGATAGCTGGACATTGTTCAGGATGGAGATCTTTCAAGTCGGCCTTTTGCACCACCAGAGGTGTACAGCATCCATAAGTAAGTAAATCTCCTTAGCATTAAGAGATGTAATATTAATAAACAAACAACCCAACGCTGTTGTACAAAAAAAATGCGCGCTCGTGTTACAAAAGTTGGCGTGCGTACTGAAAGGTTAAGGACCTTCTAAGGTTTTGCTATAGGGATTTTTTTTTCGGAATACGTCGAAGGATGGCTTCGGAATTCCTCGAAAATTTAGATCAGAGTCGCTCGACGATTTACTTCGGAATCTCTCGACGAATTTCTTCGGAATCATTCGACGATTTGCTTCGGAGTCCCTCGAAGATTTGCTTCAACATCCGTGGAAGATTTCCTCCGGAATCGCTGGAGGATTCTTTTAGGAATTCCTGCATAATCAATTCGGAGTCCCTCGACGATTTGCTTCGGGATCCCTCGACAAATAGCTTCACAATCTTTATAAAGATGATGATGATATAGATGATTTGTTTCTACATCCCGGGAACATTGCCTAAGAAATCCCTGGAACGTTCCCGTCGGAATTATTTTGGTCGGAATTCCAAAGTATTCCAATCGGAATCTCTAAAAGATTCTCAACATAATCCCTGAAACATTTCCGTCCGATTCTCTAAAAAAAATCCTGTCCGTATCCCTGGATCATTCCCGTTCAAATTCCTGGCATATGTATGTCGGAATCCCTGGAATATGAAATATGCAAAAATATTCGCTGCCTACCTAACGGTGGAAACCTGACACCGATCCGGAACAATGTCAAGCGCTACTACAATTTGACGCATTAGTCATATGCTATCAATTGGAGTCGTTGGAGGAATCATCGGCTGGTGAACAAACCCACTTCAATACTGTAGGTTACAACAGAAAGCAAGTACTTGAGAAAAGAGAATATATGGATGAGTTTTATTGATCCGCAATTGCCTTAGATGGTTGGCGTTGGACCGTATTTATCACATTACCACTAAGATAACTTAATGAGGTGGTAAAATGTCCGAGAGTATTTTGAAATGATGATGATGATACTACCATCTATTGTAGCAAGGCACCTGCCGATAGCACTGGCCATATCTGACAAACGATTTGATCATGATTATACTATTGTATGTATTTCATCCAGAGTGTAAAATAATCGAAAATTTTTAGTGAAGTCAATTTTTCTTCATTTGTTGAATATTGGTCATTGAATATTTATGCACATTTTATAAATTGATAAATTATCTGAAATCTGAACACGTTTCAAATGAGTAAAGTGATTTATCACACAGGACTGAATCCGATTTTCATCCGCGAGGCACTTTCAGCGGTAAACATCAACATAAACAATGATAATTATGTTTTTTCTGCACATAGTAAACACATTCAGTGACAGTCGAATGAATGAGTTCGTGGAGTAGTCGTCTGACTATGTCATTCTATGTTTTGAATATTCATGCGATGTTTGTCAAAATTCGGACCGAAGTTGCTTCATGAAGATGAATATTTTAAGCTCTGATTTCATCAAACTCCTGTATGAAGGGCCAAAAATGGGTGGGGTGGTTCCATAAGCAAAGACGCTAGAGAATAGAGAATCTCCTTCCAGAATAAAGTTCGTACATACAATAATATTATCTAGCCCTCGTTTCCCAGATTGACCTAATAGATGGGGAGAAGAACCGGAAGTTAGCGATTCCACTCTTCCTATCCAAATCGCTTCAATCGGGTGCCCTGATGGTTTCATATAATGGTTTCATATAATGGTTTCATAATCAATATCAAGTATAAATTGTTTAAAAGATATATTGGAATTAGCTCACCAAATTTCCTTTCGATGAATATCCTGAGGGTATATTTCATTATGAACCAATATCTTGATCGAAGATAATAAATCCGTATTTATCCAAAGGTATTAAAAGGTCTCCAGAATTCATCGCAATTCCAGTTTTGCTTGTAATTAGGCTCAATTTTCTATGTCGTTTCGGTCGTAATGACGCCAAGTCCTTCTTCTGAAAGGATCAAACGGAGTGCCCGGGCGAAACATCATCTTTGAAAGCTGTAACTTCGATCCTTGTAGTCGGTTCACCAGGGGTCACTTAGGGCTTTCATCCACATTCATCACCAGCCGTATCGGAGAACTTTAAAGTGTTTGCTAGCCGTGAAAAATGTCTCGGCAGCGAAAAAAAACTGCTGTCAAAAACACGTTTGTCCGTAAGCCTCGGCTACTACGATCTATGTCCGAGAGTATTTTGAAATAAACTCAAAATAAAGAAAATAGATTAAAGGGCTATAGATACCGACCCCCCCCCCCTTAGGAATCAGGGCTAGTTACGCCAATCCTACTTGAATTTTTGAAGGAAATTCTGGAGCAGTTTCTAAAAGAATTCTTTGAAAATTTTGGGGAATTGAGGGAATTATTTACAAAAATTTCTTAATGGATTTCTGAAGGTATTTCTAGATTAACAAATTCCTTGAGGAAATTTGTAATGAGTTCTTCTTCTTATTCTTCTTATTGGCATTACATCCCCACACTGGGACAGAGCCGCATCACAGCTTAGTGTTCATTAAGCACTTCCACAGTTATTAACTGCGAAGTTTCTAAGCCAAGTTACCATTTTTGCATTCGTATATCATGAGGCTAACACGATGATACTTTTATGCCCAGGGAAGTCGAGACAATTTCCAATCCGAAAATTGCCTAGACCGGCACCGGGAATCGAACCCAGCCACCCTCAGCATGGTCTTGCTTTGTAGCCGCGCATCTTACCGCACGGCTAAGGAGGGTAATGAGCTACTGGAGGAATTTCCGATGGATTGCTTAGAAAAATTTGCGAAAGAATTCCTGTAAGAATTTTTGAAGGTATGCCTGAAAGAATTTCTGGATGACTAACCGAATTAATTGCAACAACATAAAATTCCCATGGACAATTAAAAATTTTCCATAAAAAAATAGGAAATTATTTCCATGAATAATTTTTCACAAAACAAAATAATTTATTTTTGTTTTGTGAGAATTTGTGAGAAATTGAGAATTTTCCACAAAACGAAATAATTAATTTTTGTTTTGTGGAAAATACTAAATAGTTCATGGAAATTCTTTCAGGTATACCTTCAAAAATTCCTCAGGAATTCTGTCGTGAATTTCTTTAAGTAATCCCTCGGAAATTCCTCCGTCAAAAATGCGGAGGAATTACCGTATCCTAAAAGAATTTTTAAAAGGGAATTCCAAGAATATATTCTAAGTTTCCAATTTCTTGAGAAATTACTGGAAGAATACTTTAAATTTATATCCACTAGGTTGACTAATTTGCTTTATTTTGTATGTCTATGTCAAGAGTAATTCTAGAATTATTCACATAACGGTAAATGTAATAGCATCGACAACATATCGTGAGAACTATCTCTCCAACTGTTGGTAGTGATCTGTGCATTTTACGCCCCCTAACTAATAATCAAGAATTCTTTCAATTCCAAAATTCTCGATAACATCATCCTTTCCGGCTTGGACTCACCCACCCTGCACAACCGCTCATTATAAATACAAACTTCCCTACAGGACACGATCGAACACCATCCTAGCTAAGACGGCACTTCCGTTCCATGCGTGTAACGTTCCTTCGCGACACCGAAGCAGATTCACTCGAGTGTAAGAAGTAGCTTCCCTATCAGATCTAACATCGACGAAGGGCAAGAAAACGTGCATCCTCAATGAGGATAGTGCACCCCGGTAAGGTGAAAACTTCCTGCACCGCAAATTGAAATTCCTTCGCACCCTCATTGAAATTGTAAAGACAGAATGGTGGAGGAGGCGAAGAAGTTGACTGCATCTAAAAATAACGACTCCTTGAAAAGACGTTGTCTTCCCGCAACTTAGTCCGCCGTGTAACGCATTTGAGAAGGGCAAGGGGTGACTTCCCGTTTTCAACTGTTATCGATTCGCTTGCTTGCTCCTTGTATGCTTGGAAGCGTATCCCAAAACTCTCTAAAGTGATAATAATTTATAAAACGTTGCTACTTGCAACCCCTTTCTATGTTCAGGATGTTTTTTCTACGTTAAGGAATGATTTCAGTTGGTATCGTGTGTGCTTCCTTACTAATGAAAATATCACATTTTAACATCTGTACGCTGCAAGTGAATCCTGTGTGCATGAAATCATCCAACCAACAAACCAACCAACAAAACAGAGTGAATCCCTTTCTGTTTTCATCTCTTAATTCCTTCAACAAAACCGATTTACGGTTCGCTAATCACGCCGACTCTACCCTTCTCGTGTACAAAATTCAAGGAAACAGTTGATTGAAGGAAATGGAAATTACCATAAGTCCCCTTCATGATGCGAGCAGAGGATTCGATCCACAACAGCGCCGAGCGAATCCAACTGCCTGGAACAGGTGAAATCTGATGACTTTTGCCTCCCCTCTTTGGTTTGTGTCATTGCGCAGGTTGATATTCCATATATGGATGAAGTCACAAATTAACGGGAAAGGGGTTTGCCGTGACCGGAATTAGTTCACATTTGAAACGGTGATCTACCGTTTAATTGTAACTTTATAACAAAAGACGATACGCATTGCGTTTTAGAACGATGAACGATTTTGAAGTATGTCGTTATACGTTGTGCGAACAATTTTGGTTTGTCTTCGTATGGAGAATAAATAGTCCCTGTCCCTATTTATGGCCCAAGCCAGAGGCAAATGCGAGGCATGTAGGTATGACCAAATTATATCACTGTTTTGTTAAATATCTCGACTGTGCATATGCACAGCACATGTTTCGAAATGGACAAATTGATATGAAATTTGCGAAAAAGAATCAACGTGTCTTGGAAAGACTCGAACCCTCAACCTCCTACTCTCTAGATAGGCGTGATAACCCCTATACAACAAGACCACTTAAAGGTCCCGTTTGCGGAAAATCCAGAATCCAACCTCCACCGCGGATAGCTCTTTTTTGCAAATTGAATATCTTTCGGATGCTTGATTTGCCCAATCATCACATGTGCTTTATTGTTGTGTATCCACAGTCAAGCGATCCCACATTGTTTCATATCGAGAAAATCACACTCAGAACATCACAAACATGTGCTGTGCATATATTTTCGTACGGCCGAGCTGCCGAATAATATGCAATTAATTATATCACTGGTTTTATTACAGACAATATAAAAGACAAGATTCCAGACTTTCTTATACATGCCAGTGACATTGTATAGGATTATATTTTGGAAACATGCATATCTGGAACATCAAAATCCGTACCTTTTAGCACCCCAGTAATGGTCGGATTCGTCAAATTTCACGACATAAATCGATAACTCGAAAAAACTCGCTAGAGTTTTGACATCTTCTGAAGAAATTATCTACAAGAAGAGATCTATTTTTGGTGTAAGTTATTATTTATTATTTATTCAGACTAAGGTAGAAGTGGCCTGTGCAGTATATAAGAGTCTTCTCCATTCGGCTCGGTCCATGGCTACACGTCGCCAACCACGCAGTCTACGGAAGGTCCTCAAGTCATCTTCCACCTAATCGATCCACCTTGCCCGCTGTGCACCTCGCCTTCTTGTGCCCGTCGGATCGTTGTCGAGAACCATTTTCACCGAGTTACTGTCCGACATTCTGACTACGTGCCCGGCCCACCGCAGTCGTCCGATTTTCGCGGTGTGAGCGATGGATGGTTCTCCCACCAGTGATGGGAAATGTCAAAAAAATGTCATGGCAATGCTATTACTAATTTTCTAATAACTTTTTCCAAAAATCATTTACAGTTCGGATTTTTTGATTGACATGGAGTATTTAAAGAGTCCTAGAACTTTGTCGAACAGATCATTGTTCTAAATACAAAGTGTGAGCCATGAGAGCGAGATTAAAAAAATGTCACGGAATGTCATGACATTAATGTCATTTAACACTATTTCGGCTCTCACGTCGCCAATATCATGTTTAGAGAGATTACCTGTTAGAAAAAGTTTTCGGGTCCTTTGAGGGCTACATGTTTACATGTAAAACAAAATTATAAATGACTTGTGAAAAAAGTTATTAGCAAATTAGTCTCATGACATCGAAATGACATTTCCCGTCACTGCTCCCAACAGCTGATGCAACTCGTGGTTCATTCGCCTCCTCCACGTACCGTCCGCCATCTGCATCCCACTATAGATAGTACGCAGCACTTTCCTTTCGAAAAAGTGCGCGTTGGTCCTCCACGAGCATTGTCTAGGTCTCGTGTCCGTAGAGGACTACCGGTCTATTAATGACCGTTTTGTAGATAGTCAGTTTGGTACGGCGGCGAACTCTATTCGATCAGAGCGTCTTGCGGAGTCCAAAGTACGTACGATTTCCAGACACTATGCGTCTCCGAATTTCTCTGCTGGTATCATTTTCGGCAGTCACCAGTGAACCCAAGTACACAAATTCTTCTACCACCTCGATTTCGTCACCACCGATGCAAACTCGCGGTGGGTGGCTCACATTGTCTTCTCTTGAACCTCTTCCTATCGACTCTATGACACTACCCATAATTCCATTACCCATAATGCCACTACCACTACCCCGAATGCCATTACCCCGAATGAGTCATTACCCCTAATACCATTACATCGAATGGGACACTACCCCAAATGAGTCAGTACCCCGAAAAGGTCCTTATTTCAAGTTTAAACTTCATTTCGGTGAAAAAAATGTTACTTAATAAAAGTTTATTCAGAATTCATTTGAATCAACAATAGTTTGCCCTTCACCTGGAACTGTTTAATTGCATTATAGAACTAAGTATCCAATGTTCCGTGAGTGGTAATGGCCGCCAACTTGCATGTGTTTCAGTTTTGACGATTGAGAAGGTCAACTGCATCCAATGCGGGTAACTGCGGTTCACGTCAGCAAGGCTACAAAGGCAACAAGGTTGAAGTTGTTTCTTGGTCGCTATAGTAAAAGCACCGGTTTCCGGTAAGGCGTGATTAAATTATTAGAATCTGCGATTGAATAAGTTAGTCCGATTGAGTGAGTAAGAGAGAGTAAGTGAGTGAGTGAGTAAGAGTGAGTAAGCAATGAGTAATAGTGAGTGAGCGAATGAGTTAGAGTGAATGAGTGAGTTAGAGTGAGTGAGTGAGTTAGAGTGAGTGAGTGAGTTAGAGTGAGTGAGTGAGTAAGAGTGAGTGATTGAGTAAGAGCGAGTGAGTGAGTAAGAGTGAGTGAGTAAGAGTGAGTGAGTAAGAATGAGTGAGTAAGAGTGAGTGAGTTAGTAAGAGTGAGTGAACGAATGAGTAAGAGTGAGTGAGTTAGAGTGAGTAAGTGAGTAAGAGTGAGTGAACGAATGAGTAAGAGTAAGTGAGTGAGTAAGAGGGAGTGAGTTATAGAGAGTGAGTAAGAGTGAGTGAGTGAGTGATTAATAGAGAGTGAGTGAGTATCAGAGTGAATGAACGAGTAAGAGCGATTGAGTAAGTAAGAATGAGCTTGTGAGTAAAAGTGAGTGAGTGAGCAAGAGTGAGTGAATGAGTAAGTGGAAGTGAGTGTGTGAGATAGTAAAAATGAGTGCATGAGTGAGTGAGCGAGTAAGAGTTAATAAGTGGTAAGAATGAGCGAGTGAGTAAGAGTGAGAGAGTAAGCAAGAGTGAATTAGTGAGTAAGAGTGAGTGAGTGAATAAGAGAGAGTGAGTGAATAAGAGCAATGGTTTACATATCTGCCCCTCTCATTCTCTATAGAAACGCGAAGAATGCAAGGCATGCTGCGAAAATTTCACCAAGTTTTATTCCGTGACAGAACATGCTTTATTATTGTATTTATTACCGCTTTCAACTCGTTGGATTCAAGGAATATGATTAATTTATCGTCCAGTTATTGTTCTTTGCATATTATGTTCAAAATAGTTTAGAAATTTTAATTTAAAACAAAGCGCAACATCCTTTCATGACTGCTTTTCAGGAAAAAATTATCAAAAAACCCACGATTTTTTCATTTGGTCGCCAGATATAGAAAAAGGCGCTTTGCTCTCTGTCTTATGACGATCACGATCTTTTGCAGTACTGATTAAGAGTGAGTCAGTAGGGGTGATTGAGAGTAAGTGAGTGAGTAAGAGCGGGTGAATGAGTAAGAGTAGGTGAGTGAGTAATAGCTGGGGAGGAAGAGGTAGTGAGGTAGAGGGAGTGAGTGAGTAATATATTGTGTGTGGGTGAGAGAGAGAGCTCTGTTTGTCTTCGGAAAGAAGCGTTGATTTGTAGAAGGCAACCTCTCTTCCGTTCACCTCATACAACTTACTTACTTACTTACGGATCCTGTACACCTCCGGTGGTGCAAAGGGCCGACTTGAAAGATCTCCATCCTGAGCGTTGCCCGGCTATCGCTTTAACCTGTTGCCAGGTTAGATTTCGGTCGACTTATTTTATTTCTTTATTGAGGCTTCGCCGCCATGAGCCTCTGGGTCTGCCTCTGCTGCGATGTCCCGCTGGGTTCCAGTCTAATGCTTGTTTACAGATTTCGTTTCCGCCCCTACGTAGAGTGTGGCCGACCCAGCCCCACTTCCGATCCCGAATTTCTGTTGCTATCGGCCTCTGGTGACAACGACGATGGAGCTCATTGTTTGAGATCCAGTTGTGAGGCCACCAGGCCCGAATTATATACCGCAGGCATCTGTTAATGAACACCTGCAGCCGTTGAGTGTTCTCCACTGATACACACCATGTTTCGCTAGCGTATAACAGCACAGATTTCACGTTAGAGTTGAAAATTCGTATTTTGGTGCGTTCACTTATCTGCCTGTTTTTCCAGATATTTCTTAAACTCGCAAAGGCAGCCCTTGCTTTCTTGATCCGTGCGCCTATGTCGATCTTGGTACCGCCGTCCGACGCCATTTGGCTACCAAGATATTGGAAGCTTTCAACATTCTCCACTGGTTGCCCGGCTACTGTGAAACTGGAAGGAGTCGTCGTGTTTACATCCAACGATTTGGTTTTGTTGACGTTGATGACTAAACCTGCCGAAGAGGAGCGCTCGGCAAGGTCGTTGAGCTTACTCTGCATATCAGAGCGCCGTTGCGCGAGGAGTGCAACGTCATCAGCCAATTCGAAGTCGTTTAGATGCTCCATGGTTATAGGCTGCCATAACAGCCCGCGGTTTGGTTCACGGTCAATCGCACCTACCAGAATCTCATCGATCTTCTCCTGAATCCGGGCTAGGATAATTTTGCACAGAACTTTGAGAACGGTACACAGCAACATAATGCCTCGCCAGTTATCGCATACAGTCAGGTCACCCTTTTTGGGCACCTTTACTAAGATACCTTGCATCCAGTCGACCGGGAAAGTTGCGGTGTCCCAGATATTATGAAATAAACGATGCAGTAGTTGAGCGGATGTCATGGGGTCAGCTTTGAGCATCTCGGCTGACATGCGGTCGACCCCTGGGGCTTTATTCGATTTCATGCTTTGGATGGCTGTTTGAATCTCTAGCAGTGATGGAGCTTCGGTATTGACGCGTGTTATACGTCGGATCCTAGGCAGATCATGCCGAGGTGGTGATGGCCTGGCTGGCATTTGAAAAAGTTGTTCGAAGTGCTCGAACCAGCGTTTCAGCTGGTCAGTTGGGTCGGTCAATAACTGATCATTCGCGTCTTTCACAGGCATCGTTGCATTCATCTTCGCCCCGCTTAAGCGTCGTGAGATATCGTAGAGGAGGCGAATGTCCCCGGTTGCGGCGGCTCTCTCTCCTTCGTCGGCCAGAGAGTCTGCCCACGCTCGCTTGTCCCGTCGACATGAGCGTTTTACTTCCTTCTCAAGAGCCGCGTATCGTTGGCGGGCTAGAACTTTGGCTCCTCTGGTTTTTGATCGCTCTATCGCGGCTTTGGCTTCTCTTCGCTCCTCTATCTTCCTCCAGGTCTCATCGGTGATCCATTGTTTTCTCTGGGTGCGTAGTTCGCCCAGATTGTTCTCGCTGGTGGCGATGAAGGCATTCTTGATGGCGGTCCATTGGTCTTCCACGCTGCCACCTTCCGGAATATCTGCAGCACGCGTCTCCAGTTCTTCAACGAAGGACCGTTTCACCGTGGCATCTTCCAGTCGGCGTGTGTTGAATCGTCGTCCAACTCTTTTCCTCCTGCCGACGAATCCGCGCAATGCGCAGGCGTATTTCGCCGATGAGGAGGTGATGATCAGACGCGATATCGGCACTACGTTTATTCCGTACATCAAGAAGGCTCCGTTTCCATTTTCGGCTGATGCAGATGTGGTCGATTTGATTTTCTGTAAAGCCGTCACGGAGACCCACGTGACCTTGTGAACCGGTCGATGAGGGAAGAGCGATCCCCGATCACCATGTCGTTATTACCACAAAATTCTGCGAACAGCTCTCCGTTTTCGCTCATTTCTCCGAGACCATGGCGTCCCATAATGCGCTCATGGTTCGAGTTGTCGGATCCGATCTTCGCATTGAAGTCGCCCAAACAGATCTTGATATCACCCTTCGGAATTCTATCTACGACGGCATTGAGTTGATTGTAGAAGTTCTCTTTGTCTTGCAGATCGGCAGCATCGGTTGGCGCATAACATTGGATTATAGTAAGGTTTCGGACCCGTGTTCTAAATCTGGCAACGATTATCCTTTCACTTATAGGTTCCCACTTCATAAGCGCAGAGTGTGCCTGAGCGCTTAGTAGGAAGCCAACTCCGCGTTGCCGGGGAGCGTGTTCACCTCGTAAACCAGAGTATAGCAGAACTTGTCCCGACGGCGTTCTGTGTTCTCCAAAGTTTGGCCAACGGACTTCACTCAGTCCCAGGATCTCAAGCTTCATGCGGCGTGCCTCATTGGCAAGTTGTGCCAATTTACCCTGCTGGGCTAGGGTTAAAACGTTCCATGTTCCTATTCGTGTTCGTTGTTTCGCGCTAAGAGTCGTCGCCGTAAAATCAGTCCGTATTCTTTCATTATCGGATTCTCGAACAAATTGATGTTTCGGGAACAGTAGGTTGTTGGCCCAAGGTTCCCTATCCACCGGGATGGGGCTGCCATCTTAGGTATAGCTTCCGGGGAATAGCATTTCATACTCAGCCGCTGGATGCCAGAACAGACGCTGTTGGAGCCGCACCTCCTTGGTGGACAGACGCTCGATCAGTCGGGTCAAATTTGTTTAAAGTCCTACCCAGCACCAGGACTAGGCTAGTGCGCTTTGAGCGGCACACGGTCGCTTTGATAGGGCCTGCTTGGGGACACATGCAGCTTTTTATAGAAGTTCAACAGAGCCCACTGTCGAACCCCACCACATCCTAGGCAGACCCCACAGGACGCACCCTCTCACTCTAGCTGATGTCTGAAGGACAACAGTGCCCAGGCTGCACTACCAGCTAAGTACGCAACCCTTAGCTGGCGGTCAATTGTCATCGGAAGACCCGTGGAAGCGTGAGTATTGGAACTTGTGAGGACCAGAGCTATGTTAGGCGCCCCTTCCCGGATGTCAACTCACCATTTCGCAGCCCACCTCATACAACGCAAACGCATAAAGAAGGCATTATCTCCTCTGTGTGCCTTGTACCTGGCAAACGTGTGCATTTGAAAAGTAATTATCTCCTCTGTATATATTGTACAAGGAAAAAGGATTAATTTAAAGAAGGCATTATCTCCTTAAAGAAGGCATTATCTCCTCTGATCGCCTTATACCGGGCAAGCGCATAAAGAAGGCATTATATCCCTGTGTGCCTTATACCGGGCAGGCGCGTACATTTAAAGAAAGCATCATCTTCTCTGTTCGCCTTATACCGGGCAAATGCATTCATTTGAAGAAGTCATTATCTCCTCTGCAAACACGTCCTATTGAAAGAGACATTATCACCCCCTTACTATATTTCGTAGAATAGTAGTTTTCCTGGTAATAATGGGGTGGAATGACAATTTAAGTTAATTAGATGATAAATCAATGTTGTTAGTTAAATAGTTGGTTAAATCTTCAATGCGTTTTTCCAAATAACTCTAACTATTTTTTATTCTTTGCAAAGATTGTCGTTTTGGATTCATCGATATCAAATGTTTTAGGGGTACTGGCTTTTCGGGGTAATGGATTTCGGGATAGTGTCCCATTCGGGGTAATGGTTTTCGGGGTAGTGGCCTTCGGGGTAATGGCATTCGGGGTACTGGCATTCGGGGTCTTCCTATCATGTACTTCGTCTTCGACGTGTTGATGACTAGTCCGATCCGCTTGGCTTCCCTCTTCAGTCTGATGTAGGCTTCCTCCATCTTCTCAAAGTTACGTGCCATAATATCTATGTAGTCGGCAAAGCCAAACAGCTGGACGGGCTTATTGAAAATTGTACCACTCGTGTTAATCCCTGCTCTTCGTAAGCGATGTTGAATAGCAGACACGAAAGACCATCACCTTGCCGTAACCGCGGGTTTCGAAGGGACTCGAGAATGCCCCTGAAACTCGAACTACGCACATCACCCGATCCATCGTCGCTTTGATCAACCGTGTCAGTTTATCCGGAAAACCGTGTTCGTGCATTAGCTGCCATAGCTGATCCCGATCGATTGTATCATATGCGGCTTTGAAGTCGATGATGGATGATCGATGATGAATAGATGATGGGTGGGCACGTTGTATTCGCGGCATTTCTGCAGTACTTGGCGAATGGCGAACACCTGGTCCGTGGTGGAGCGTTCGCCGATAAAACCCGCCTGGTACTGCCCCACGAACTCCCTTGCAATTGTGCTAGTCGACGGCATAAAATTTGGGAGAGTACCTTGTAGGCGGCGTTCAGCAATGTGAGTGCGCGGTGTAAGTTGCCATTAATATTAAAGACACACTTGTGGTACAAGTACCACGGTACTGGTGACGCACTAGTGATACAACTTGTACTATGGTACGAATACCACCAGTGTGTCATTAGCATAAGGTGGCTCTTTTGTAGCAAACTTTTTGAAATGTATTTTTTTAATCGTATGAGTTAGAAGATCATATTACTTAGAATTAAAATTCTAAGCATTTTTTCCTAATAAACATTTATGACATTTAAACATTTTATGACACATTTACTAAACTGACCTCGGATTAGGGTGGTCTAACCGGTAATACCGAAACCGGTAATACCGGTATTACCGGTCGATTTTGAATACCGAAAATACCGGTTTTAGATACGGAAAATACCGATATTTTCGGTATTTCTAATTTTGTTGTTTGTATAAAAAATATCGAATAGTTTTCAGTTAAGCTAAAGATTCGCCGGGCCCCAAACACTTACAACAATTGAATGCGCGCATGATTGAACATTTGCACAAGTAACAGCAGGGACTATGTCCAAGGGCTTGACGATCCCTCCCCAGGCCATCTGCGAGTTGTGGGGCTTGCCTAGGATGTGGTGGGGTTTGACAGTGGGCCCTGTTAAACCTCTATAAAAAGCTGCATGTATCCGCAAGTAGGCCCCACCAAAGCGACCGTGTGCCGCTCAAAGCGCACAAGCCCAAGTCCTGGTGTTAGGTGGGACGCTAAACAGCCCTGACACGACGGCCCTCCGACGAGACAGGAGGTTTGCGCAGGCCCAATAAGCCGCCTAGAAAACCAATCATTACGAACAATATAAGAGATAATGCGACTCGATATAATCGGCAAAGACCTAGGCGACGAATACAGGATCACGATTGGAAGCTTGGAACATGGAATTGCAAGTCGCTAGGTTTCGCAGGTTGCGACAGGATGATCTACGATGAATTACATCCCCGCAACTTCGACGTCGTGGCACTGCAGGAGATTTGCTGGACAGGACAGAAAGTGTGGAAAAGCGGGCATCGAGCGGCTACCTTCTACCAAAGCTGTGGCACCACCAACGAGCTGGGAACCGGCTTCATAGTGCTGGGTAAGATGCGCCAACGCGTGATTGGGTGGCAGCCAATCAACGCAAGGATGTGCAAGCTGAGGATTAAAGGCCGTTTCTTCAACTATAGCATCATCAACGTGCACTGCCCACACGAAGGGAGACCCGACGACGAGAAAGAAGCGTTCTACGCACAGCTGGAGCAGACATACGATGGATGCTCACTGCGGGACGTCAAAATCGTCATCGGTGACATGAACGCACAGGTAGGAAGGGAGGAAATGTATAGACCGGTCATCGGACCGGATAATCTACACACCGTATCGAATGACCACGGCCAACGATGCATAAACTTCGCAGCCTCCCGCGGAATGGTATTCCGAAGCACCTTCTTTCCCCGCAAAAATATCCACAAGGCCACATGGAGATCACCTAACCAAGAAACGGAAAACCAAATCGACCACGTTCTAATCGACGGTAAATTCTTCTCCGACATCACGAACGTCCGCACTTACCGCAGTGCGAATATTGAATCCGACCACTACCTCGTTGCAGTATGCCTGCGCTCAAAACTCTCGACGGTGTACAACACGCGTCGAAGTCGGACGCCGCGGCTTAATATCGGGCGGCTACGAGACGGTAGACTAGCCCAAGAATACGCGCAGCAGCTGGAAGTGGCACTCCCAACGGAAGAGCAGCTAGGCGCAGCGTCTCTTGAAGATGGCTGGACAGATATTCGATCCGCCATTGGTAGCACCGCAACCGCTGCACTTGGCACGGTGCCCCCGGATCAGAGAAACGACTGGTATGACGGCGAATGTGAGCAGTTAGTGGAAGAGAAGAATGCAGCATGGGCGAGATTGCTGCAACACCGCACGAGGGCGAACGAGGCACGATATAAACAGGCGCGGAACAGACAAAACTCGATTTTCCGGAGGAAAAGCGCCAGCAGGAAGATCGAGACCGTGAAGAAACGGAGCAACTGTACCGCGCTAATAACACACGAAAGTTCTATGAGAAGTTAAACCGTTCACGTAAGGGCCACGTGCCACAGCCTGATATGTGTAAGGACATAAACGGGAACCTTCTTACGAACGAGCGTGAGGTGATCCAAAGGTGGCGGCAGCACTACGAAGAACACCTGAATGGCGATGTGGCAGACGAAGATGGCGGTATGGTGATGGACCTGGGAGAACGCGCGCAGGACATAATCTTACCGGCTCCGGATCTCCAGGAAATCCAGGAGGAGATTGACCGGTTGAAGAACAACAAAGCCCCTGGGGTTGATCAACTACCAGGAGAGCTATTTAAACACGGTGGTGAGGCACTGGCTAGAGCGCTGCACTGGGTCATTACCAAGATTTGGGAGGAGGAAGTTTTGCCGCAGGAGTGGATGGAAGGTGTCGTGTGTCTCATCTACAAAAAGGGCGATAAGCTGGATTGTAGCAACTACCGCGCAATCACATTGCTGAACGCCGCCTACAAGGTACTCTCCCAAATTTTATGCCGTCGACTAGCACCAACTGCAAGGGAGTTCGTGGGGCAGTACCAGGCGGGTTTTATGGGCGAACGCTCCACCACGGACCAGGTGTTCGCCATTCGCCAAGTACTGCAGAAATGCCGCGAATACAACGTGCCCACACATCATCTATTCATCGACTTCAAAGCCGCATATGATACAATCGATCGGGACCAGCTATGGCAGCTAATGCACGAACACGGTTTTCCGGATAAACTGATACGGTTGATCAAGGCGACGATGGATCGGGTGATGTGCGTAGTTCGAGTTTCAGGGGCATTCTCGAGTCCCTTCGAAACCCGCAGAGGGTTACGGCAAGGTGATGGTCTTTCGTGTTTGCTATTCAACATCGCTTTGGAAGGGGTAATACGAAGAGCAGGGATTAACACGAGTGGTACAATTTTCAATAAGTCCGTCCAGCTATTTGGTTTCGCCGACGACATAGATATTATGGCACGTAACTTTGAGAAGATGGAGGAAGCCTACATCAGACTGAAGAGGGAAGCCAAGCGGATCGGACTAGTCATCAACACGTCGAAGACGAAGTACATGATAGGAAGAGGTTCAAGAGAAGACAATGTGAGCCACCCACCGCGAGTTTGCATCGGTGGTGACGAAATCGAGGTGGTAGAAGAATTTGTGTACTTGGGCTCACTGGTGACTGCCGAAAATAACACCAGCAGAGAAATTCGGAGACGCATAGTGGCTGGAAATCGTACGTACTTTGACTCCGCAAGACGCTCCGATCGAATAGAGTTCGCCGCCGTACCAAACTGACAATCTACAAAACGCTCATTAGACCGGTAGTCCTCTACGGACACGAGACCTGGACGATGCTCGTGGAGGACCAACGCGCACTTGGAGTTTTCGAAAGGAAAGTGCTGCGTACCATCTATGGTGGGTGCGGATGGCGGACGGTACGTGGAGGAGGCGAATGAACCACGAATTGCATCAGCTGTTGGGAGAACCATCCATCGTTCACACCGCGAAAATCGGACGACTGCGATGGGCCGGGCACGTAGCCAGAATGTCGGACAGTAACCCGGTGAAAATGGTTCTCGACAACGATCCGACGGGCACAAGAAGGCGAGGTGCGCAGCGGGCAAGGTGGATCGATCAGGTGGAAGATGACTTGCGGACCCTCCGTAGACTGCGTGGTTGGCGACGTGTAGCCATGGACCGAGCCGAATGGAGGAGACTCTTATATACCGCACAGGCCACTTCGGCCTTAGTCTGAATAAATAATAAATAATACAAGTAACCGATCATCATCGTAATTAAGCATAGAAATCGATCATCATCGTAATTAAGCATAGATATTGTGAAAACGGTAAGTGCTGTAGTAGTTCTCTTCCGGAGATCAAAATATATCCGTTCTGAATTCGGAAAAGAACTTGTATTGGCAGCTGACACCAAACCTTTGTTCGATTTGAAGTTGCAATCCAAACTTATCTTCTGTGGCTATGATTTTTGTTTTCGGTAGGTGAAATAATTCAAGCCCTCGAACCTGTTCAAGCTGCTGTAGAACTATTATGTCGACGTGGCAATTATCAAGTAAAGCCACAGAAATTGCCGCCGTTACGATGGTCTCAAAGAACAAATTCAAGAGACGATCAGAAAACGCTTATTTGTTTGCTTTTCTGAATTATCCTGCAGAAAAATAATTGATCAAACATGATTTTGACATTTTCTTCAAGACATCCATCTTTGATTAAGCAAGTGGACGAGATCTTGAAGCGTCCAAACATTTGTGCATCAGAGCAGAATGCGTAGGCCGGTGCGACCGGTGCATAGAAGATATCTCTATGGACGATTTTTCTGGTTTATCGGTAAAAGAACAACTTGTAAAGAGACTGCAGCAGAGCAAAATACTTGCTTTGCTGGTGGCAATCACGTTGACGCCAGGATCTTTGCAAGCAATTCGTAAAGAATTCTTCTACTATGAATCTAAAGGGATTAAGGCCAAGTACTTGAAACTGATTTTCGACGCTCTTGGAATTATTCGTCCAACTTCGATTGAACCAAAGAGGATATTCTCAGCAGCTGGCAACATTGTCAACAAAATCCAATGCGGATGATGAACTGTTCAGTATGTTATGTCTACTTAAATTTCACTTTGCCCAGCTCAACAAGCAATGGTTTTTACACTTGAAGTTTATCAATAAATATTGTTTTTCGCCCAAAAGTTCAAACCGAAGTTTTAATTTATTTCTGAAATTTTCACAAATACCGGTTTTTACCGGTATTGACTCCACCAAATACCGAATACCGGTATTTGTCAAAAATGGCCAATACCGACCACCCTACCTCGGATGTATTACACTTCGACTAAAACTTATTGAGAAACTTTTGATAATTGTTTAATTTTTTATTCTTTAATTTTGTATTGTACAGAATATGTGTGGCGATCAGAATATCAAAGCCTTTAGAATCCTATCCATCACAATTTTTTTTTGAGAGGGTTCGAAAAAAAAATCTTCTCAAAATTTTATCTCTATGGTTTGTCCAAATTGATAGACAGAAAAAAATGATGAAAAATAAACAGCACGAAAAACTTGAGGTGCGTTAAATGGCGTTAATATCATTTCACGCTGAAGTGGATCTCTTCCTAACACGTTTGCTTACAGCTTGTATGCAATATTGAAGATTCGCGTCAAATATTAGGATTGCTGCCGTTTAATCACCTTTCTCTTTCAAGCCCATAGGATAGGGTTTGTTTTCATCGGGAAACTTTTGGACGCATGGACTATTCTTCTTCTATGGCTCTACATTCCAACTGGAACTTAGCCTGTTTTTCAACTTTTATTGTTCTATTTGCATTTCCTCAGTTATTAATTGGAAGCTTTCTATGCCATGAGAATGTATCTTGTGTGGCAAGTACTATGAATACACTCAATAATAAGACGTTACCGAACGGGCGAGTTGATCCTCGAGCTGAAGCGGGGCGTCTCGCAAAAGGGCGCCGCCTACAAGAAATTGGCGGAGGAAGTCCTAGGCGAGACGGTCAAGGTGAGGGTACTCACGACGGAGGTGAATCTAAGGGTTAAAGATCTGGACGAAATCACCGAAGTCGAATCACTGGCCATGTCGGATGTGGACTTGGCCAATGTCGGTATCAAAAGTACCTACATCTGGAACGGGGCCGAGTCGATTATCGATGTTATGTTCTGGAGCCCTGGCCAAACGAGTAGTTCGAACTGGAGGGTAGATGATGGCTACACTCACAGCGACCACCTGGCGGTTCGCTACAGTATCGACTATACGACCAGCATTCAGCAGATGGAAGAAGGGGCAAGGCCTAGCCCTCGTATATGGAGGACAGCGTACTACGACGAGGTGTTTAAGGAAGCGCTCCGCCGCGAGCACAATACTCTCGGTCTGAGCGGCAAGCAGCTGGTAACAGTACTCTCGCGTGCATGCGATGCCACCATGCCTAGGAAAGTCCACCCTAGGAATGGGAGGTCACCGGCTTACTGGTGGACTCAAGCAATTGCGAACCTGCGCCGCGCCCAGAAGGACAACGGGTGGCGTTCGTGGCTGCTAGAGCCGCTCTGAAGACTGAGATTAGATCAAAAAAGCCTGTGCCAAAGTGCCAACGCGAATCCATGGGGTGACGCCTATAGGATCGTAATGGCCAAGACACGTGGGGCGATGGCCCCTACAGAGCGGTCTCCAGATATGCTGGAGAGGATCATCGCGGGGATCTTCCTACGTCATGACCCAAGTCCCTGGCCTCACTTTGTGGAGCTGCCAAGGGCCAGGGTGGCCGACGAGGGAAGAACAACTGTGGCGGAACTTGCGGAGATTGCACAGTCCCTTAGTGTAGGTAAGGCGCCAGGACCGGATGGTTTTCCGAACCTGGCCATCAAAGCGGTCATTGCTGAGGCTCCCAAGATGTTAAGATCTGTCATGCACAGATGCCTGGACGAGGAAGTCTTCCCTGAACCATGAAAAACCACCGGGAAATCCGTCGCTTGATACGGCGGGGAAGGTACTCGAGAAAATCATCCACAACAGGTTGTTGATACGCACGGAGGGTGCGGATGGTCTATAGAGTAACCAGTTTGGCTTCCGAAAGGGTAAGTCGACCGTAGACGCTATTTTGTCGGTTACCAAATCCGCGGAGATAGCTATACAGCGTAAGAGGACGGGAGTTCGCTATTGTGCAGTGACTCTCGACGTGAGAAATGCATTCAATAGTGCCAGTTGGGCACCTATTCCAGATGCGCTCCTGCGTCTTGGAATTCCCGAGTACCTGTACAAGACTCTCGGAAGCTACTTCCAGAATCGAGTACTGGTATAGGGCACCGCTAGTGTGGATGTCCAACGTTCACCAACGAAACTGTCGGACCACCTCTGCAACCCTAAAACGAAGTTAACGCCATGCGTGAAAGCGTCCTCTGCGATAGCCGTCGGTAGTCGGGGCACCACCAATGCGAAAGTTTCCTTCACCGGAACTGGTGGACCAGTATTAGAGTTATTTTTGAACCGCCCATTATTATAATTTTTTCATCGTTTTTTTTTTCAAATGCAGCGACAATGCATGTAAATAAATGTAAACATATGTAAATTGATGGAAAAAATGTGTTTCTTGACCTTTCTTATGATCTATCTTCATTGGCGTAATTAGTCCCGACGCCGTGTGGGTGGAGGAGGGGAAATGCAGCGAGGTCGGCTATAGCCCCTAGATCTATTTTGAACAGTTTACCACCTCATTAAGTTATTGCTAAAACGACTCAAATTGATATCGTATGGATATTGCATCTAAGTGTAGTAGCGCTTGGTTTTGTCGCGTACACTCAAAGGACAACATGTGATGTACCAGCATCAGGTTTTCACCGAGGCAGTGCATATATTGGCTATAAATATTCTATCTTACCCACAAAAAATGCAACATTCCTCCAGGTATTCCAACGGGAATGTTCCAAAGATTCCGACGAGAATCTCCAGAGATTTCGACGGGAATCCTCCAAGCATACCAAAGGGAATTTCCTGAAGGAAATCCACCAGGGATTCCAACATGAATGTTCCAGACATTTTGACGGGAATGATCCAAAGATTCAAATGAGAATCGGGATTCGGATGGAAATGTGTCAGAGAATCGGATAGACATATTTCACGGATCCAATGAGAGTCTTCTAGAGATTCCGAATGGAATCATCCAGGAATTCCGACGGGAATATTCCCGGAACACCAACGAGAATGTTCCAGGAGTTACAACGGGAATGTTCCAGAAATTTCGTCGAAAATCCTCCAGGAACTCCAACATGAATGTTTCAGAGATTTCATAGGTCAGCGGTTCTCAACCTTTTTCTTGAAATGTACCCCTTCGAACTTAAAAAATAAGCCTAACTCTTAAAGATAAATGAAAAACGGGTGTGAAAACTGACGGGATATGTTCCGTAAAACTTTCCAATTAAAATTATGTTTATATATCAAGCTTCATACAAGACTTTAAGGTCTCTTGGAGACTTCTTAAAAGTAGGCTTCCGAACCTTTTAAAAGGAGGCTTCTCAGCCTCTTGAAAGGAAGCCTCCAAGTTTCTTGAAATAATAAAAAAAGCTTCCGTGCATCTTGAAAGGAGATCTCTGAACATGTTGAAAAGAAAAAAGGCTTTCGACGAGCCTCTTGAAAGGAGGCTTCCGAGCCTCTTGAAAGGAGGCTTCCGAGCCTCTTGAAAGGAGGCTTCTAAGCCTCTTGAAAAAAGACTTACGAGCCTTTTGAAAGCAGGCTTCCAAGCCTCTTGAAAGGAGACTTCCGATCCTCTCTAAAGTAGACTTACGAGCCTCTTGAAAGGAGGCTTCCAGCCCTCTTGAAGGGAGGCCTCCGAGCCTCTTGAAAGGAGGCTTCCGAACCTTTTGAAAGGAGGCTTCCGAGCCTCTTGAAAGGAGGCTTCCGAGCCTCTTGAAAGAAGGCTTCTGAGTCTCTTAAAAGGAGGCTTCCGAGCCTCTTGAAAGGAGGCTTCTGAGTCTCTTGAAAGGAGGCTTCCGAGCCTCTTGAAAAGAGGAATCAGAGTCTCTTGAAAGGAGGCTTCCGAGTTTTTCGAAACGAGGCTTACGGGCATCTTGGAAGGAGGCTTTCGAGACACTTAGAAGGAGGCTTGAGTGTCTTTCGAAACGAGGCTTCCGACGCATTATTGCAACGAAGATATTGAGCTTTACGGACAAAGGTCTCTCAAATGGAGGCTTTAGTTCAGAAGCATATTCTTAACATCTTATTCAATATTCCGTCTCGATTAGATAGATTACATTGATGTTTTTTTTTATTTTCATCACTTGACGTTTTGTCTTTTTGATCTTTTGTCCCACAGCCCTTCATATACTGTGCTGGCAGGATTCAAATGTCTTTGATTTACTGATCGCCATGCATATTATGTTTTAGAATAAAAAAATATCAAAACTTTATCAATAAGTTTTTATTGAATTAGTTCAACATCTACCATTACGCTTTTTTGTGCGAGGTACCCCCTGGGGCCAGCGAAGGTACCCCCAGGGGTACATGTACCCCAGGTTGAGAACCGCTGTCATAGGTAATGTTCCAGGAATGTAGAAGCAAATCGTCGTGGGATTCCGAAGTAAATTGTTCAGAGAGTCCGAACTAAATCTTGAGAAATTTCGAAGCAAATCGTCGATGTATTCTGAAGCGAATCGTCGAATGATTCCGAAGAACTTCGTCGAGGGATTTTGGAGCAAATCGTCAGAGGGATTCCGATCGTCGAGGATTCCGAAGCAAATCTCCGAATGATTCCGATACAAATCTTCGAAAGACTCCGGAGGAATTCCGAAGAAAATCAACGCGAGATTTTGAAGCTAATCCTCCATGGGTTATGAAGGGTATCCCACATAGATTCGCAAGGGTATCCCTCAACAACACCAAAAGGCATCCTTGAATCTGAATTCCGCTTGTAATAGGGTAAAATACCCAATAGTGGAGGAACTAAGCACACTCTCACACTGTTTATACGCTTACTCTCAATTGATGCGGAATTTCGCTCACCTGTAGCACGTATTTGAAAGATTTCCTCACCATCTTTGCACGGAAACTGCTTGCACCGCCTCAAAATTCGCCACCATACTCTAAAATTGAACCTCCAATTACTGGTACTCTGTTCCAATAGTTGCGTTATTTTTTAACTTGTGTTCCTATAGTTGCGAATCTCATTGTTTTCATACGGGACTCGCAACTAAAGGAACACTACCGCAACTATAGGAGCAAAGAGCACGAAATAATAAATAAATTTGCAGATACTTTACCGATTTTCACCTATTTCACGCACTATTTTTCGTTGCACAATGTTATGACGTGTCACGAAATCGATATGAAGTGCGGGTTGCTGCGTTAAATTCGTAAATTGAGCGTATACCACACTACCGCAACTATAGGTACACCCACAACTATCGGAACAGTGACCCTACTTCGATGTTTCTGAAAGGAATTCTTCAAAGATTCCAATGCGAATTCTTCTCGGATTCTGATGAGAATCCTTCTCGAAAGCAGATGGGAATTGTGGAGATTATCATACTGTTAGGCAGTTAGATAACTGTCACTCCAGTCATATCAAGCTTGATGCTTTCAAATCAATTAGATATTGCATTTCCATAATTAACACCAAGTGCAATTTCACTACCACACAAGAATCTTTCTCAGAAATAGGAAACAAGCTCATTTATCCTTATCTTATTTCATTGTGATAGGGTGAATATGGGAGATAACTCTTTTGTTTTCAAACTTTTCCAGTAATTCATTATGCTAGAAATCGCTATAATTGCTAACTAACTTTTCAAATTCTAGGAGGGGCTTTTCTAAGGAGGGCTAAACGAGGGGCTTTTCTAAAGAGGGCTCCTCACCACCGATATATGTATCACATTATCCATTTTAAATTTCATCGCAGCATAGTAGCAGGAATCAATCTGAGCTACTAGCGGCTCTACCACTGGCCAATTTACCCTAGTTTTATGATTATTTGTTATGTTGCCTTTTATAATGCAACGCACCATTGCACCTAACCCGGTCGCGTTGGTAGGAAAGGGGATAGTGTTTTTGACTGCTTGCTTCCTGCCATTCATTTTCAAGTTTCTTTCCCCATCTAACCCGCTACAAATCCTAGGCTGCATATAGGGACAGTGCTGGATCGGTGCTACAAAAGAGCTCCATTATCTCCCACCGTTTGTTGGAACAGTAGTGGAGACTGCATATTATTTTGACTTATGCCTTTATGTTCAATCCTCTCTCTCCCCGAAGTGTTCATTCGTAGGAAGCACAGCAACTCACATCAACCAGCGCAAGCCATCCTCTACGAGTGTTTCTATTTCCATCGAAATCTATGTTTGTCCAACATCATCGCCGTATTGCGCCGCCGTGCCACTAAGTTTCCTTTCTCCTTCGTTGGGGTGTTCGTTGGTCTTGGTTGGGACTTAGGGAGCTCCGTCTTGGAAAATAGGCAACCACGCGGCCACGTGTGTTAGTTTGAGTGGGCCTCCTCGACCGTGCACAGGAGAATCGGCACCAATTCTCCAGATAGGGAAGAAGGGTTTTTGAACTTTAATAAGGTCATCTCTGGTGGTAATTTCATTGTTCCCTCGATGTATCTTCTCCTACTCGGTTGGTTCGGATGATAAATGGGCTTTTCTAACCCCCGTTTTTTATGGATCCGAGAAAATCAACCTTACATTTCTCATAAAACTCCTTCCGAAGGCGAACCGCGGAATGGGCAAGGAAAGGGTTTCATTCGTTTCGACCAGCGATGGGCATTTCGAAGGGACGTGATTGACTCTGTGTGGTATTTACCTGAGAGAATTCAACCGGCCAGCGACTGCGGTGCGCTTGCTGGCTGGTTCAGGTGAAAACACACACCTGTAATAATAACCTGACGAGTGCTAGACTAGAACTGGATGTGATGTAACTCCGATGCGCGATAATGACTGATGTTGCCTTTCGGTTGTTTCTCCTGTTCGAATCCCGACCCTTTCACCAAGTGGTCAAACAACATTAGACCCGTGGTCCGTGTGATTAGCGTTGCCCTAATGATAGTGGAATGTGGATCGAAGAGTCCCTCAAAAGAGCAATATGTAAAGGTGCCGACAGTGGAGAATTTTAGGCTAATGAAGGAGGCGAGCCAGCATTAAACTTCCTGCCCACTGCCGTCAGGAAGGATGGATCGAGGGTTCTACCTGCGCGCGATTCAGTGCGAAAGTGTGCTGATTGCTTAAAGTACCCTCACGGAGCTGATGACACCTGTTTGTTCTAGCAAACAGACTGGCAATTGGCTAATCCTGATTGGCTGCATGCGAATCGGATATATAATTTAAAACCGATTTAGAAGGCACGGTTTGCTTTTCCTAGTGATTATGATTGACAGGAAGTAAAAGGATGGGAAGAGATACAGCGCCCATATTATTCTGGTGCGTTTAGATTTTGGCACCCAAACCACTAGATCTTGATATGCATTAGAATTGGGTACCGCTATAAAATCGAATTGTAATAAAAAATAATATTATGCATCCGTGGAAACATGACATTTATTGAAGCTGCTAAATCAAATGGAATAGATCCAACTCGACTTGAGGGACATTTTCTTGTGAAACTTGGCTTCGAAACGCTTTCATGTACTGAGCATATTCGTCAAATTTGACAAATAGATCTAATAAAATCTCCCGAAAACAATTGTAACAAACTAAAGTGATCATTACTTAAACCGGACGTGTAATCATTATCAGCTTGTCATTCAAATCCTTTCCATCGCGGATGAGGGTGGATCTCCCATCGTAATTTTAGATCCCTTGCAGAGTCGTCCAGGCTAACCAATTTGCCAAAGGAGTGCTGTCTAGGGAGATTTCCTTTGATGTCGAGCAGAGATTTAAAACCTCAACAAATTTAACGACCATTAACGACTGTTCCGACTGTGATGCACGCTATCCTACGACAAGTCATTGTTGTTGCCGTTGTCGTCGTCGTCGACGACGTTGTCATCGATGGGATATTCCACGGAAGGGATTCAAGAAGTGAGTATGCGCGCAGCGTGGGACACAAATCCCTGCGGTTTGGAAACGGACTAAAGACGCGCGAGCGCGCGCGGGAGGACCGGAGAAGCATTCCCGCACCGTCAGTAAAGAGGCGAGATAACAAAAAATACCGGTTTTTATTATATTGTTACTTGACTTGAGTAGAATCGTAAAGGCAGCTCAACTCTTTCTTTCCATCCTCGCTCAATGATGCTGCCGCGACGGTTTGTCCGGGACATTGCTCATAAGGATACATCATCGGAAAGGAAAACGAAAATTTCGTTTCAAGGATAAGGTCAGTGACTTTTACGATCTTCGTTTTCATCCCTCTACACGGTGCACAATGGGGAAATTCGATTTCAAAGGTGGAAAAAATTGATAACTTTCTTCACGAACAACTTACAGAAGAGATCAAGAGCTTATTCGAAAGGGAATTTTGCATAGAATTCAGTGAGTGCTGTTTCATGGACGTGGAACGCTTCTGTATGTAGTTATTGAGCTCGTTTTGCCCTAATGCCCCATATATCGCGAGTTTCCAAACTATTTGTCATTTTATCTTTAAGACATTGTTCTGAAATTGTGTTTATCTCTTCACTGTGGATCCACAGAAGGGCACTCAATATATTTTGTTGGTAAAAGTTGGAAATTTAAGGGATTTTGGGGTCAAATAAGCATCAAAGTGCATTTTATGTGCAATTTTCATGTATTGTGTAAAAAATAGTAATATTTACAGATAAGTGTTGATATTATTGTCTCAAAGTGTTGAACAGATATTGACAAATGTTTGCCGAACAAAAATTAATGAAATAAATCCTTTCACAAATGTTTTATTTGGTTATTTATTAAATAAAAAACGATTTTTAAAAACTTTTGAATAGCACCGATGCCAAACATTTCCAAACCATACCCGATAGCACAACTAGACAAAAATAGTCATATGTTATGAGTCTTGATGTGATCATAGATAGGAGGTGATGGGAGATACTCTTTTTTCTTACCTTTTTGCCCAAATTCCCCTATGAAATAATATAGCTCAATGATTTTGAGTAAGGAAATGATGTAGTAATGTTAATTCAATTGATATTTTCCTATGATATAATGAAAATAATAAATAATCAGATAAGTCATTAAAAACGTTGAATTATAGGGGATTTAGGGGTCATACAGCTCATTTAATGTAACTTTTCATACAAAATAGGATAACTTTTCTCACGAGCGACTCACAGATAAGGTTAAGGGCTTATTCGAAAGCGAATTTTCCAAGAAATTCAGTGAGTGATGTTTTATAGACATAAGACACTTCTGTATGTAGTTATTGAGCTGGTTTTGCCCCAATGTCCCATACATTACAGTTTATCATATTTTGATGCTTTTATCTTCCAAGTATTGTACTGAAGATGTGTTCTCCTCTTCATTATAGATCCATAGAAAAGCACTATACATGATTTGTTGGTAAAAGTTGGAAATTTAAGGGATTTTGGGGTCAAATAAGTATTAAATTGCACTTTATGTGAATGTTTCATGTATTCTGTAAACATTATTAAAAATATTATTATTCTCCCAAAATGTTCTACAAAATGATCTACATAAATGTTTGCGAAACAATTACTAATCATTCCCAAACCATACTCGTTTGCACAACAAGAGAAAATATATTAGTCGATGTGGTAATAGATAGGAATAGATAGGAAATATTCTTTTCTCATGACGTTTCACCTTATGAAATAATATAGCTCAATGATTCTGAATTAAGAAATGATGGAGTAACATTGATTCAGTTATAATTTGTCAATGATACTATAAAAAAATAAAAAAAAAATTAAAAAATAAAAATAAAAATAATAATAAATATTCGTAGACTGCATAGAAAAAAATCCAAGGGTTCAGGGCTCAGAACCTTTTTTTTAAATACATATTTAATGATTTTTTTCACTTATTTGTCCCAAAATGCCTTAAAAATCCATTTTAATGTAATATATGGACATTTGTTTTTTTTTTTTGGTATCAATTTCTGTTAAAAAAATTTATGACAATAATATCAACTATTATCTGTAAATATCTGAATAATCAATAGGCTGTAGATTTCGCCAAAATTGACCATATGTAGCGCTACACCAATGCTTAACAGTGCTCGGAGACGAGCCAGCCTCGGGCTGAAAGTCTCCTTAATAAAGACACAAAAAAAAAATGCTTAACAGTTTTTAAATCACCGCATATTAACCCTAAATGATGATTTCTTGGGTGTTATTATTTTTTACAGAATACATGAAAAATTCACATGATGATTATTTGACCCCAAAATCCCTTAAATTTCCAACTTTTTCCAACAAAATATGTATAGTGCTATGTATGGATCTACAATGAAGAGGAAAACAGAATTTTAGTGTAATTTTTGAAAGATAAAAGTACCAAAATATGAAAAATTTTGATGTATGGGACATTAGGGCAAAACCAGCTCAATAACTACATACAGAAGTGTATCATGTCTATAAAACATCACTCACTAAATTTCTTGGAAAATTCGCTTTCGAATAAGCCCTTAACCTTATCTGTGAGTCGCTCGTGAGAAAAGTTATCCTATTTTGTATAAAAAGTTACATTAAATGAGCTGTATGACCCCTAAGTCCCCTATAATTCAATATTTTTAATGACAAATCTGATTATTTATTATTTTCATTATATCATAGGAAAATATCAATTAAATTAACATTACTACATCATTTCCTTACTCAAAATCATTGAGCTATATTATTTCATAGGGGAATTTGGGCAAAAAGGTAAGAAAAAAGAGTATCTCCCATCACCTCCTATCTATGATCACATCAAGACTCATAACATATGACTATTCTTGTCTAGTTGTGCTATCGGGTATGGTTTGGAAATGTTTGGCATCGGTGCTATTCAAAAGTTTTTAAAAATCGTTTTTTACTTAATAAATAACCAAATAAAACATTTGTGAAAGGATTTATTTCATTAATTTTTGTTCGGCAAACATTTGTCAATATCTGTTCAACACTTTGAGACAATAATATCAACACTTATCTGTAAATATTACTATTTTTACACAATACATGAAAATTGCACATAAAATGCACTTTGATGCTTATTTGACCCCAAAATCCCTTAAATTTCCAACTTTTACCAACAAAATATATTGAGTGCCCTTCTGTGGATCCACAGTGAAGAGATAAACACAATTTCAGAACAATGTCTTAAAGATAAAATGACAAATAGTTTGGAAACTCGCGATATATGGGGCATTAGGGCAAAACGAGCTCAATAACTACATACAGAAGCGTTCCACGTCCATGAAACAGCACTCACTGAATTCTATGCAAAATTCCCTTTCGAATAAGCTCTTGATCTCTTCTGTAAGTTGTTCGTGAAGAAAGTTATCAATTTTTTCCACCTTTGAAATCGAATTTCCCCATTGTGCGGTGGTGCTGGGCGCTGACGAACACGTCGATCGCGCCTCGGTGGAAGATTGTGTCGGTGGAGACGCGATGGTCCCATGCCTTCGGAGATACAGCGTGGATCGGTGAATACGGGGAAGATTGAAGTTATTTATAGGATGCGTGGAAGCGACGGGGGAGGGCTGCTGAGAACAGGATTTCTTTCCTTTTGAATCAAGGACTCGTTTTGTCCGTTGGTCGGAGGTTTGTTGTATCCAAGCGATGCTGAGATGAACGAAAACTCGCTTGATCAGTTTGATGGAAGAATGGCTTTAGCTACACTGAGTCTGAGGGTATACGAAATGTGTTTTTCTTCGAAAGGGAGAGGTTGTCAGGACAACTTGAAGAAACATCTTTCAAAGATGGTAAGAATATTGTTTTTCAAGCATTTGTATCAAGATTAGTTGAAACAAGTTGGTTGTCAATAATTCTAGGGCGCCAGATTTATTGGTTTATCCGCCAAATGTTTATCCTGTTGATTATTTTCAAATAAACTGGTCTTGCTATCAGCGATACCAAAAAAAAACAGATAAATCCCAACCGTCCAAGACGAATTAAGCACTGTCCATTTAATTCAACCAGTTAATTTTCGTTATCTTTGCAGATAGGGTAAGACGGTATAATGCGCCCCTCCTGGCCAAAACGCCCCCCTTTGATTTCTAGAAAACTATAACTAATTAAGGGTCAAAAACAGTTGGTACCTATAAGTATTTGTAAACCCATCATACTATGTGAATGTGGAAGTATTTTTGTATTGCACAATGAAAATAATAGCAAAATACAAAAAGTTACAGTTTTGATGTAACTTTTCATGTTTGTTTGCTCAACATTCTGGAGCGACTCTGGCATACTGTCTGCAAAACTTGCACTGGAACACTCAGTTGGGCAACAAAATTACTTTTCTCAGTGGTTAATATGATATAAAATTGCTTCCATCTTCAAAAGTGTAACGATTTTCGAAAACATGTTTCACTGGCCAAAACGCCCCAGTGTAGGCAGGACAGTATGCCCTTACCAACTGGACACAAGCGCAGCGAGCTTGCAGCAGTTGCTTCCAAATTGTATGGAAAATATTGAAATAAAATTCACACCTGCATGAATGGACCTATGTTGGTTTTTTAATGTCAAGCGCATAAGGATTTGTAGCCTTTTTATTATGGGAATGATAAAATACTAATGAAGGGCAATTAAACGTCTTTGGTTGAGGTGGGGCGTATTGCCCAGGCACTTTTTAAAATTAATTTTTTCACGACTTTTCAAAAAAGCTTTATTACGTGTTAACTGAAATATTTTTATAAAACTACTCACGGGCAATGCATTTGCGACTTCCTGGACTACCAAATAACACAAAGTTTGCATAAATTGTGTTGAAAAGTAAAAAGTTATCAAGGAGTTGCCTTAGGGGGGGCATATTATACCGTCTTACCCTACGTATTTCGACCACAACTGTGTGGTCGAAATACGTATCTGCAAAGATAACGAAAATTAACTGGTGGAATCAAATGGACAGTGCTTAATTCGTCTTAGACGGTTGAATACATTCCACTAAAAGAGCTAATATATTTTACGGATAAATTCACCTAGCGGTGATGGAGCCTTTCTCGTGTGTTATAAAAATAGTGTTTTGGCCATAACTTTTGAGTCCATAGTCCGATCTGGCCAATTTTCAATAGGAAACAATGGGACAGGATTCTGCAACTTGTTGTGAGCAAATCGGTTAAGGATAAGTGCCTTTCCCCCTCGAGTTGACTTCCCCAATGACAGTTTCTCAATTTCATACGATCTGTCCATGAAACATGCTATTCAAGGAATACCATGTCATCTTCGAAATCTTTGTATTCCCTCCAATTTTTTTCTGAAAAATATGAACATATCAATTATGGCAGCACGGGCTTTGGTGTTTTCAACGTAAATTCAACCACCTTCCCAAAACTTTAGGAACCGTGTTCGGTTTATGTTGCTGAGCTGGCAGCAATTAACTTCGCTTTGGGGATAATTTCCGATCAGCCCGTAGACCATTATTTCATCTTCTCGGATAGCAAAGTTGGCTAGATACCCGACTTCTATGATTTTACGGAGACACGATAAGCGCCGCAAGCGAACAAAAACCGAATTAGTACAATCTTAATTTTAATCGATCATCGTTTGAAGAAATGTCAGGGCAGCACACAGGGCAACACACAGGCAGGACTATGTCCAAGGGCTTGACGATCCCTCCCCAGGCCATCTGCGAGTTGTGGGGCTTGCCTAGGATGTGGTGGGGTTTGACAGTGGGCCCTGTTAAACCTCTATAAAAAGCAGCATGTATCCGCAAGTAGGCCCCACCAAAGCGACCGTGTGCCGCTCAAAGCGCACAAGCCCAAGTCCTGGTGTTAGGTGGGACGCTAAACAGCCCTGACACGACGGCCCTCCGAATAGACAGGAGGTTTGCGCAGGCCCAATAAGCCGCCTGGAAAACCAATCATTACGAACAATATAAGAGATAATGCGACTCGATATAATCGGCAAAGACCTAGGCGACGAATACAGGATCACGATTGGAAGCTTGGAACATGGAACTGCAAGTCGCTAGGTTTCGCAGGTTGCGACAGGATGATCTACGATGAATTACATCCCCGCAACTTCGACGTCGTAGCGCTGCAGGAGATTTGCTGGACAGGACAGAAAGTGTGGAAAAGCGGGCATCGAGCGGCCACCTTCTACCAAAGCTGTGGCACCACCAACGAGCTGGGAACCGGCTTCATAGTGCTGGGTAAGATGCGCCAACGCGTGATTGGGTGGCAGCCAATCAACGCAAGGATGTGCAAGCTGAGGATTAAAGGCCGTTTCTTCAACTATAGCATCATCAACGTGCATTGCCCACACGAAGGGAGATCCGACGACGAGAAAGAAGCGTTCTATGCACAGCAGGAGCAGACATACGATGGATGCTCACTGCGGGACGTCAAAATCGTCATCGGTGACATGAACGCACAGGTAGGAAGGGAGGAAATGTATAGACCGGTCATCGGACCGGATAATCTACACACCGTATCGAATGACCACGGCCAACGATGCATAAACTTCGCAGCCTCCCGCGGAATGGTATTCCGAAGCACCTTCTTTCCCCGCAAAAATATCCACAAGGCCACATGGAGATCACCTAACCAAGAAACGGAAAACCAAATTGACCACGTTCTAATCGACGGTAAATTCTTCTCCAACATCACGAACGTCCGCACTTACCGCAGTGCGAATATTGAATCCGACCACTACCTCGTTGCAGTATGCCTGCGCTCAAAACTCTCGACGGTGTACAACACGCGTCGAAGTCGGACGCCGCGGCTTAACATTGGGCGGCTACAAGACGGTAGACTAGCCCAAGAATACGCGCAGCAGCTGGAAGTGGCACTCCTAACGGAAGATCAGCTAGGCGCAGCGTCTCTTGAAGATGGCTGGAGAGATATTCGATCCGCCATTGGTAGCACCGCAACCGCTGCACTTGGCACGGTGCCCCCGGATCAGAGAAACGACTGGTATGACGGCGAATGTGAGCAGTTAGTAGAAGAGAAGAATGCAGCAGTCCGAGATTGATGCAACACCGCACGAGGGCGAACGAGGCACGATATAAACAGGCGTGGAACAGACAAAACTCGATTTTCCGGAGGAAAAAGCGTCAGCAGGAAGATCGAGACCGTGAAGAGACGGAGCAAATGTACCGCGCTAATAACACACGAAAGTTCTATGAGAAGTTGAACCGTTCATGTAAGGGCCACGTGCCACAGCCTGATATGTGTAAGGACATAAACGGGAACCTTCTTACGAACGAGCGTGAGGTGATCCAAAAATGGCGGCAGCACTACGACGAGCACCTGAATGGCGATGTGGCAGACGAAGATGGCGGTATGGTGATGGTCCTGGGAGAACACGCGCAGGACATAATTTTACCGGCTCCGGATCTCCAGGAAATCCAGGAGGAGATTGGCCGGCTGAAGAACAACAAAGCCCCTACCAGGAGAGCTGTTTAAACACGGTGGTGAGGCACTGGATAGAGCGCTGCACTGGGTCATTACCAAGATTTGGGAGGAGGAAGTTTTGCCGCAGGAGTGGATGGAAGGTGTCGTGTGTTCCATCTACAAAAAGGGCGATAAGCTGGATTGTAGCAACTACCGCGCAATCACATTGCTGAACGCCGCCTACAAGGTACTCTCCCAAATTTTATGCCGTCGACTAGCACCAATTGCAAGGGAGTTCGTGGGGCAGTACCAGGCGTGTTTTATGGGCGAACGCTCCACCACGGACCAGGTGTTCGCCATTCGCTAAGTACTGCAGAAATGCCGCGAATACAACGTGCCCACACATTATCTATTCATCGGCTTCAAAGCCGCATATGATACAATCGATCGGGACCAGCTATGGCAGCTAATGCACGAATACGGATTTCCGGATAAATTGACACGGTTGATCGAAGCGACGATGGATCGGGTGATGTGCGTAGTTCGAGTTTCAGGGGCATTCTCGAGTCCCTTCGAAACCCCCAGAGGATTACGGCAAGGTGATGGTCTTTTATGTCTGCTATTCAACATCGCTTTGGAAGGGGTAATACGAAGAGCAGGGATTAACACGAGTGGTACAATTTTCAATAAGTCCGTCCAGCTATTTGGCTTCGCCGACGACATAGATATTATGGCACGTAACTTTGAGAAGATGGAGGAAGCCTACATCAGACTGAAGAGGGAAGCTAAGCGGATCGGACTAGTCATCAACACGTCGAAGACGAAGTACATGATAGGAAGAGGTTCAAGAGAAGACAATGTGAGCCACCCACCGCGAGTTTGCATCGGTGGTAACGAAATCGAGGTGGTAGAAGAATTTGTGTACTTGGGCTCACTGGTGACCGCCGAAAATGATACCAGCAGAGAAATTCGGAGACGCATAGTGGCTGGAAATCGTACATACTTTGGACTCCGCAAGACGCTCCGATCGAATAGAGTTCGCCGCCGTACCAAACTGACAATCCACAAAACGCTCATTAGACCGGTAGTCCTCTACGGACACGAGACCTGGACGATGCTCGTGGAGGACCAACGCGCACTTGGAGTTTTCGAAAGGAAAGTGCTGCGTACCATCTTTGGTGGGTACATGGACGGTACATGGAGGAGGCGAATGAACCACGAGTTGCAGAATGTCGGACAGTAACCCGGTGAAAATGGTTCTCGACAACGATCCGACGGGCACAAGAAGGCGAGGTGCGCAGCGGGCAAGGTGGATCGATCAGGTGGAAGATGACTTGCGGACCCTCCGTAGACTGTGTGTTTGGCGACGTGTAGCCATGGACCGAGCTGAATGGAGAAGACTCTTATATACCGCACAGGCCACTTCGGCCTTAGTCTGAATAAATAAATAAATAAATGAAGAAATGTCAATAAAATAAAATAAAAACAGCTGAGCCATTGCACCATGCAAACAACTTATACAAGGCGATGGACAAAAACAGTTTCTTTAAATCTGAACTGGCAGGCTGTTCATCCATCTTATTTTCATTTAATGAAGTGCGTATATGGGGCCCTCCTTAGCCGTGCGGTAAGACGCGCGAATACAAAGCAAGACCATGCTGAGGGTGGCTGGGTTCGATTCCCGGTGCCGGTCTAGGCAATTTTCGGATTGGAAATTGTCTCGACTTCCCTGGGCATAAAAGTATCATCGTGTTAGCCTCATGATATACGAATGCAAAAATGGTAACTTGGCTTAGAAACCTCGCAGTTAATAACTGTGGAAGTGCTTAATGAACACTAAGCTGCGAGGCGGCTCTGTCCCAGTGTGGGGATGTAATGCCAATAAGAAGAAGAAGAAGAAGAAGCGTATATTAAATTATGTTCAGGGATGTGAGACCCTAGATCGAATTTTGTCTAAACCCGGGTATCAACAAGAACAGTCAAATCTGCTCGAAGCATTTCGCCAACTCTGCTTTTACAAATCACAGAAAAAAGGGTATGTTTATAAGAACAATGATAACAAAGTCCAGCTATTAAATCAACTTTAGTTTAAGGCATCTTGCATCGCTTTTCCAGCTAATCCAGTAGCAATAATATCAACTCCGATGGAAATAGATGTTTCATCAATCGAAGAAGCAACTCCAATGGGTTTAGACCACGAATATAACGATATTGACGCTGCTGGAGAAGTTGAATTGGGAAATGTCGACAAAGACCAGCAAATACACTTAACTAACGAAAATCCTAGGAAAACTCGCGACAAGTATTTGGTCCATGATCATGATTACGCATTGGATGTGGAACGAGTTACTAATTCTATGGAGCGACTTGTTATGGTGGAGGAGGATAACAGAGTTTTAAAGAACATAGTAAGTAGCTATTACAAAAATATTTCTAGACAGAAGTCACGAATCAATCTCGTTGCAGAAAAAAAACTGACGTTTGTGTTCTTTTTTTCATTTACATTCTTGATACAGGATAAACAAAAAACTTCAAAAATAGTTACTATGTCTGAAACTCGATTATGCATATGCACAACATGTGATAGATTTAGTTCGGAAAAGGTATTAGAGGGTAACCGCCTCTTCGGTGGGCTTTGATCCTACGAACCCAGTCCCATCTCACTGCTCAATCTACGGCAATGAGAAGGCGGACTCGCTATGGCAAAGGTCGGCGCACAGGAAGGTGAGATTTGTAATAGACAATTCTGGAGCAACGGGTTTTTCCATTAGTTCGTCAGAGTACTCTTTAAAGTTGGCAAAGGACACACTAAAGTTTCTGGGCGAGAGTGGTTCAGAGATGAGGATTTAAGTCTAGGCTTCATTCGTGTGCGGAGCCGGTTATGATGACATCGATAATGTAGTTTAGTTCTGCTCGGAAATCGACGTCTCCAGAGAGCTATTGGCCGGCGAAAAACAACCCTTCCAGGAGATAAAAGGTGTTTTGGGGGATCGTAATGTGGTCTATATGCAGGCAGGCAATTTATAGTTTTCTTTGTTCCTCTGACATAAAAGTCTAATACCTTATTTTTTTCTTTTTCTTCAAAGTATTTTTTGTTTTGACTCTGTCTTTTTGTTCCGTAGAGTGCCGTAGCTCTGGCCATCTGGAAGATGCTCCCAGTCGAACCATTCCTCGAGCACGACGACACACCACATCGTCCCTGACGCCAAATGACCGGATGAGCTGCTGAAATTCCTTGATCATGATGATTTCCTGATTCCCGTTTCCTAATCCCCGTCCATCCTTAAACATTGTAAACCTAACCTCGAGTCACCACGAGTACATTGGTTTATGTCCCTGTCTTACTAATCTAATAATAAGAAGATATCGATTGTACATACCACAAAGAACCGTGGCTCCGTAAAGTGTTATACACGCCTGAGCCTACCAATAAACGAACTAACGAGCTGAGTCGATTGGTATATAATACTATGGGCCTCAGAGGCTTCTATAAAAAGTTCGTTTTCGGAGTGAAATGATAGCCTTTCGGTACAACTTAGTTGTACGAGAAAGGCAAAAAGATAAGTGCCTAAAAAATGAGTGAGTTTTTTGCACGTGTTTTGCGCACAGACATACACACACTCGCACACACACGGGCTGTGAAATGGTGAGTCGACGTCTGGGAATAAGCGACCTAGACAGCTCACAAGTTCCAATCTCAGCTTCCACGTGTCTTCCGATGATAATCGACCAGCTACGGATTTTGTACTTAGCTGCTAGTGCAGCCTGGGCACTGTTGTCCTTCTGACATCAGCCAGAGTGAGGGGGTGCTACCAAAGGGACCATCGTCCCTAATCCATAATCCCAAGGCGTTAAGCGACCCGTGCCGAGGGGATGCATGGCCAGGAGGGTGAAATATTGAGCTAGGCCTTTAACGGAGCCTGTGGGGTACCTGGGCATCCTCCACAGTAATTGTCCCTTACCGCGTCGTGCTGGGCTCTGGCGTGGTGAACCTCTTTTCCCGAGCAACTCGTGGGACCAAAATGGAAAACCAAGTCAATTCTTCAATTAGTGGTAGTAGTGTAGGCGACAACCCCTTCGCAAGAGGTGGGTTGTTCAGGTCTTCGCCTAGGAGGTCAGAGGCAATAGTCAGCAGCTCGGTGCGCAGCGCCAGCGTGGGTCACTTAGCCTTATCCCCAGCTACGCAGGTAGTGATTATGGCCCCATGGCATGAGGGCGATGAGCCGCAAACGCGATGGGCTTTCGGCCTTCGAGGTGGCGACGGAACAGCTGGACGCCATCATCGACTTTGCGTCATCGAAGCATAATATCAGTAAGGACCTCAAGGGGAGCTTGCTGAAACTTCGAAAGTCGATGTTGGACGCCAAACTGGAGAGGGCAGTCCCGACTGCCAAGTGCAAACCTTGAGGACCGCTCCAAAACGCGGAGGGTTACCACCCCGAACAAGGGTAGTGTGGCTGGGAAGCTGAACCCCGCCCGAGCAGCACAAGTTAGACAAAAACGGTTGCAGCAACTTGATTGTGACTGAATCCGGTCACATATAAGTTACAGTAACCTACGTGGAACATGTGTGCTGCTAGGGCGGCCAGGTACCTCCAAAACCGGGGGAGGAAGAACCTGGAAAGCTTCGTCCACCCAGGAAAGACGGTAGTAAGGGGTTACGGTAGGCTGAGAGCTATCAGCCGCATCAGACCAGGGAAATAGAGGGGGATGACGCCTCCTGGACCTTGGTCAAGAACAAGAGGAAACCGAAGACGTCAAGGGCCGAAAAGAAGGCCCAGGCGAATGAGGGTAGCAAGAAGCCTAGGGTATGCGCCAATCGCTTCAGGGGCGATGCCCTAGTCATCAAGACGGACGAGGCTAAGTACTCGGACTTCTTGAAGGCGATGATGAGTGACGTCAAGCTCGGCGAACTCGGCGCCGACGTACGTCGAATAAGACGTAGCCGGACGGGCGAGATGATCCTCGAGCTGAAGCGGGCGTCTCGCAAAAGGGCGCCGCCTGAGAGGTGGTCCAAGGGTTCGGAGTCGGCTTCATGGTCATACCGGTGCCCTGTAGTCAAACTCGATCCTTTTATCGAACAAGTGGCCGCGCGAAGAACAACATGGTATCGTCGCATTCGCGGCGTCGGTCAACCGGGCGGGTTTCTAGCCCGAGGACGGAAAGGAATTCTCGTCAAGGCTGGGACGGGCGTAGGCACGGCGTCGGTAAGTCCCTCTGTGTCCCTCTCTATCGCAGAGAGGTCAATTTGGGGTGCACGCGGCATCATCATTCTTGATACCAGTCGTGCAGAGAGAAGCAGGCGCGAAGTCGACCCTTCCCACCTTCCGAGGATATAGGGCGTGGTAAGGCCACCCGGAAAGCCAGCAATGCGCTGACACGACGCCATTGAGTTCTTCTAAAAAGCAAGTCACGATGTTCGATGCTGCAAGGACACGCAGCTAACCTCGAAGGTGCATTGTGCAATGGCTCCCCTTTGAACCATTACTTTCTGGTTGTACCGAAGAGACGATGGGCTTGACGGCAATGGAAACTGTTTAGCGGCTCGGGGATGTAGCCCTGCCTCCCTCGTTTGCTGTTGCAGGTGGTCCCTAACCCCGCATTTCCTGGACAACCCAGGATGTCTGTTGAGCAGATTCCCGCTCCATTGCTTAGGAAGAAAAAAAAGGCAGGAAGCTTTATCTCCTCCATTCACTCTGTATCGGGCACACGTTGCCATTTAAATAAGGAATTGCCCCTCCCTTCACGTTATACCCGGCAGACGACTTCTTTTGAAGTTGTGAATTATTTCCTCCTTTCGCCTTATGCAGATACGTCCATTTGAAGAAGCTTTTTTTCGCCTTATTCCGAGCAAACGTGTCCAAGAAGGCAATATTTCCACACTTTGTCTTATACCGACCCGAGGTACTCATTCAAGGAAAGCATTGCCCTCTTTCATTGCTCCGAACCACAACCAAAAGAATGTAAACCGGATTATTTACAAAACACCAGTACCATGTAATACAGTAGAGTTCAATAAGTATTTCAACGATGATTATTTTAACTTCATCCTGAATAAAATTAGTGTATTTTTGTTCCTTCCTTCACCTTTTTCTTTACTCCTGCTATTTTATTCAACTCTTTAATAATGATTTTACTATTTTTCATTCTAGGTATTTACAACTATCTTGTAAAAAACTACCGTCAGTATACGGTCGAGTGCACGGTTATGGTCTGCCTTTGTGTTGGCAGTATGATACAAACTAGATAGATGTAATTTAGGTCCTTCATCTATTGTTTGTCGTGTCCATGTTCTTTGTAATTTGCGTTGATCTCTTTTTGAGATACTTTTTAAATAAAAAAAGATTTGGTTATTATGACTGTGGTGACAGGTATCTCGTTGATATATGCGCCATATCATGTTGATCTGCTCTAGGTAGTATCTATGAAGTACATCCGCGTATGCCACACTATCTAAGTAGTAGTGCAACAGCAATTGCATGCTGGACAGTGCAATTGAAGAGAACTTAGTCTTGTATACACCTTCGTGCTTAACACACGCGGATACCACAATGAAGACACCAACTAGCGCCCAGCAGCGGTGTGAACAGTTATATTTCATGGAAATTCTTAAACAATCTAGGAAAAGCATTATTTGTCCTGAAAATCCAAGAAAAGCATTCTGTCCGCAAGGATCTTTTCATGTCCTAAACATTTTTAAAACTGATTATATTATTTTAGTAAGTAGATGTCCAACTAACCACCCTTTATTTTCCATCATTGTGTTCTGAGCACTTGTTAGGGTACATGGGGACAACGTTAAGGGTCTCCATCCTTGGCTTGAGCCCAAGTCTGATTCCCATCGACTTTGTTTATTTCTCTGTTAGAATTTTACCGCCAGGCGATTCTGGGTCTGCCTCTGCTGCGATGTCCTGCCGGATTCCAGCGCTTGCTTGCAGATTTCGTCTCTGCTCTAAAGTTGTCTGTTGCCTGCGCCCATTCTGCTTGCTGTGGAGTTGCCGTCGATTTCAGGATCCAGTTGCGAACCCACCAGGCCCGGGCTGTAAAACATAGACATCGGGTGATGACTACTTGTCTCACTGGTGTATAGCATCACAGATTTCATGTTAGAGTTGAGTATTCGAGGTTTGGTGCATTGCCTGGACAGATTGGATATCCATGTTCTATGTTGATCTTGATCCGCCGTCCGACGTTGGCTGGCTTTGGTTTCGACCTTCTCCACTGGTTGCCCGGCTACCGTGGAGTTGGAGTTTTTTGAGTGAGAACATGCGACCAGGTCATTCATCATCTCGTTCGATTGCTCTATGGAGGTAGACTGCTAGAGAGGTCCATGATATGGTCAACTACGATGTGAAATAGCACAAGAGGTATAATACATGCACCCTTGTCTTGCTCTTGTACTCACTCACGATTCCGTGGTCAATCAGTACCAAATGGAGGGACTCTTGAAATTAAATGACCTGCTCCAACATGATGCAAAGCGTGACAGAATAGTTCTCACATGGTCGTCCGAAGCGAAATCCTGCCTACTGCCGTCGGAGAATTGTCAACCTTTCCCTATATCTGAATTAGGAGAGGTTGTCAAAACTTGAAGAAGTTGTTGTAAGTTGTCGAGCCAACGTTCCAGCTGATCAGCTGGATCGATGAGTGACTGACATGTCACGTCTTTATCTATCATCTACGGATTTGTCCTTGCTCCTTCCAGGCGTCGTGAAATATCGAAGAGGAAATGAATATCGCCGCTTGTTGCGGGTTTCCTACCATCGCACAGAAAAGTAACTAGAACAAATTCGTGGCCAAAACCCAAAATATTTTTTTTCAACATTTTTACATTGTTATATTTTTTTAAGATACTCAAGAACATTCTGCATACTGTGGCTATTTCATAAATGTCCCAGATTATTGTAAAAAATACAATTGGGGCTTGAAAATGTGGTTTTGAATTGAATTTTTCGTGCTTTATTAAATGAAGTATCAAGCAAATTTGATTTTTACATGTCAAAAATGTTATTTTCAAGCTATTATTTGCACACAATGAGTAAATTATAGTTGTATGCCTATTTTATGCTTATCACTATAATCAAATTATAAATTTTATGTTTCAGGTGAAAGCCTCTTAAGATCTACTATTTTTGTCTATTTTTCGAGTTTTTCTTTGGAAGAAAAGGTTATCTATACGGCAAGATCCGGCGAAGAGGATTATGTAGGGTGTAACTTCCAGCTATGAACTAAGCATAGCACATGAAAGCTGGTCCGCAAACGTCCGCAAATTAAAATTTGAGATATTTGAATTAAATGTAATTTTTTATCATTTTCAAGCAAATTTTTAACACATATCTATATGGCGCTAGTGACGCTAGTGAAAAAAGATACATTATGGTGTAAAGATAGTGTGCATATATTTTGTCATGACTAGAAATAATAAATCGTTCATAAAGCACGTAATATATTTTTGGAAATCTCATATTTAAACCACTTCCCATAAATTCTGCATTAAATACAGAGAAATCAGTAACAGTCCAAATTTTGGTTGAACTCATTCTTGTCACTCAAGGTTTGAATACGCATTCAATCATATCCTTTACATCTTCTAGAACATCAACCGACATGGTAAAATTGTTTTGGGATATTTGGGAGTGAGAAATTGGGGTCTACAACTACGACATTAGCTTTTCAGTTACTCAAAATTTCGGTATGTATTCAACCCAATCTTTTACATCTTGGATATATATTATAGATTTGGGATATTCTGGGTCATCCAGAAAGAGTTCGGTTTACAACCACGACACTAGTTCTATGTCGTCACTTAAAGTATATAGCATGTCCTTGTAGATCAACGGACATTGTGTGATAGATTCGGGATATTATGGGTTATACAAGCATCAAGGATAGTTTGGATGACCCAGTATATTCCAAAACTATCTTACGATAACTGTCGAGGACATAATGGATATAATCGAAAACATATAGGAACTTTGATTAACAAAAAAGCTTTTTTTAGCAGCTATAGACCTCATGTCCCGAACTTAGAAATAGTTTGGATGACCCAAAAACATCTCAGAGATATCGTACGGTGTTTCCTTGCCTTCCATGACAAACACGTTTGAATGCGTTTCGAACTTTTAAAAACGAGAAAAGCCTTTTGGCAGCTGCAGATCTTAAGTTGTAAAATTAGGGAAAGTTTCGATGGATTGGGACGTCCAATGAAAAAGAGTAGTTAATGGATTGTCACGGTAACTTTTAATTACGGGTTTCTTGCTACTCAGTGAAATTTACGCATTTTAAAACCAATACGTTCACGTAGTCCGATCCAATTTTACACTGTAAGGTGGATACATTGCAGACAAATTGCATTTCACTTATAATTTACATTTATTACTTCACCCCAATAGGCCTAAATAACAGCAAGAAATAGTTTTGGCCAAGATTTGACTTTTTTACTCCTATGTGCATCGTCAGCCCGGAAGTCCTCCTGCGCCCGCTTCAGCAGGCAGGCAGCAGCTTTTGACTTACTTCCCAGACCCGCTTTTAGTTGGCAGTACTAGTAGTATCTAGCTCATCTGGAAATGGATCAGCTAAAAACGGAGACGATGCCTTCCTAAGTCCGTAATGAACGCAACGCTGACATCGCTTTTGGCTATTATCTTCTAATTGGCGACAACGCATTGCTTGGATTCAGCGGTGTCAGGGAAAGCTCGGGCGACCGAGACCGTCCAGAAGATCCAGCTGTGAAAAGATCGTTCGTGGATGTTCTGGAAGGTGGCAGCGTAGAAGATACATAAGTGGGCAGTGGAGAATGCTTTTATCGAAATCGGAGAGAAAAACTTGGGTGAGCTGCTCACTCCGCGAAAAGAATGGATTACGGATGTAACCCGACGGAAGATTGATGAGCGTAGAGAAGCAAACGGTGAGGAAAGTGAAGAATCAGAGAAGTAAAGTAGAATCCGTCATCCATATGTATTCCTGTAAGTGAGAGTAGGGCGCTACTGCAAACAGGACAGGCGGGCATGGGTGGACTTCCTGACCGTGACCGATGAAGAAAGGATGGGTGCAGCAACCGAAGGTTATTACCTCAATTTCTCTTTGACTTGGACAGCTGAAGTGTTGGTTCGAGAACTTCGAATAGCGTCTTCAAGTCTCAGCCAGTGTTCTTCGAAAACCACCCATCCATGAAGTATTGGCTAATGATAACAAAACACTTTATTAAAGCTTGTCCACGTTAAATTTCGGACACCTAGGTACTGTCCAATTGATTTGTCGCCATTTTTAACAATTTGGGCGTGTTCAAAATATCTGAAAGCAGCACATAAAGCAGACAGATTCAGCTGTCATGCAAATTGATCGTCTCAGTGGTTCGTGAATATTTTCAAAAATTGCCTGATGAGATGGGTGTTTGAAATTTAACAGGCTTTAGTACTGCGACGCTCATTTATACTGAGTGGGTTCAAAGGGCTGACCGTTTGCTTTTTTGCGGCGTCTAACCATCAAAGTCAGTAGGACCAGGATGTTGAGTGTCAACGGAAACAGCACCCCCCCCTCCCCACTTTGCAGTAGCCGGACGATCGGAGGATTTAAATATCTTGACAGTCTGATATCAGCAGATAGCGAAATTGGGGTCGACATGGAATCACGAGCTGGGGATAACTTTGCTAGTTATCGAAATATTTGGAAACCCAACCGGATTGATCCACGCACCAAAGTTCGAGTGTACCACTCGATCTTGAAACGTGTTGAGTATATAGGCAAATATAACGCAGATGATGTTTAAAATTTACAATTCGGATTCGGATTTGCAAGCAAGAGTCCCCTTAATATGTGTGACCTGATAGGATATATAATATTTATGCCGATAGATATATATGCTGTTAATTTCATTGGAAATACTCGGTATGTAAGGCAACTCTCTGATAACTTTTTTTTTCAACGCAATTTATACAAACTTTGTGTTATTTGGTAGTCCAGGAAGTCGCAAATGCATTGCCAGTGAGTAGTCATATACAAATATTACAGATAACACGGAAAGTCATGAAAAAAAATGATTTCAAAAAGTGCCTGGGCAATACGCCCACCTTAACCAAATACGTTTCATAGCGCTTCATTAGTATTTTATCAATCCCATAATAAAAAGGTTATACAAATCCTTATGTGTTTGACATTGAAAAACCAGCATAAGTCCATTTAAGCAAATTTGAATTACATTTCGATAGTTTCCATATAATTTGGAAGCAACTGCTGCAAGCTCGCCGCACTTGTGTCCAGTTGGTAAGGGCATATTGTCCTACCTAGACCAGGGAAACATATTTATGAAAAACGTTACATTTTTGAAGATGGAAGCAATTTTATATCATATTAACCACTGCGAAAAGTTATTTTGTTGCCTAACTGAGTGTTCCAACTGCAAGTTTTGCGGACAGTATGCTAGTGTCGCTTCAAAATGTTGAGCAAACAAACATTAAAAGTTTCATCAAAACTGTAACTTTTTGTATTTTGCAAATATTTTCATTATGTAATACAAAAATACTTCCACATTCACATAGTATGATGGTTTTACAAATATTTATAGGTACCAACTGATTTTGACCCTCAGTTAGTTATAGTTGTCTAGAAATCAATGTTGTGCGTTTTGGCCAGATGGGGCGCATTATACCGTCATACCCTACATACTACCGACTGTGCATGTCTCACACAAAATGTTCATACAGTGTGAGATTCAGCAAAGGCGTCGCCGTGTTGTGTGAACATTATTTATGCGATATGAACTTGACTTTAAGTATGCAGACTATTCAGCTTCCCAAGTAGCACTTGTAACAACTCTTAAATATGAAAAATAAATGAAAGGTTACATAATGGTTGGATTTAGGATGCTTGAAACCTGCCAAGTCACGGTTGATTGCATTCGGGTAATTTTTCAGTCATCTTGAAACTAAATGTGTTATCAGTTTTTAAGCAGTTACAGGGTAATTGAATTGTAACCATAACATTGAACTGTCATAAGCATTCAAGCCACAATAAAGTTTTTAATTAGTTACCGAAAGACTATCTGGATAGTAGATGCCAAGTAACAAAAACAACACAATAATATCATGATATATAGTGGGGGAGCCTCCATCCTGATTTGAATTCCTAACACCATTGATGTCTGGTGCCGAATTATAATCTTGATGCAGAGATACTGCACTTAATAATTAAAATAAAACACAATGCGAATTATTCCAAAAGTTGCCAAACGTCAAACGAAGCAAGTTACCCTGCAACATCAATAGCTATGGAAGCAAATTACAATGTAACTAAATTCAATGTTGAGCTGAGTCACATCAGTGTTGCAAAAAAATATTGTTACTAGTAACTAATCTTCGCAGGCGTACTAGTTGCAATGTAACTTGTTTATGATTTTTTAAAATGATAGGTTACTTGTAACCCGTATGTAACGGATTTGTATAGCCCTATTTATATGATCAACACTGCATGTGAAATGATTTTGTCCATATCGGAAATCGTTGTATACTGAAAAATTTCATGTGCACTTAGAAAAACGAATTTCGGTATTATCGTTTACAGTACCGTCAACTGGGGGGAAGATGATCATTGAGGTGAAGATGATCATTTGATGTGTCAGTCAAAAGTGCCAATTTTTTTTATGAAACGGTAGTCAACAATATTCTCCGTTCAAGTAATGTTACCGCTAGGTAGAAATCCGAGTTTTTCGATTATAATCATGAAAATGTGTTTTGTGGAAGAAAGAGAGAGATAGTCATAAATGACGCTATTTTCGTTTCAAATATTGACTTCGTAGTCTTCTTTATGTAGTAAATTCAACATTCATACAAATAACCTAGTGTATTTTGACTACTAGGTCATAATGATTTTAGTACAGCTGTCTTGATCAACTTCACCCCAAACCAGATTACTCAAAAAATGTGTGATAATTTAATTTATTTTAATAAATGCGAACGCATTTCAGAAAACTAAAGTTGTTGATTATTGCAACGTATGGCAGTACATGTTTTGAAAATATTTGTTTTGATTTAAAATGTAAACACACATTGTTATTGCATGATTTGTCTTAAAAATGATCATCTTCCCCCCAGTTGACGGTACTAAAAATTATCGTCTAGTTTAATATTGTTTAGTGCACAGCAATTTGACAAAACTATGATTTGTCTTAACAGGCATTAGTTTTATAAAATAAGGTAGGTCGAACGTACTTGAGTGTTAACTCAATACAGTTACAGTTACCTCAAGTTAAAGTCTATCTACTGCCTAATACCTTTCCGAGAAAAGTCGACTTTTGCTTCTTTGAAAGATAATATCTCGGAAATTTGTTTATTTTTTTTTTCACATAGCTGTTTTTTTCCATAACTTTTTGAACCAAGAACAACAACAGTGCATTAATGATTAGATGCTCCTTTTCGACCAAAGTGCTTGTTTTATAAAATGTGGGAAAATACTTATCCGGCAGAATTTTTGTATCGATCTTCCTATGATATTACCAGTGGAAAAAAATTCCATTCCTATTTATAAAGGAAAACGAAACCCAAAGGTGTGCATAAGTGATGCTAAAATTATGTCATTTAAAAATTAATAATTATCTAACTATGAAGTGTTCGTTGAACAACTGCTTTTGAAAGATGTTGATAAATCTACGGCTTCCATAAGGGTCATGTTTTGGAATTGACAGTATGAAAAGTAAAAAATATAGAGATGCAAATTAGCAAGAAACGATTGAGCCATACACGAACTTTCACGTAAGGCAGAAGCATTATCCAAATCCAAAGATGAGTACAATAAAAAATTACATAAGTTATCAAATCTTTTGAACTATCATGTATGCGGTCGTTTGATGAAATATGCTCGGAAAAATGCCTATATAATATGTTTTTGGTAAAAGATTGATATAATAAATAAGAAAACGGCTGTTTCTATGAATCTACTTTTAATTTCAAATTCGGGATTTAGAGATTTAATAATGGAGACATTTTTTCTTTACTGTTATTGATACTTATTTAAGCACAAAATGCATTCATGTTATTATAAATGATAAAACCTAAAAGTTGGTTTAACTGAGGGCGCGAGGTTTTATGCTAGCTAAAATGATAGGTTTCACCAAAAATTCCATTCCGCACATTAATCTCTGCTAATATCACATAAAAATATCACTTCGCATATAAACATTTACCATTTGTTATTTTAGATTCATGTCTTCAACTTTCTGATTACTGACATTCAATTTCAGTGACATTGTGACCAGATTTGTTTTATTTTCTTATTAAATACATAACAAAGTTTCATGACAACAAATAAAATGTTGACAAGTAGAAGTCACTAAATAGTTACAAAGTGGCAATCAAGACCAGAATGTTTCAGTTACTGTAACATGGAAATGTTACGGATTGATTACAGTGCAACGTATAGTTAGTTACATAGTAGCTCAATTTTTTGCGCTTTTTTGGTTGCACTAGTGTTACAAAAACAGTTACAGTTATTAAAATTTCACATATAATTTTGTCGCATATCGATCACCGTAATTCAATTGTGACAATCTGTGCTACTTGGGTTTGCTACCCTTTCAAATATTCTTCTAGCTAGGTAGGGGAAATGACGGCTTTGGCAGGTTTTGTTCTATTATTTTCAGGGGTTTTTGTATAACTAATTATGCTCAAATTTAGCCTAAACATTCTTTGCATATCAAAGAATATTGTGGCCAAATATCATAAACTTTGGTCAACAATAACCCCCTGACAATAATAGAACAAAACCTGCCAAAGCCGTCATTTGCCTTACATAAGAAATTTTGACGGATTTAAAAATTGGTTCTTAAATTATTCAAGTTTTTAATACATAGTATCTTGGATCGTCCTCAGGAATTTGTCTGTTTTTAATATGAACAGTTTTCATTTTGAACCCTAATAAACTGCACATTTTTGAAATATTTTAGTTCGTGAGATTGAAAATCGTGAACTCTGGAACGCAGAATAAATACAAAAGCGCAAAAATAAGCTAGATATTAGTTAATTTGATGCTAGTACCGATAAAATTGAAAATGATCTCCGTTAATATAAAAGAAATATATTCAAGGAATTAACAGTATTTTCTATTTTCTTCCTAAGCTACCTGTGCCCTAACATTTTTTCTTTTCCTTCTTGTCTGCATCCCAATTATTAATAAATGTTGTTTCTTCGTAAAAAATACAGTATTCAAATTGAAATCCTGCCACGTCATGTTGTTCGACCGTTGCATTATTGAGAAAACTTTCAAACGAAGAACTTTCCACTCATCCCATCTAATGAATCCTTTCCCCATACGTCGAATTAAACCTGTCTCTCTGACTCTAACCAAACAAGTGTAGAAAATCGGGAATTTCCATAAAACAAATCAAACACTCAACCTGCCGCTCCTGGCTGTGCCCATCGTTCCATATGAAGCAATAAGAGGTTGAAGAAAAACAAACTCCTTTTTCTAGTTTCGATAGTCCCACCTCGCGCTTCCCCCCGGTTCGACTCCGGCTGGTCGATGCACCGCATCTTCAGGTCGATGACTTGTGCATTTCGTTTGTATCTTTTTCTCTCTTATTTTTTGGTTTTGTATCCTAGAACATCAAGTGTTTTGCCTTCCTACTGAAGAAGGGGACGAAGGATTTGTTGTTGGAGTGTTCATAGCTTGTAATAAATGTATGAAACATTATTTATTGTACTACGATCAACTAAAATCTAGTGAAATGCAGTGTATTATGCAAAATTCGTTATTGTATGGCAGCTTTAAAATTCCTAAGCATTCCCATGCTGTAACGCATAAAGATCCGCATTCAAGCAGTTTTTCAACGTAGGCCTATTCCACGAACATGCACATATCCAGGCCACGAAAGGCATAAAATAGAGAAAATAAATCGGAGAACTCCCCATCGCCGCCTAGGCGCGAACATCATCAAGTCCTTGACTTGACTTCGAACGCCAAGTTGAATGACCTTCTTTTCCTTAGAGCGTGTAGAGATTAGATTTTCTCCGCTTCCTTCTTGTGAATACAATCGCCGGCATAGAGCAGAGCAATCGACAGAAGCAACGGCATAGAAGTGCTATGCTACGGCCGGCACAGTTGCGGATCGCTGGACAAAAGCTAGAGAAAACTTATAAGTGATTGTTTGGACATTCCAAGGACTGACTAAAAGCATAATATTTGCATGATGCTTTCGAATTTTACAATTTTAGGAAACGAACAAATAATCACGATACATCGTTTTGTCGAGGAAAATTATTGAGATATTCCGAATGTCACTGTTACTACATCAACTACTACATCTATCGTAAGAGTTCCCGAAAACTTTACATAATTTACAAACATAATTTCATGATATTTTTACTGCAATTAATTATTTTAAAATTTCGTCCAACTTCCAGCCACTGTTTACCGGGATCTGATCATCGCGCATCGTCGTCTTCATAGCCTTCGTCGTCGTCGTCGTCGTCGTGGTCCGTTCATTCCCTTTTGGCTGCGGGAGTAGTGTAGGAACCTGGCAATCTCAAGACTCTCCTATAGGCATGTTGTGCTACGGAGCTATAATAGGCGGCTTTTTCCTCCTCCTCGTCCCCCCCACAAACTATACCCACACAGAGACACGGACGGATGATGATCGCTCGGTTGGGAATTATTCCTGCCGTTTCAGCCCAGAGTCCGAGTCTATCTCTCGTCATGTTCTGCTGGCTATGTTTTATGCTATTTACAGAAGTGTTTGTTCCACGACTCGGTAGGGACACGGCAGGTATTTCCGTCCATCGTCGTAGGGGCTAAAACCAAGGAAAGCAACGTACATTTGCTAGAACTCCACTATAGCAGAACGTTTCTCCTGAGTTTACGATTTGGTACGTATGAGTTTTACAAAAAAGCGTCTTTTTTATTGGTTTTCGAGACTATGACGAACAGACGAAAATACCTGCCGTGCCCCTATTCCTTTTCCTATGCGTTGCATGCAGCTATTTGAAGGCGATCGCTCCAGTCAGTCCACCGACGACCATCCAAAATCAGGAATAAACAAATTGCGCTGAGTGGTGGTCCTCCAGAAAGTCGCGCCGAGAGACGGAGAAGGTTTTTGACGAAGACGATGGGAACTCTTTCTCCTTAGTGATTAGTTTAGATGTTGAATCGGCCTTCTCTATAGTAGATTCCTGCTATGTATTATCGGTTGGAGGGTAGCATTGCGGGGTGTGAGCGCGGCTAAACAGTTTTCGGGTTCTCTCCTTTTCGGTAGGTACATGCACCACCTCATCGTTGCCACGTGGGAAGATTGGGTAGATGAGTAAGGTGCGTTGCTTTTTTTTGGAATGAGGTTTTTAACCTTTTGCTAACAACGATTTCAGATGAAATATGAGTTAGGGCTATCCATTTGAAAGGATGATATTTTGAGGATAGTTTTTTTTTAATTTGACGGAAGGTAGGATGAATATTTAACTCATGTACATATGAGTGGAATAAGCAAATTTGCTCTTTAATAAAGTAAAAAACTTATCTTTTAACGAAATAAAGCGTCGGGTGGCAGTATACGATTAAATATTTTTCTTTTCAAATTGTGTTGATTTTATGAGGAATCTTAATCCAGTTATACAAAGCTTTATACATAAATTAAGAAAAACATATTTTTGTATATGAACATTAATGAATGATCCATAAAAAAAACGATCCGCAAATAACACCAGCTTGTTCCATTAAACGCTACCTTTCATACATGGAATAGTTTGGGAATCCCCATTGGGGACGCCGAAATCAAGATTTTTGTTATGAGAAACAAAACAATTTATTAGTCATAGGACCAATTAATAAAAAACCTACTATAAATTTCGAAAGTTCATGGTGAGAATATTTTGAGTAATCTAGATCACCCAAAAACTATCTCTTTTATCCATTGGCGTAACTACAGGGGGGCTAGGGGAGGCTTTAGCCCCATCTAGCAAGCCTACCTCCCCTCTAGAAAATGTGTTACTTTGCATAAGTATTGCACATATCTAGCCCTGATTATAAATGAAAGTAATGCAGAGAATGAACTGTCTTTATTATCCCTCTCCAAGGGGCAACTAACTCTAAACTTTCGAAAGTATCCAAAAATACTAACAAATACTAGCGAAAAACTACGTTGTATCTACGGTAAATTGATCGAAGAGCCCTGGTTAAGAAAGCATGAAACACAACGCCACCCAGTCGATACAGTCCACCCAGTTTTAGGCAACACATGATTTCAGTCTCCTTTAAATTCTTAAAAAAAAACACTGAACAACTATTTCTATTACTATTAATTTTTGAGCAACTTTTGGAGCCAACGTTTGGGTTTGATGGTATTGAAAACATAAAATGCGGTTTGAAAGTTTTCTAGAACCTGTGGAAGGTAGAAATCAGGTGTTTCCTATACGAAGGAGCACTGTGTTTCATCAACAATCCGACAAACGCCATAACAACCGAACTAGCAACCGTTTCATTGTTTGATGAAAATCGTGGATACTAGAAATATCACGAAATACTATTGCGGGACAATGAGTGATACTATCCCAAAGTTTAGAGTTACTTGCCCCTTGTCCCTCTCTTTAAAACACTACACAGCAAGTTGAATCTATTGTTGCGATAGGAATGAATAGGATTTACATAATTGCCTGATATATTTTTTAAGATTTTGAAATTTCTAAGATATTTATTTGAATAAAAAAAATACAACTAAAATACTGAACTACCTGTATTGTCTATATTGAGCAAACATGAAATTTTGGACAAATTTTATTTTCAAATGGCTTAGAATGCTAACTTTTCCTTAGGTTACCGTAGATTTTCTAACAAATCCTGATTTTTCAGCGGAATTTATCAGCAAATCATCAATTCATAAAGACTTTTTTCCAAAGTTTTGTGAGTAATTGTTATCTAAAACGAGTGTATGATCTTTACTGCCTGTAATTACATAACTGTCCCAAATTAATAGGAAACCCAGCAAAGATGGGACAACTATGCGGTTACAGGCAGTTTAGCTTTCCAACCAAAACTTATCCTATAAGATGCAGCGCATCTCAGGACTATTCATACAAATACGATGCAGCGTGTCGTATGCCTGTATCGAATCTAAACGTTTCGAAGACATTTCTTTAAGCAGATTTTTCTAGTAAAGTGTTCTAAGGATTTTGCTGTTATGAAAAAAAAAACAAATTTATCCACCGGTGATGATGATGCCTTTCTCGATTCAATATGTTGAATTCGAATTAATGTTGTAAATGCAGTGCTTATTGCCTACATCTCGGCGGTAAAAAGATTTGGTGCAATTCTAGTACGTTGCTTAAAAATTACTTACCGTGGGTTACCGTGGGTTGCGCCACGGCTAAAATGATTAATGATTCAAAGTGCATTTGTGTTTTTATTGATTAAAAAATAAAAATATAATCCAAACTGCTTGATTTATTAAAAACCCAGATTAATCCACCTAGCGTTGGTGGTACCTTTCTCGCATTTAGTCACCAACACCACCAACCTTATATGGGGTTAGACACCAACCTTATATGGGGTTTATATGGTCCGATGTACCATTTTCTTCATAACTTCGAAACGCAATGACTGATCGTTATGAAATTCAATAGTGATCAACAAGGTTTTGTCCCCTGTCCAATGAAACTTGTTGCGAGAAAATCAGTTACGGATTACTATACGAAAAGTTGTCTAATGTTTTTTATAGCTTTTGTGCACACACATACACACACACATACACACATACATACACACGGACAGACAGACATGTGCTCAGCTCGTCGAGCTGAGTCGATTGGTATATAACACTATGGGTCTCAGAGGCTTCTATAAAAAGTTCGTTTTCGGAGTGAAATGATAGCCTTTCGGTACAACTTAGTTGTGCGAAAAAGGCAAAAACAAAAACAATAGTGTCCAACTAGGAAATTTGCTCCGTCGAATGAAACCAGTTGCACTCGAATCTGTTAAGCCCTTCTATATGAAACGCTTTTAACAAAAAAAATATTTATGGGCTACACACATACACACTTTTGGAGTGAAATTATAGCCTTCTGGTACAACTTTGTTGTACGAGAAAGGCAAAAACCAATTTAATTCACCGAGTAGTGATACTGCCTTTCTCACATTTAGCCAAGACACCAACCCTATATGGATCTAATATAGTGCGATGTACCATTTTCTTTATAACTTCTTAACGCAACGGTTGATCGTTACCAAATTCAATAGTGATCAACTAGAATTTGCCCTCTGTCGAACGCAACTTGTTGCAAGAAAATCGGTTAAAGATTACTATATGAAAAGTTGTCTAATGTTTTTCTTAGCTTTTGTGCACACACATACACACACACATACACACGGACAGACAGACATGTGCTCAGCTCGTCGAGCTGAGTCGATTGGTATATAACACTATGGGTCTCCGAGACTTATATAAAAAGTTCGTATTCGGAGTGAAATGATAGCCTTTCGGTACAACTTTGTTGTACGAGAAAGGCAAAAACGAATTTTCAATTATCACCGAAGGCTTCTTTCGCAGACTTATTTTGCTTCTTGAGGCTGTGAACCATTCCACCGATTCGTTTAACTTTTAGTTAAAATTTGACAGTTCGATGGAATGGTTCATAGCCTTAAGCTCTTATTGTCGATGCAGCAATATAACCAATGAAAATGTCTTAGTAGGCGTTAAAAAGTATAGTGATTTTTAAGTTGTTTACAAAGTTCATCACTAAGTTAGGTAACAACTCGTGCAGCTTCTTAGACAGTTTATTTGATAATATAGGTCAAATATGTTCCTATAAGTTAATTTGTTTTTAAACTAAATTAAAAACTTATGACAAATGAGTTGTATTGGGATGTAGAATGGATTTTTCTAAATCATCCTAGAATTTATTTTAACAGGAAAGAAAGGTTAGTTTGTTGTGGTCAAATCGCCTTCAAAGCTCGTAGAAATGGTCATTGAAAGCCGAAGAAAATAATTTTCCTCACTAATTTATCCAATATTTTATCTATAATGTATGCTAGGTTCGAAGCAAATCAATAAAGCCCTAAAAGATCAGGGTCGAGCTTCACACCTATGGTTTTCTGAACCTATTAAGGTTTTTGGGAAACCAACAAGATTTCTAGCATTTAATTGCATATTATTCGGCAACTCGGCCGTACGAAAACCATTTTTTTGTTAAATATCTTGGCTGTGCATATGCACAGCATATGTTTCGAAATGGACAAATTGATATGAAATTTGCGAAAAAGAATCCACGTGTCTTGGAGGGACTCGAACCCTCAACCTCCTACTCTCTAGCTAGCTAGGTCACGAAAAGTTTAAAATTCTCATTCAAATCGTGTTTTAACATTGGTTGTTTTATTTCCAATTTTGGACACTATTACTATCACCATTCAGATGACCGAATTCTGCAGGGCCCGTGTAGGGCAGGGTTACTACACGAATTCATGAACAAATTTTTTTGCTTGCATGTAGTCCAAAAAATGTTAATAATGGCCACGGTTGACTCCAAATCCAAACACTCCGACTCCAAAAAACCAGAACTTATAAGTACGAGTCCAATAGAGAAAAAGACAAAACTTTTTATCATACCATGGGCACTGTAGGGTGGCTCAAATTAGCATAGAAAAAACTTATTCTAAATTTTTGGATGAACCGCCCTTTTATTCCATTCTTTTTGATGCCCTGGTGATCCTGACAAAATTTCAAGAAAGAATTTGATAATACTGAATGTTATGCTAAAACCGCGAGAAGATTAGGGTTTACCCGACAAAGTAATAAGCATTTTTCCGAATGCGAACCACAACTGACACTCTCATAATTACCAATCAAAACGATCGGGCAATGTGTCGACAGCCACATGTAGTGAACCATCAAATGGCGTAAGGTGTCCGAAGTGCAAGTGGCTCCCGCTTGCCTACAGTCAGAATAAACTCCACACGGGAGATCTCTGAAACGGCCATTTCCTAAATTGAGCCAAAATAGGTCGTGCAACACCTCAAACTCCATGATTTCACATAACAATGATCGGAATGATATTTTCAGGGCTCATGGCCAACTCGGGTTCGATCTGGTCACAAGCCAGGGGCCTCCGGAATGGCCATTTCCTAAATTGAATCAAAATAGGTCGTATGACACCTCAAACTTTATAATTTTACAAAACAATGATGAGAATGAAATTTTAAGGGGTTTCTGCGTCACTTGGGTTCAATCTGGTCACACCGGTCACAAGCCGGAGGACAGAATGAGCTTTTTCTGAATTGAGTCACAGCACATCGTGTGACACCTCAAACTTCATGATTTCACAATGCAAATGAGAAAGAGTTTTACAGTCCCTACACTAGAGTGGCCAAGCCTAGTATGGGGAGAAAAAAAAGTCGTCGGATTCTACGGGGCACCCTCCAGGATTTTGCCTTTAGGTAAGAAAATCATTCTCTGAAAATTTCAGTCTGATCGGTTATTGCATAAGCTGGCGCAATTGATTTGAAGTTAATATGGGGGTTTCAGGCGAAATATATGAGAAAATACACCTCTGTTACTATTTCGTACAGGAAATTGGATGGAAGAGCCCGATTGGGCCCAGATTTGCAGGAAATTAAGTTAACATGCCCATGAACAATTTGACATAAAATTCTACTATTATTAAATAAACTTTAAATTAGTTTTTGGCTCATTTATTTGGAGTTGGGTTGAGTATTTTGAAATTCATTAATTGCCATGATTCAAAGGTGCCTGCGATGCGTGATTTCGCACGCACTGAAACATAAGTAACTGCACGCGCGCCACAACACATATCGTAGCTACCTTCGATTCCATGCGCTTGTTTTCAAGGCAATTAATGAATTATAAAGTGATTAACAGAACTCCAAATAAATCAGCCAAAAACTGATTTAAAGTTTATTTAGTAATAGTAGAATTTTATGTCGAATTGTTCATGGGCATGTTAACTTCATTTCCTGCAAATCTGGGCTCAATCAATATTAACTTCAAATCAATTGCGCCAGCTTATGCAATAACCGATCAGGCTAAAATTTTCAGATAATGATTTTCTTACCCAAAAACAAAATCCTGGGGGTGCCCCGTAGAATCGGATGACTTTTTGTATCCTAGGCCAGTCTACCCTACACACTTAAATCATTCCACAAATTCCGGTGAATTCTGCTTCAATTCACCGAAATCTCAACAGCAGAATTGTTCGGTAATTATTTCACAAAATTTTCGGCGATTTTTCCTTTGTTCAACTGTCAAAATTACCGAAAATCTGTAAAATTATTCACCGAACAGTTCTGCTGTTGAGATTTCGGTGAAATTTCCCAGAAATCTGCGATTTATTTTAAATGTGTAAGTTTCAATCTGGTACACAAGCTGCATAATGCGGAGGACCTTCATTCCTTAAGTTAAGTCAAAACAGATCATATCACACTTCAAACTTCATAATCCGGTCACATTGGCCACAATCCGAAGACCTAAGAAATGGACATTTTTTTTTAATTCAATGAAAATAGGAGGTGTGTCACCTCATGCTTGATGCTTTCACGAAACAATGAAATAAATTCTGTTTTTGTGGCTCTTAGGCGATTCGATCACATTGGCTGCGATCCGTTATACCTACTCAAACTTAAAACAGGTTGTCAAAATCAAACCTAATCTAGTCGGATTGAACCCAAATTGCCAGGGAATCATAAAAATATCATTCCGATTTTCCGAAGCTCAAAATAATTTTCTTAATCATTCCGATATTTATTTTGAAAAATTATGAAGCTGGCGGTGCCACACGACCTGTTTTGACTCAATTGAGAACCATTAGTTTCTTCAGATTGAAGCCGATGTAACCGGAATCAATCCAAGTGGAACGCTGGGAGTCCCATCGTTGCATTTTGTAATTAAGAAGTTTGAAGTGTCTCACGACGTACTTTAACTCAATTTGGAAAATGGCCACTCCTAAAAATATTATTTATTATATATATATTTTTTTGAGGTGTCACACGATGTATTCTGATTCAATTTTAACCTTTCCGTCACTGACGTCTTTCTGAAAGTCTTTCATAAATTAAAACTGCTGTCGGAATTCGAAGACCTGGATTGTATCTGATGTGACCGGATTGAAACCAAGTAGCCCAGGAATCCTAAAATTATCTTTCTCGTCATGAAGATTGAGGTGTTACACGGCATGCTGGGACTCAATTTAAAAAAGGCCCATTCTGTCTTCCGAACTTCTACTGATGTGGACAGATTGAACCCAAGTGGCCCAGGAACCCCTTAAAATATTATTTCTATTTTGACTCAATAGTTGTTTCGCCGAATATAACATTCGGCCAAACAGACCATTAGGCCGAAAGTCATTTGGCCGATAGGGTGATAAAGCCAAATAGGTCATTTGGACGAATAGGTCATTTGGCCGAAAAGAAGTCATTTGACTGAAAAGATCATATGGCCGAATAACCATGTGGCCGAAAAGGTCATTTGGCCGAATAAGTTATTCGTCCGAAAAGGTCGTTCGGCCGAATGTGTTATGTGATAAGTGAGAAATGATGAAAGAGAAATGAGAAAAGATACGTCTCACTTCTCACTGCTCATGTCATACATATCACTGTGAAAAATGAGTAGTGCAAAGTGAGTATTGAGACTTCCAACTTTTCACAGTAAGCAGTGAGAGATGAGAAGAAAAAAATGAGTAGTAAGACGTCTCGCTACTCACTTCTCACTCATCATTTCTCATATAACACTGTGAAAAGTGAGAAGGGCGAAGTGAGAAGTAAGACGTCTCACTACTCACTCCTTCTTCTTCTTATTGGCATTACGATTCTATCACAAGCGCTCGAATGACATATACCCGAATTCCATTCGCCCGAATAACAAAGGCCCGAATGCAATAAATACCCGAAAAGACCAAACGCCCGAAAAGATCATTTGCTCGAATGGATCACACGCCCGAAAAGACCATACCCCTCGAATTGGTAATACAGTCCAGCAGATTTTTTAGGAGTAATTTCCCACTGATGTTTTATGATCCATGTTAGAGTTAAGGGCATAATATGATCGCTTGTTTCTACGGATTTGCTAGGATTAAGGATCAAAAGTTTATGGATCTTTATCTTAAATCACGAAACACAAAAAATGATATTTCCTTTAATGATTGTAAAGGAAGGAATCATATTCTCTTAGTATAATCAAAATGCATGCTTTAAAAGAAGATATCGAACCTAAAAGAAAATATCGAAAAAATACTAGAACACGAAAAATAATATATACTATGATCACCTTGATGAAAATTGTCATTTGACTAAATAACTCTGAAAAACAGCCTATGTTTGAAAGAAGGCTAAATTACAGAATGCAGTTGTAACACTGAAAATTCCAATAATGATAAAACTCACAGAGAACCCCCTATGTTTAAAAGAAGGAAAACATCTAGAAATGATTATTATCAGGTGAAACACAAACCTACATATTAATATGCAAAACTCGAAAGAACAGCCCAACTTTTGTCACAATTATCTTTTTATGTAACTTCCACCTAATTTTCTTTAAACTTTAACCTACAAGGCTTAGAATGAGTATCCAAAGTAAAATCTATTATCAGGCCAAGGCCTTTTGATCAAGGTAGATTTTAATGGTCATAATGCCAATTGGCATAAGAGCATAATTCTGCCTTCTTTATCGCTTAGGCTGTTCTTTAGTGACATCTATTATGCCTTACGACATGTAATTTTTAAGACAAAACATGCAAAATAATGTGTGTTTACATTTTAAATCGGAATAAATATTTTCAAAATATGTACTGCCATCAGGGATTGAATCCTAAAGATAAAGAACAAGTCTCTCACTTATCATCTCTGTATAAATACACAACATGTAGCATACCGCGAGAGACGTTTTTCGCAAGCTGTCATGATAGAGAACTAATCCGGGAGGCTATACCCCATAATAAATTTCTTTTAGAAAGCTCCAAATGTGGGGAGCAGTGGCTCTGATGCTGCATTTCAACTTGTTCTGCACAGCTGTGTCCTGGAGTCCTGGAGAGTCCTGGAGCAAATTCCGGAGGAATTTCTGGAGGAGCTTCCGGAAGAATTCCTGAAGGGACTTCCGGAGAAATTTCTGGAGGAACTTCCGGAGGAATTCCTGGAACTTCCGGAGAAAGTCCTGCAGCAAATTTCGGAGGAATTCCTGGAGGAGCTTCCGGAAGAATTCCTGAAGGAACTTCCGGAAAAATTCCTGGAGGAACTTCCGGAGTAATTCCTGGAGGAACCTCCGGAGGAATTCCTGGAGGAACTTCCGGAGGAATTCTGAAGGAGCTTCCGGAGGAATTCCTGGAGGAACTTCCGGAGAAATTCCTGTAAGAACTTCCGGAGGAAGAGCAATTCCTGGAGGAACTTCCAGAGGAATTGCTGGATGAACTTCCGGAGGAATTCGTGAAGGAACTTTCGAGCTTTTCGGTGGTTATTTAGCGTTTCAGTCTATATTGTGAATCAAAACCAACTATTTTTTCGAATCCTTGAAAAAATGAATCCGATAAGGATCGAAACGTTGGAGAAAGAAAACATATAGTTGTTTTTCATTCACAATATAGACTGAAACGCCAAATAACCACCGAAAAGTACATTGCTAACAGTCGAAATCAAACAAGGAACTTCCGGAGGAACTCCTGGAGGAACTTCCGGAGGAATTTTTGGAGGGTCTTCTGGAGATTTTTTTAGGAGCTTCCTGAGGAACAACTGGAGGAATTTTCAAAGAAAATCCTGGTGGAGTTTCCAGAGGGATTCCTGGAGGAACTTTCGAAGGAATTCCTGCAGATACTTCTGGAGGAATTCCTGAAGGAATTTCTGAAGGAATTCTTGGACACTCACAAAACGCGATACGAGACTGGACACCACACTTATGGTTCTTGTAAACGAAAAAGGATTTTTAAAATTTACCTTTTGTCGACCGGTTTCGGGCTCGCTGTTGCCCATCTACAGGACGTGGTCCAATCAGTTGGACCACATCCTGTAAATGGGCACCATCGAGCCCGAAACCGATCGACAAAAAGGTGAATTTTAAAAATCCTTTTTCGCTTGTAAGAACCATAATTGTTGCGTCCAGTCTCCGTCGCGTTTTGTATGTGTGATACAGTTCTTACGTTAGCACAAATCTCAAAAAATAAGTAATTCTTGGACAATTGGAACTTTCGAAGGAATTCCTGCAAAAACTTCTGAAGGAATTCCTGGAGGAACTTCTGAAGGAATTCATGGAATATTGGAAGTCCTTTCGGTGGATTTCCGGAAGGAGCATCCGGAAGAATTTTTGGAGTATCTTCTGGAGACATTTTTGGAGGACCTTCCTGAGGAATAACTGGAGGAACTTTCAAAGGAAACCCTGGAGAAGTTTTCAGAGGGATTCCTGGAGGAACCTTCGGAGGGATTCTTGGATGAAATTCTGAGGGAGTACATGAAGGAACTTCCGAATGAATTCTTGTAGGAACTTCCTGAACGAGGAATTCCTGGAGCTTTCGGATTTCTTCTTCTTCTTCTTCTTCTTCTTCTTCTTATTGGCATTACATCCCCAATACTGGGATAGAGCCGCCTCGCAGCTTAGTGTTCATAAGCACTTCCACAGTTATTAACTGCGAGGCTTCTAAGCCAGGTTACCATTTTTGCATTCGTATATCATGAGGCTAACACGATGATACTTTTATGCCCAGGGAAGTCGAGACAATTTCCAATCCGAAAATTGGCTAGACCGGCACCGGGAATCGAACCCAGCCACCCTCAGCATGGTCTTGCTTTGTAGCCGCGCATCTTACCGCACGGCTAAGGAGGGCCCTTATTTAAGTGTGTTAAAACGCTACGAATCTCCGGAGCAATTCGTGGCATCAAATAACATTATCCATTATGTTCTGATATGTTTAAAGCTGACAATCCATCAACTAGAATTTAATTGAAGGTTTTTTTGGTAATTGAAATTAAATCAAATCGTTCCTAGAAATAATGAAAATCATCTTTAAAAAAATCAGAATTTCTTAAATTTCTGAAACCAATCCGGCTAATTCACATGCATTGCGTTTTGCAACAGCGGCAATAGTGCGGTTGCTATTCCGTTGCCGCACTTCATTGCGTTTACCCTTTAACATAAACTAATATAAACAGGGTAATATCAGGGTCACTCATGTATGATAAGAGAAACAGTTAATGCTGAGATTTTCAAAAGATTGAAATAGCAATGTTAAATAAAGACACACAAACTTTGATTACAAATACATAATTTTTTTTTTTTTTTTATTTACAATTCAGTTCTAAATAGTTTCGATAGATTTTTTTTATCAAACTAAGGCAGTTCAAATTCAAATATAAATTAAACTTGCCATCCAAACTCAACAGCTACAGAAAAAATGTTCTCTTCCAAAACATGCATGTATATACCAGAACGATTCTGGTGATTCACTTTTCCTTGAGCTCGACCCCTTTCGGTTACGGTTCCTTGATCCTTGCCCGGTTGGAACAATCTCGACACATTATTCTGCATGCAGCAGAGAGTCAACCCCGCTCGTATTGGTCGCGTAAGCGTCGAAACATCCTCGCTCAACCGGCAGTCGTCCCCGGATCGAGAAAAGCAAAGAAAGACTATAAGCTAGTGTTTCCCTTGCGCTTGGGATCCTGCCCTACATAAATGTATGTTCTGTCTTGATACAGCTGAGGGCCAAGCGAGTTCAAGTTGGAATTGTTTGTAATTTCTGTTTCATAAACCGGGATGGATGGGAAGGGGGGGGGGGGGGGCTGTGCGGACGGGAAAAGCCGGGGACGTCTGAACAAGTCTGATGTATTCGCTCTGGTACGCTCGAGCGTATCATTACATGGTCGTTGGAATTTAAAGCAGTTTGTGTCTGTTGTTGTTTCGATTGTTGTGCCCACAACGGACGGACGGAACGGACGTAAGGAAGTTCTTTCCCGTTGTATGACAGAGTATGAGATGTTCACAACGCATTGACTGGTGGTATGCGCATGCGACGTGGTGATGGAATAGTCGTAATCTGGCAGCTATTTACAGTGAGAGGGAAGCAATATGTCATCCTTGGTAGATGTGATGTAATGGTGTTCTACTTTTCTTCAGACTTTTCTAACCCATTGCTTTGTCTGCCGGGTTAGTTGGGGGAATTGTGAGAACCGCGCCCATTGCAACCGAGGGGTTATTGACTCGGGAATGTTTCCTCTTTACAGCTCCGCTACAAGTTATGGGGATGAGCTGAGCAACACATAGCGTCCAAAAATGATAGTCGACGGGAAGCTACGGGAAAACGGGAGAGCCTGCAGCTCCCAAAGACGGACGAATAGACACACAGCAAAAAGGAAGAGAAATTAGATTCCCTTGCCTAGGAAATATACCTGAACTAATTCACCTAAAGTCAACTTACCCGTCTCATAACCAAAGTTAAATAAACATCACTCGAAACCATGGTACTGTGGTAGTTTTAATCTAAACATCAAAAAACAAATTCGTGTTAATTTGTTTACTTGACTTCAAGTTCTTTGAGCTTATCATACTCGATCCCAAAGGCTGTGGATTAAAATCTGATTTCCAATTACGAAATTTACACCCCTCTGGAAGTGTAAGAATGATAAAAACGACTCCAACCAGAGTTGAATCGCGATCCGGGACTGGAGCAGCGCACAACAGGTCGGTTCGTGATCGTCTTGCACTCTCGAAGCCACGAAGCATCATCCATCAAGGAATGCACGGAAGAAGTAGATGGTGGAGCGCGAGCGTGTAACCTATTTCGGGGGGATATACATAATGAGAAATAAGATTATTTTTTTGGGGAAGAAACAAACAAAAACGAAGCTCCACCGCGCATACCGCATTGCTATGGATCCCACAGCAGAGGTACAGCAACAAGTGGGCAAGGAATCTAACAGATCGGTTCTCTATCCCACACCGCACCAGCACCAGGGCGGCTATGAGGTGGTGCACCGAGCGGTCCACGTCGCATCGTCTCATCGCACGGATCGAAACTGTGAGAGAAATATATATCCAGCGCGGCTAGTGACTATAGTGATGCCGGAAGCGAAAAACCGAAACAAAGAAATCGGAATGGGAATTAGGAAACCGATGCGATGTTTGGAACTAATTAGGCATAGAAAAAAGTGTTGCTAAAAGGAAACTGTTGGATCCAAAAGTTATGGCTATCGATCGAATCTGTGAAAAAAAGGAAAGCAATCGACAGGAATATGGATTTTTCATACAAACTTTTATGTAAGAATCATATTTTGACTTGGCATTTATGGGAAATGCGAGGTATTCCCGATTGGTGCACGGGAATGGGAAGGCTATCGACCCCGATCGTCCCACCCGCTGAACACGACAGTCTATTTGAACAAGGATAACGCATCCACGGTCTGTCGGCATGCTGGTATTGAGGGAAATTGTTATTTATGGAATCGTTTTTCGGATAACAAATGAGGGTAGCTTGTCGTCTGTTCTATCACACCCGTGCCCAAATAGGGGTTGCGCTCCGAAAATAGCTTCCCTCGGTCATTCATCCCACATAATATTGTCTCTGTTTAAGTTTTTTTTTCTTTCGAGATTCCCATCGATGAACACAAACAGAATCTCACTTCTGTTTGTGATTCGGCTCTAGCTCTAAAAAATACTCAACTCGATATGTGGTCTTTCTTCTGAATGAAATTTGATGCATTTGATTTGACCGCAAAGCGTCAAAACTCAAAGTAGATATCACACTTTATTTGGCTTTGTTTATTCTTTTTTCGGCATGGACGAATACGATATTCAATTGAATACCGGGGTGATGTCCTACCAATCCACCTGTTGCGGTTTGTCTGAGTGTCAAATTACCTTCGTCGAAGCAAACATTTGAATGACGGTGGAAGGTTAATGGAAATAATTCCGAGAGCCTTCAGGATACCCTTTTGTCTGTCTTTCGGGCTACAGTTGTTGGTACATGACACGTGATCCAAACATATTACTCGAACAAAATTGGGATCGGAACCCTTACTCGAATTTGATCCTAAACAAATCAATTTCGGTGGAATGTGGTCGGAAAACAAAACGATACAGAATTGTGCCGGTAGGTCAATAACCATTTGTAGGAGTATCGAAATTACGCGGGATTAGGTTGGAAAGCAGCTAAAATATTTAGAAGAGCTATGAAGACCAAACTCCTCACAATTAGATAAGATTTTCCTAAAATTTAAGTAGAGTAGGACCATTGGCTTTAATATGCGGGAATAGTGAATCTAAGCCCCTACACAAAATGCCAAGCACTTTGTCTTCTCCCTAAAAGTTGATTGGTACATTGGTTTCAAAAATATAATATTTGTAGGTAGATACTGAAAAAAACATATCCACGGTCATTGTAAATTCTGCCACAATCTACAACTAAGCGGATCCGATTTTCTCCACACACCCGGCCACGTCTTTACAAGTGTTTTTATTTAGAAAATTTCCTATCATCTGCTTAAAAAAGCGCTCGGAATCGAAACAGTTTTCACAAATGAAGAAAAAGCCAAATATATATACAAATTGTATTTTAAATTATATAATGTAATAAATATGTAGGAATCAATAACTAAAGTGATCACATTTCTAGATAAAACAAATATATAATATATGATGAAATCACAATCGAATGCCCTTCAGCCAAATTTTTAGGGTTTTTAATTTTTGTAATCGCTGTAACCAGGAAACATAGTTAAGTGCGATATGATTTATCGATGATGAATTTAAGAAGAAATGCACAGAAAATCCAATATTTAGCATCGAGGATGGTTTTTGTGGTCTGGAGGACATTTATGGTTTAAAACAGTTGCTACGGAATAGAGTAGAATACGTCATTGGAAGGGTGCGACGGTTGTTGGCATCCTTAACAATGTTTGCGCAATCCAGCGAACATACCCAATTAATAAACATAATTTAGGAGCAATCACACAATTCTAAGTCTAGGCTTCTATTATTATTATTATTAAAATCTTTATTAAAGAGGTTTTTAGCCCAAGGCTAGTTCACCTCCGAGCTCTAGGCTTCTATTTGAATAAGTTGTTTGTGTAAAAGCGGTAATATTTGAAGAATTGTTAAACGAAACAAATGTGCACCTGTGAAATCCTTGCCATTATTGCCATGCTAAGATTTAGAACACGGGTCCGAAACCTTACTATAATCCAATGTTATGCGCCAACCGATGCTGCCGATCTGCAAGACAAAGAGAACTTCTACAGTCAACTCAATGCCGTCGTAGATAGAATTCCGAAGGGTGATATCAAGATCTGTTTGGGCGACTTCAATGCGAAGAGCGGATCCGACAACTCGAACCATGAGCGCATTATGGGACGCCATGGTCTCGGAGAAATGAGCGAAAACGGAGAGCTGTTCGCAGAATTTTGTGGTAATAATGACATGGTGATCGGGGGATCGCTCTTCCCTCATCGACCGGTTCACAAGGTCGCGTGGATCTCCCGTGACGGCTTTACAGAAAATCAAATTGACCATATATGCATCAGCTTAAAATGGAAACGGAGCCTTCTTGATGTACGGAATAAACGTAGTGCCGATATCGCGTCTGATCATCACCTCCTCATCGGCGAAATACGCCTGCGCATTGCACGAATTCGTCGGCAGGAGGAAAGAGTTGGACGACGATTCAACACACGCCGACTGGAAGATGCCACGGTGAAACGGTCCTTCGTTGAAGAACTGGAGACGCGTGCTGCAGATATTCCGGAAGGTGGCAGCGTAGAAGACCAATGGACCGCCATCAAGAATGCCTTCATCGCCACCAGCGAGAACAATCTGGGCGAACTGCGCACCCAGAGAAAACAATGGATCACCGATGAGACCTGGAGGAAGATAGAGGAGCGAAGAGAAGCCAAAGCCGCGATAGAGCGATCAAAAACCAGAGGAGCCAAAGTCTTAGCCCGTCAACGATACTCGGCTCTTTAGAAGGAAGTAAACGCTCATGTCGACGGGACAACCGAGCGTGGGCAGACTCTCTGGCCGACGAAGGAGAGAGAGCCGCCGCAACCGGGGACATTCGCCTCCTCTACGTTATCTCACGACACTTAAGCGGGGCGAAGATGAATGCAACGAGGCTTGTGAAAGACGCGAATGATCAGTTATTGACCGACCCAACTGACCAGCTGAAACGCTGGTTCGAGCACTTCGAACAACTTTTTCAAGTGTCAGCCAAGCCATCGCCACCTCGGCATGATCTGCCTAGAATCCGACGTATAACACACGTCAATACCGAAGCTCCATCACTGCTAGAGATTCAAACAGCCATCCAAAGCATGAAACCGAATAAAGCTTCAGCGGTCGATCGCATATCAGCCGAGATGCTCAAAGCTTACCCCATGGCATCCGCTCAACTACTCGTTTATTTCGTAATATCTGGGACACCGCAACTTTCCCGATCGACTGGATACAAGGTATCTTAGTGAAGGTGCCCAAAAAGGGTGACCTGACTGTATGCGATAACTGGCGAGGCATTATGTTGCTGTGTACCGTTCTCAAAGTTCTACGCAAAATTATCCTAGCCCGGATTCAGAAGAAGATCGATGAGACTCTCCGGCGGCAGCAGGCCGGATTCCGTGCCGGAAGATCCTGTGTGGACCATATTGTCACGTTCCGTATCATTCTGGAGCAGATCAATGAATTCCAAGAGTCCCTTTACTTGATATTCATTGACTACGAAAAAGCTTTTGTCCGTCGCAAGGGGGTTCCTGAGAAAATCATCGGCCTCATCGAGGCACAGTACGAGGCCTTTTCGTGTAGAGTGCTGCACAATGGGATCTTGTCCGACCCTATCCGGGTCGTAGGTGGTGTGAGGCAAGGATGTATTCTATCACCGTTACTGTTCCTCATCGTAATCGACGAGATTCTGATAGGTTCTATTGACCGTGAACCAAACCGCGGGCTTTTATGGCAGCCTATAACCATGGAGCACCTAAAACACTTCGAATTGGCTGATGACGTTGCACTCCTCGCACAACGGCGCTCTGATATGCAGAGTAAGCTCAACGACCTTGCCGAGCGCTTCTCTTCAACGTCAACAAAACCAAATCGTTAGATGTAAACACGGTGATTCCTTCCAGTTTCAGAGTAGCTGCCCAACCAGTGTAGAATGTTGAAAGCTTCCAATATCTTGGTAGTAAAATGGCGTCAGACGGTGGTCAGAAGAGCGGGCCCACGGAAGTTGCAAACGTGGGAGAACGGCGTAAGAAGAAAGCGAGGACGAAACGAGCCAGTCGGCCACCGGAGGAGGGAAGCCAACCCGACCAAGACAACCTGCGGTCGGACGGTCCCTGGCAAACGGTAGTAAATAAACCGAAGGTGAAAGCGGCAATCACGCGCCCGGCGAGAGCCAGACAGAAGGGTGAAGCACTTCTCATTAAAACAGAGAAAGAGCGCTACGCCGACGTGCTCAAGGCGATGCGCAGCGCCGAGAAACTGGCGGACCTTGGTAAAGAGGTTCGTAGCATAAGGCGGACGAGAGCGGGCGAGATGATCCTTGTCTTAAGGAAGGGCTCACAGGCGAACGGTACCTCATATGGAGCGCTAGCCCAGGAAGTCCTAGGCGAGAGCGTAGAAGTGAGGGCTCTACACGACGAAGTGACTCTCCAATGCAAGCAGCTGGACGAGGTCACGACATCGGAAGAGATCGCCTCGGCCATCAAGGACCAAGGTGGAGTGGTGGTAGCAAATGCGTCCATCCGTCTGCGAAGAGGACCGCAGGGGACGCAGATTGCCACGGTGAAGTTACCGGCCATCGACGCTAACAAGGTGATCAAAGTTGGTAAACTGAAAGTTGGCTGGTCAGTATGTCCAGTCAGCCTCTACCAACCACCGGTAGTCGACAAGTGCTTCCGCTGCCTCGAACCGGGACACAAATCGTGGGCGTGCAAAGGGCCGGATAGGAGTAACCTATGTAGGCGATGCGGCGAAGAGGGCCATAAGGCGCACACGTGCGAGAAAGCACCATCGTGTACGCTATGCGCGAGCAGGAAGCAGGAACATAACCACGCTATGGGTGGACCTGCGTGCCCGTTGAGTGGTTATACGAGGAAGCCGTGCAAGTAACGCAGCTCAACCTCAACCATTGTGCGGCCGCCCAGCAGTTGCTGTGGCAGTCGGTAGTAGAAGCGAGAACGGACGTCGCTATCTTGTCGGACCCGTACCGCATCCCCGCGGATAATGGGAACTGGGTAGCGGATAGATCCAAATTAGCGGCGATTTGTACGACGGGAAGATACCCGATCCAGGAAGTGCTGAACACAAGAGCGGAGGGTACTGTTATAGCGAAAATAAATGGAGTGTACTACTGCAGCTGCTACGCCCCACCAAGGTGGCCGATAGAACAATTCACCGAGATGGTCGATCGGCTAACATCAGACCTAGTGGGTAGCAAGCCAGTAGTAATTGCAGGAGACTTCAATGCGTGGGCGATAGAGTTGGGAAGTCGCTTTACTAACCGGAGAGGGCAAACGCTGCTAGAGGCTTTCGCCAAGCTGGATGTCGTGCTGTGCAACGAAGGCTCCAAAAGTACCTTCCAGCGAAACGGAGTGGAATCGATAATAGACGTAACGTTCTGCAGTCCAAGTTTGGTCGGTGATATGCAGTGGATGGTCGACGACGGTTACACCCACAGTGACCATCTAGCTATCCGGTACAGGATAGGCAGCGAGGCAAGAAGAGAAAGCCGGAGAGCTACTCCCACAACCCGGTCGTGGAAGGTCGCCCACTTCGACGGTGGGACCTTCAGTGAAGCTATGGGTCTGGAAGAAAACACGGGAAGTTTAAGCGGCGACGAACTGGTTGCGGTCCTGTCTCGAGCTTGTGACGCGACCATGCCGAGGAAGGTGCGACCACGGAACTGCAGGCCACAGGTATACTGGTGGAGCGATGAAATTGCAGCCCTTCGAGCAGCCTGTCTCCGGGCTAGAAGAAAACGCAAAGGACACGCTTGGCGGAAGTGAGGGAGGAACGCATCGAGCAATTCAAAGCAGCGAGACTGGCTCTAAACAAGGCCATCAAAGAAAGCAAGAAAGCCTGCTTCGACAGACTGTGCCAGAGCGCCAACTCGAACCCATGGGGAGACGCCTATCGGGTGGTGATGGCCAAAACAAGAGGAGCACTGGCTCCTCCCGAGCGATGTCCAACGAGGCTGAAGACTATAATCGAGGCACTATTCCCGCACCACGGCCCAACCCACTGGCCGCCAGCAGCGAGGGTAGCAAATGATGAAGCGGTGGAGAGGATGACGGTAGAAGAGATATTGACGGTGGCAAAGTCCCTCGACCCGAGTAAAGCACCTGGTCCGGACGGGATCCCGAATATGGCATTGAAGGCAGCCATAACGACTAACCCGAACATGTTTAGGTTGGCCATGCAGAAGTGTCTGGACGAGAGGACATTCCCGGATATATGGAAGAGACAGCGTTTGGTCCTGTTACCGAAACCTGGCAAGCCACCAGGAGACCCCTCAGCGTACAGACCAATCTGTCTTATAGACACGGTAGGGAAGCTACTGGAGAAGTTGATCCTGAACAGACTGTCGCCGTACGTCGAGGAGGTAGGAGGATTATCGAGCGAGCAATTCGGCTTTCGGAGAGGAAGGTCTACTCTGGGTGCCATTAAATCGGTGGTTGACACTGCAAAGGTCGCCATCGAATGCAAGCGGCGCGGTATACGTTACTGCGCAGTAATAACACTCGACGTGCGGAATGCATTCAACAGTGCGTGCTGGATGGAGATCGCGAACTCGTTGCTTCGGCTGGGAGTACCGGTAGGGCTGTATAAGATTCTGGGAAGCTACTTTCAGAATCGATTATTGATCTACGAGACAGACGAAGGCTTGGCTACCGCCCCATCACGGCAGGTGTCCCACAGGGATCAATTTTGGGTCCATTGCTGTGGAACGTGATGTACGATGGCGTGCTGCGGTTGAAGCTCCCGCCAGGAGTCAAGTTAGTGGGATTCGCCGATGACGTAACCATGACCGTGTACGGAGAATCCGTCGAAGAGGTCGAATTGACTGCAGCCTATTCGATCAGCCTAGTGGAGGAATGGTTGCGCAGCAAGAAGCTACAGTTGGCGCATCATAAAACGGAGATGATAGTCGTTAACAATCGGAAATCGGTTCAGGAGGCGACAATTAGAGTCGGCGGCTGCGACATCACCTCCAAGAGATCTCTGAAACAATTGGGGGTGATGCTCGACGATAAGTTGAGCTTTAAAAGTCATGTCGACTACGCCTGCCAGCGCGCGTCGACGGCGATAGCGGCACTATCGAGGATGATGGCGAACAACTCTAGGGTGTGCTCCAGCAAGCGCAAGCTGCTGGCAAGCGTGGCGGTTTCAATACTACGATACGGAGGACCAGCTTGGGTGTCAGCGTTGAGCGTAAACTGCAACGTGCGAAAGCTGGAGAGTACTCATAGGCTAATGTGCCTGAGAGTTATCAGCGCATATCGCACCGTATCTCGCGAAGCGGCATGTGTACTCGCGGGCATGATGCCTATCAAACTGGTGGTAGAGGAAGACGAGGAGTGCTACGCCCTCAGGGGCACCGATAACGCTCGAAGGAATATAAAGGCAGCAACGGTAGCCAAATGGCAGAGAGAGTGGGACAACTCGCCTAAGGGAAGGTGGACCCATCGCTTAGTCCCAAGTGTGTCGGCATGGATTAGCAGACCTCATGGGGAGCTAAACTTTGGCTTGACCCAGTTCTTAACAGGCCATGGATGCTTCAAGTGGTACCTACACAGGTTTGGTCACGCGGCTTCTCCCACCTGTCCGCAATGCCCAGACGTGACAGAAACGGCTGAACACATCCTGTTCACATGTCCTCGGTTCGAAACGGAGAGGAGAGCGATGTTGGGGGCATGCGGAACGGACACCAACACCGATAACATCGTCATAAAAATGTGCCAGAACCCAGAACAGTGGAGAGCGGTTGCAAGAGCGACGTCCAGGATAGCCGACATCCTGCAACGAAGTTGGCGCATAGAGCAGCAGCAGGCAGCCGTTACGGATAGCGGACCATGAGTCGTGGAAGTCGTGAATATATATGTCGATAATGGATTCGGCGAGCGCGTAGCCGCAGAACGTGGCGAAACGGCCGGGTTCGGAGGAGCTCCCGCTTTCGGGGAACTTCTCGTCGGAGTAGGTTAGATCCGCCGTCGGGGACTATCCGAGTCGTTCGCGATCGCGACCGAGGCGGGAGCTAAATGGCTCAATGAATAAGGTGAGAGCTGGCTCAAGGCAATCAAAACTCGGTTATCGGAGTAGGCTAGGCCTACCGCCGGGGACCAGCTGAGTAGATCGTGGCGTGCGAATGCACCGGCTCCGGGTCATCGGGGCACCATTGAACTGAAAGCTATCTTCACCCGGAATCTTTTGATCGACCTCGGCACTCGCCCCGTCACCTGTTAAGGCAGGTCGTCGGTTACGGGGAGCTTCCAACGTCGGGAAACTTCCTATCGGGGTAGGATTGATCCACTGCCGGGGACTATCCGAGTATTCCGCGATCAAGGTGAGAGCTGAATGGCTCATCGGTTAAGCAAGAAGCTGAAAGGCGCAGTTCAGTGGAAATCGGTTAATCGGAGTAGGCTAGGTCCACCGCCGGGGACCAGTTGAGTAGATCGTGCCGCGTGAATGCACCTGCTTCGGGTCGTCGGGGCACCACTGAACCGGAAGCTATCTCCACCCGGAATCTTTGGCCTGACCTCGGCACTCGTCCGGTCACCCGTTGAAGTGAGAATGTGCGTAGGACTTGAGCGGATTTATGAACATGCATACCAGGTGAATGTGTAGTGTTGGTAATGTAACAGCCATCCACGAATGCGGGTCGTCGGTATCGGGGAGCTTCCGCCGCCGGGGACTCCCCGTCGGAGTAGGGTAGATCCGCCGCCGGGGACTATCTGAGTAGCTTGCGAGCACGTTGAGAGCTAAATGGCTCTAAAAATAAAAGGAAAGTAGATGCGTTGCTGAATGGCACAAGGAAAAAAAAAGTAAAGGGCTTAAGGGCCCACGCTTTTGTGTGCTTGCTGGCAGCAATAAGGGAGCCAAAGGGCTCAGACGTATGACAAAACATCGAAGAGAGGCACTGTGAAAGGTGTTGTTTTGGGAGGAGTACTTTAGTACTGCTTTCCCCACAGAAGTAATACTGAAAGGTAGTCCTGGGGGAATTGTGCATTAGAAGAGAGGGTAACTCAAATAACCTTCTGTTACTTGGGTGGGTTTAGTGGGTCCGGCGGTCTGGCCTTCTGCCTACCGCGTCAACCCCACTCCCTGAGTGATAATTTCAGGTGTCTGTATGCAAATTTGCCTTCATCCCTCTATAAAAAAAAAAAAAAAAAAAAAAATAAAAATAAAAAAAAATAAAAAGACGGTTGTACCAAGATCGACATAGGCGCACGGATAAAGAAAGCAAGGGGTGCCTTTGTGAGTTTAAGAAATATCTGGAAAAATAGGCAGATAAGTGAACGCACCAAAATACGAATTTTCAACTCTAACGTGAAATCTATGCTGTTATACGCTAGCTAAACATGGTGTGTATCAGTGGAGAACATTCAACGGCTGCAGGTGTTCATCAACAGATGCCTGCGGTATATAATTCGGGCCTGGTGGCCTAGCAACTGGATCTCAAACAACGAGCTTCATCGGCGTTGTCACCAGAGGCATATAGCAACAGAAATTCGGGATCGCAAGGGGGGCTGGGTCGGCCACACTCTACGTAGGGGGGGGGAACCAAATATGTAAACGACTGGAATCTAGCGGTACATCGCTGCAGAGGCACACTTAGAGGCTCTTGGCGGCGAAGCCTCAATAAAGAAATAAAAGAAGTCGACCGAAATCTAACCTGGCAACAGGTTGAAGCGACAGCTGGGTAACGCTCAGGATGGAGATCTTTCAAGTCGGCCCTTTGCACCACCGGAGGTGTACAGGATTCGTAAGTAAAAGTAAGATTTAAAGCAACTTTATTTGAACAAATCCAAATGCGCTCAGTTTCGATAGAAGCCAGATAGGGACACGGCAGGTATTTCCGTCCATCGTTGTAGGGGCTAAAACCAACGAAAGCAACGTACATTTGCTAGAACTCCACTCTTGAAGAACGTTTCTCCTGAGCTTACGATCTGGTACGTATGAGTTTTACAAAAAAGCGTCTCTTTAATTGGTTTTCGAGACTATGACGAACAGACGAAAATACCTGCCGTGTCCCTATTAGCATTAGCATTGAGAATTTCACACACATTCGTAAGTGGTTCAAGCCCGGATTATTGTATGAGAGTAGCATCACTTTCATCCGTTACCACAGATAATCATTTGGGACTAATCACAATCTCTTAGATGAAAGCAATGCACTCTCCTATAGGCAAGATCTTTCCAGGCCACGTCATTGCGAATGCTGAGGAAGGGGAAGGATGATTAGCTGGACACCTACTTAAGAAAGATGCAGAGAACTCAACGACCTCTCATAGTTGCCACGGGAGGTTTTGGGATTGTGTGGAAGTTTATAACAGTAGGAATCGTTTTGGTAGAACGTGAAACACAGAAAGAACTAGGATAGAAATACAAAGTATTTAAGATTCGAGCCTGGAATTGAATCCCCGACCTTCTCCTTATAAGGCAGAAGTGGTAGCCACTAAACCACCGAGCTCGTTCTCAGTTTCGATTGAAGCCAGATATAGTGTTTTATTTCTTGATAGAAAGATGATGTCAAAGTTCACATATCTTATATCCTTTAATATTATACCTAGTTACTAGCTGTTCATTTCATTTGTTCATTTTCTGATACAATACATAATTTAGAAACCTCGCAGTTAATAACTGTGGAAGTGCTTAATGAACACTAAGCTGAGACGCGTCTCTGTCCCAGTGTGGGGATGTAATGCCAATAAGAAGAAGACATAATTTATCTAAACAAATTGCTTCTTTAGAATGATTTTAATTTTTTTTTACATTTTTGTTATAGGGGGAAAGACGGCTTTGGCAGGTTTTGTTCTATTATTGGCAGGGGGGTTTTTGTCGACCAAATTTTATGAAATTTGGCCACAATATTCTTTGATATGCAAAGAATGTTTAGGCCAAATTTGAGCCTAGTCAGTCATAAAAAAACCCCCTGCCAATCCATAGAGGCATCTTCTTCGTACCGATTGTCAGGTATGGTCGTTGTCTCAGTTTCAACGATTGCTTCAGAAATTACGACGCTTCAAAATCTCGTCCGTTTGCTTAATCAAAATAGCTCTAGATGTCTTGAAGAAAATGACAAAATCGTTTCTGATCAATTGCTTCACGGCAGAACCATTCAAAAAAGCAACAAGATCGGCGTATTCTGATCAGCTCTCTTGGATTTATTCCTTCAAAGCATAGAATACCCAAGTAGCACAGATTGTCACAATTGAATAACGGTGATCGATATGCGACAAAATTATATGTGAAATTTTAATAACTGTAACTGTATTTGTAACACTAGTGCAACCAAAAAAGCGCAAAAAATTGAGCTACTTTGTAACTAACTATACGGTCTCACATTAAGTTGCACTGTAATCAATCCATAACATTTCCATGTTACAGTAACTGAAACATTCTGGTCTTGATTGCCACTTTGTAACTATTTAGTGACTTCTAATTCAAAATTTCTTTCCCGGCCAGCTACACAATTTGCACAAAGTGTTACTGTGTCTCAAACCCCAGCTCATTGACTCAAAGTAGAAAATATGAAATCGGCAATAATGGAGAATTGACAATAATGGTTCATTTGAGTATTCATTTCATATAATGTTCTTACAGTCACTTTGCCTAACGTACATACATTTTCTCATCCTCCGTCCGTCGTGTATCAGCATCGATGGGGGCCCCTTGCTGCATCTGGTGCATCGTCATTATCGCTATCAGCGCACATTCGCTAGTGTGCCTTTGTTGCATGAAGCATCACCTGGCAATCTCGGGCGAGCAGAATGCACACTGCAAATCGATGCTACTTCCTTGATGTCGCACGCTCTCCGTCGCACTACCTTTTGTTGCGTCGTACCCGGTTCAATGTCGCACAATGCGTATCGTCTGCTGCACCACCCGTGACTTCCCTGCACCTCAAAGTTGCACCACCAGCTTGGGATCGCCGTGCGATACTCGCTCAACGAGCGTACAGATGTCGATTCACCGGCAAATGCAAGGCTGCAAACAAAAGGCCTTCTATTGAAGGCCTTCTGTGTCTTTGGCTGCCAACGAGTGCCAATCGTGTGAACCGTATATTGTGGAATCTGTGTCGGATGTGTTGGCATCTACGTTTGTCACCCTTAGCAGTGTCCGAATCTGGAGGACTAGACCCTGTCAGCGCTTTTACAATCGAGCCGGATAGTCGCTCGGGACATGCAACCGAGCCTTTTATGGTTGGCTTCTCGGACCGATTGACTGCACGTGGTTGTGGTTTGAAGCACTTTCCTCTGGTTTTCGAAAACGTGATGCTGGTGATGGTTTTAGAGGGATCTTAATACGCAACCTGTGCCACCTTTCAGGATTGCATGCACTATTCAATCCAGGTACTTCACACTTGGTTGATCAAATCACTCTGATGTGGCTATTGTGCGAGATGTTCTATCTTGCTTCGAGCCATTAGTGTATGTGTTTTTGTGCGCTATTATTGAAGGGGTCAACTTACGGTGTGCGAAAGAGATTAGAGGCGATATCGTACGACTGTCTGCGTTTATTGACCGGTGTCCACTCCGGGAAATTTACTGTACATTTTGTCGGCAATATCTCAAAAATTGTAACACAACATCATTCAAACGGTGTCGAAATTTTTGCGAATGTTGCAAAAATTCGCAAAAATTTCGATTTTATATCTGCTGACGATCAAATCATGGAAAGGTCGATTGATTCTAATACTAAACAATATCGATCAGATCTTTTCCTGAGGTTCTACCTAGGACATCGAGTATTGGTTGGTTTTCCTAATCTACGGTACTCCAGAAACATACTTATTAGCTAACGGTAGCGTTTGTCTTGAAACACAAAGTGTGCCAGATCTATCCAAGATAAATGTCTTCACCGCCGCTGATGCGCTGCGGAATATCCTATGACTACTTCCTTATATACTATCCTATTCTACGGTCAATCGCGTCTCCATCATCTGAGTTACGGTAATGTAGTTGGGCGCCAGAAATTTTACCGAGAAAATACAATTATTTGGTGATCTGTACTATATTGAGTCGTAAGGGCCGTGAGCTTGGGGTATTAAAAGTGCCTTGAGTTGCGTATGGCGTTTTTCTCTACCAGACTGAGTGAGTAATCATAAAGTGGTATATACGATGGAAGTGTGTTTCTTGCGAACTCGGTAGTAGCGATCTGATGTTGATGTTGTTGTTCAGCAGTTTCGTTAATCTGGGGTTTCAAATGTATTCGTCGGACGAAGAACCTGTAAAACTGCTTGCTTTGACGAGGTTTCGTGATGAGTTATTGGTCCTTCGAGTCAACAGCGAGTATATTTTCTATGGCATCTGCTCATAGTCGGACAGTAATTCTGTGTACATAGCTGGAGAAATGGGTTTCGTTGCTTGATCGTGTCCGGATGAGAAACTTTGGAACGAGTTTCCGATCTCTTCTGCATCCAACACGATGTGTTCACGGCGATTGCTCTTTGTTGACAGCGGCAGGGTGCTGTGGACATAGCTTGATGGTATGGTTTTAGTCTGGTTTGATATCTTTTGCGTGATAAACGCCGGTTTTCGATGTCTTGATGTCTTCTAGTGTGTAATTGTTGCATCCTTGCGCTTGTCTAACGATGCATGGTATAAACTTTGCTCCCAATTTTTTCGTTCGATGCTCTGCTGCATTGGATAACTCGAATGATCTTCTCCACACTATTTCTCCTTCTGCGAATGTTCTATTCCGAGCTCTTAGGTCATAACGTTTCTTGCTGTTGTCATGGGCAGCTTTGATCCTTGCTAACACGAAATGTTGAATGTTATGTACCGATGTTATTCTTGCCTTTTGGGCCGCTTGAGAGTCTTCGACCGAATTGGCTTTGGCGGCAACATACTGATTTGTGTATAGAATGTGATCCCTTCCAAAGTTGCAGTAGTAAGGACTACATCCCAGGGTTTCGTGCTTTGCAGTATTAATTGCACATACTATTTGTTGAATATGCACGTCCCAATCTCTTTGGTCTTCATCGAGTAGCGATCTAACACATGTGATGAGCGTTCGATTTGTCCTCTCTGCTGTGTTACACACCCTAGCAGCACACATATTCCACATAGGTTACTGTAACTCATATGTGACCAGATCTAGTCGCAATCAAGTTGCTGCAACCAGATTTGCGTGACTTGTGCTGCTCGGGCATTTGTGTATAGAAAGCAGTTCTCATATGAATTACATTGTATCTTTTGAGCAAGGTCTGGAAGACCTGGGATAAAAATTGGGATCCCGAATCCGAAACGATGATCCTTGGCGTGGAGAATCGAAGAAATACGTAGTGCTCTAGAAACTCAGACATTTTCTGAGCATTTGCCGATCGAAATGGCTCTATGACGATGAATTTTGTCACCCAGTCGACTATCACTAGAAGAACTGTGTTTCCTTTCTTCGATCGTGTGAGTGGGCCTATCCAGTCTACTGATATTAACTCCCAAGGCAGTTGTGCTGGTTTAGGGTTGCCTAATGTTGGTGTTAAGGTTTTATTAGGTGCCTTGCAAGCTTTGCATACGTCGTAGGTTCGTACGTATTTCCTGATATCCGCCGCCATCTGAAGCCAATAGTGGTCGCGTTGAATACGAAGCAATGTGCGATCTCCTCCGAGGTGAGCAGCGGTGGGTATATCATGGAATCGATGCATGAGCTCACGACGAAGATGAGTTGGAACTACTTTTTCCAACGATGAACTTTTTCGCCAGTCTCGTCTTTCATAGCGCAATTTTTGTACAGTTGTCCGTCGATTATCCTGAATTCCGGAAACTTATCAGCATCCTTCCGAACATTTTCAAGCAACCGGTCAAACCATGAATCCAAAGCTGTTGTGGGTGATGCGCTCAAAGAGTTTACAATTTCTACTCGACTTAGACAATCAGGGACAGTGTTGGAACTTCCTTTGCGGTATTTTATGTCGAAGGAGTATGCGTTCATCCGCAGGATCCACCTAGCAAGAAGCGGCGTTGGATTTTTCATGGTTTTGAAGTAGGTCAAACTTGAGTGGTCGCAGTAAACCGTGAAGTGCGTTCCTTCGAGATATCCACGAAACTTCTCAATTGATCGTATAACCGCCAAACACTCGCGTTGGGTCACTGAATACTTTCGTTCGGAGGAAGCGAGTTTCTGGGAGAAGTAACAGATTACTTTTTCTTCCCCTTCGATTACTTGAGTTAATACACCTCCTATTGCCACATCGGACGCGTCGCATGCCACGGAAAATGGCTTTGAATAATCTGGCGTTGCCAAGACCGGGGCCGATATGAGGTGCGATTTGAGAGTTTGGAAGGCATTCTCGCATTCTTCAGTCCATTTAAATTTGTTTCCAACTTTTGTGAGTTCCGTCAGAGGGGCAGCTGTTTTGGAGAAATTCTGTATGAATCTTCGGTACCACCCACACATGCCAATAAATCGTTGAACCTCCTTTTTGTTTGTCGGAGCCGGAAATTTTGTTATTGCTTCTACTTTCCCTTCGTCAACGCGCCAGCCTTGTTGATCCAGTACGTAGCCTAAATACTGCAAGCTTTTCCTGCAAAAGGCAGATTTCTCGGCATTGATAGTCAGACCAGCGCTTTTCAGTCTTCTAATGATTTCGTGGAGTAGTTCGAGATGCTCTTGGAACGTTTCTGTTGCCAATATTAGGTCGTCCAAATAAACGAATGCTTTTGGCTCCAGGTCGATGAATAAGTGATTCATGACACGCGATAGGGCCTGACTGGCCGTTGATAATCCAAATAGAACCACTGTAAACTGGTAGTGCCCTCGTTGCGGAATGGTAAAAGCTGTCTTCTGTTTTGATTCTTCCTCAAGTGGTATTTGCCAAAATGCTGATTCTAGGTCGATTGAGGAGAGAAACTTCGATCCGCTCAGGTTGTTGAGGATGTATGCTATCTGCGGAATTGGGTATGCTTCTTGAACTAGGACTGAGTTCAGTTTCCTGGCGTCCAAACACAATCGCATAGAACCGTATTTTTTCTTAACTGCCACCGTGGCATTATTCCAAGGACAGCAAACTGCTTCTTCTATCACACCCAGCTCAAGCATTCTGTCCACTTCCTTGTTCAAGTCCTCCAGTACGAATCTGGACATGGGGTAGTATTTTTGTTTAAATGGTGGTGCGGTGCCAGTGTCTATTTTGTGGCAGTATAGGTTTGTTCTACCTAACTGATCCTGGTTTGCCGATGTTGGGAATTCTAGGATTGTTGCTTGTAGTTGATCTTGCTCTTCTCGCGTTAATGTTCCTATTACTGAATTTTCCAAGTCCTCGCTAGTTGTGACTCCGCAGATCCTTGGTTTGATGCCAAACTTCGTCCAAAAATCCATTCCTAGGATAAATAAAGGAGGCATAGATTCGATGAATAGTATAGGAAGAGTTGCCTTCTTATTATTATAAGCGATTGGTACGTGGGAGAAAAACGAGACTTTGTGTGGCGAGTTGTCTGCTGTTTTTACTTCTCCTATAACCGGAAATTTTTGAAGTCCCAGTTCGTCTGCAATTTTTGCTAAAGATCCTCCTATAAGACTGCAGGTTGCGCCGCTATCCAACAATCCTCGTATTTTTTTCCCAAGGATCGATATAGCTGCATATGGTCGATTATCGTTGTTTTCCGTATCAATTATAATAGAGTCCGCCTTACAAAAAGCCGGAATATTACGTAGCAAAGGCACCATCGATTTTTCGGGAGATCCCACCACCTTTACTGTGGGTTCTCCCAGTTCCGGTTTCCCGAAATCGGAAGCTCATTTTGTGTGTCTAATTGTCTCCAGCGTAAGATGCAGGCTTCGCAGTTGCGCGTTGTACATCCTTTCTTGCCGCAGCTGTAGCAAAACAAGTAGCGTTTTGGATTAGGACATCTGAAATAAGTGTGTCCAGGGTTTTCACATTGCCAACATACTGTTACTATTGGAGCCTCCCGTATGGAATTCCTACCCGACTGGTTCGATGTGGTGTCAGACGCCGATCTTCCGTTCCAATTATTCTGCCCTCGAATGGCATTTACCTCTTCTGTTATATTCGACGCAGCTTCGTTCCGGTAAGCAATGTCCTGATGAACCGCTTCTCTTTCCCTGATGCTCACCGGATCCACTTCTTCTTCGACCTCTTGATTATGCTCTACCATGCTGACCCGCGCTGTGCCGTACGGTTGTCGATTTAATGGCGGCCGACCACTGTTGTCCAATCTATTGATCACGGGCTGATGAAGTGATGAATTCTCATGCCGGGTTCCTAGGACTCGCGTTGTTGGTGCTCGCCCTCTTAGTGCGTAAGAACGAGAAACTTAGAAATCTTTGCATACTGCCACGAGGTCACGGACACTCGCCGATCGGGACGCCGAAGCAATTGGGGAGAAGTCCGTGTTGAGATGTGATTTCAAGATAAATAACTTCTCTGACTCTGATATTGCTGGTTCCATTATATCGAACGTCGCTACTAGGTCTCTGTAGAATGTTGTGAATGACTCATTTGGACCTTGGAATCGTAAGTACAGATCCTGCTTCACAATCTCCGAGTAATTCGGAGGTAAGAACTCCTGTTTGATTTCCGCTTTAAAGATGTCCCAACTTCTTAGGTCCAGATAAGAGCGAGTATACCATTGAAGTGCTCTCCCTTTCAGCAAGTGTTTGATTGAACGTAGTAATGTGTATTCGTCCATGCCTTCGGTGACAGCGTAGGTGTTCACCTGATTCAGAATTGATTGGTTTAACAACTTTTAGGTTTTATCATTTATAGTAACATGAATGCATTTTTGTGGTTAAATAAGTATCCATAACAGTAAAGAAAAAAAATGTCTCCATTATTAAATCTCTAAATCTCGAATTTGAAATTAAAAGTAGATTCATAGAAACAGCCGTTTTCTTATTTATTATATCAATCTTTTACCAAAAACATATCTTATAGGCATATTTCCGAGCATATTTCATCAAACGACCGCATACATGATAGTTCGAAAGATTTGATAACTTATGTAATTTTTCATTGTACTGATCTTTGGATTTGGATAATGCTTCTGCCTTACGTGAAAGTTCGTGTATGTTTCAATCGTTTCTTGCTAATTTGCATCTCTATATTTTTTACTTTTCATACTGTCAATTCCAAAACATGACCTTTATGGAAGCCGTAGATTTATCAACATCTTTCAAAAGCAGTTGTTCAACGAACACTTCATAGTTAGATAATTATTAATTTTTAAATGACATAATTTTAGCATCACTTATGCACACCTTTGGGTTTCGTTTTCCTTTATAAATAGGAATGGAATTTTTTTCCACTGGTAATATCATAGGAAGATCGATACAAAAATTCTGCCGGATAAGTATTTTCCCACATTTTATAAAACAAGCACTTTGGTCGAAAAGGAGCATCTAATCATTAATGCACTGTTGTTGTTCTTGGTTCAAAAAGTTATGGGAAAAAACAGCTATGTGAAAAAAAAAACTATACAAATTTCCGAGATATTATTTTTCAAAGAAGCTGGTCAAGCAAGGGTTAACACGAGAGAGCGCAGAGGCAGAAATCTATTGATCCCTGTCTAACACGCGGTGTCAGTTAGCCTGTTTCGTTTTAAGATGCACATAGCAGGAGATAAGAGATAAGGGCAATTTGAGTTTTATCTGATATCTCAGTAGACAGCTGATCCCAATAAATAAATTGTAGTTAGTTACAACCAGACCGCCGGGAAATACACGTCGCTCGTACCCGAATAAAATTCTAAGTTTTTGCACGGAATAAAGTGTCGCGATTCAGTTAAGCGAGTGTTTAATTACAGCTTCTGGAAGTGTCCGAAACCGGATCCGTTTCCCGCGCGAATACAGAAGCAAAAGTCGACTTTTCTCGGAAAGGTATTAGGCAGTAGATAGACTTTAACTTGAGGTAACTGTAACTGTATTGAGTTAACACTCAAGTACGTTCGACCTACCTTATTTTATAAAACTAATGCCTGTTAAGACAAATCATAGTTTTGTCAAATTGCGGTGCACTAAACAATATTAAACTAGACGATAATTTTTAGTACTGTAAACGATAATACCGAAATTTGTTTTTCTAAGTGCACATGAAATTTTTCAGTATACAACGATTTTCGATATGGACAAAATCATTTCACATGCAGTGTTGATCATATAAATAGGGCTATACAAATCCGTTACATACGGGTTACAAGTAACCTATCATTTTTACAAATCATAAACAAGTTACATTGCAACTAGTACGCCTGCGAAGATTAGTTACTAGTAACAATTTTTTTTTTTTGCAACACTGATGTGACTCAGCTCAACATTGAATTTAGTTACATTGTAATTTGCTTCCATAGCTATTGATGTTGCAGGGTAACTTGCTTCGTTTGACGTTTGGCAACTTTTGGAATAATTCGCATTGTGTTTTATTTTAATTATTAAATTCATGTCCAAATTAGTGAATATACAAAAAAGTATGCATGTGCAGTATCTCTGCATCAAGATTATAATTCGGCACCAGACATCAATAGTGTTAGGAATTCAAATCAGGATGGAGGCTCCCCCACTATATATCATGATATTATTGTGTTGTTTTTGTTACTTGGCATCTACTATCCAGATAGTCTTTCGGTAACTAATTAAAAACTTTATTGTGACTTGAGTGCTTATGACAGTTCAATGCTATGGTTACAATTCAATTACCCTGTAACTGCTTTAAAACTGATAACACATTTAGTTTCAAGATGACTGAAAAATTACCCAAATGTAATCAACCGTGACTTGGAAGGTTTCAAGCATCCTAAATCCAACCATTATGTAACCAATTGTGCCATAGATAATAACCTGACGTGATAATAATCCGGTGTTTAAATTAACAGTTCACATAATATAACGGATACCGAATTAGCTGATGTTTAGAACACTCAATTATTTGACTATACGAAGGACACTTATGACAATGAAACGCTAAGCGATTTTAATCCATTGAAAAAGGACCAATAAAGGTACCGAAACGTCGGATCAGAATTAATATAGCGTTTTAGCTGGTCATCTGACTGCATAGCCGATAAACACTTCAACATTATGTAACCTTTCATTTATTTTTTTATATTTAAGAGTTGTTACAAGTGCTACTTGGGATAAGTGGCGGAAATTTCTTTGGTTTAATTTGATAATTGTTCCAATGTAAATTGGAGCGCCACGTCGGCTTCATATAGAGTGCAGAACTCACAGCAGAGTAGTTCCACATCAGCTTGAACAGGTTCGAGGGCTTGAATTATTTCACCAACCGTCAAACAATCACTGAGGTAGAATTTGGATTAAATCTGCAACTCATAGATCCGTTTGAGCATAGATAACAAGCTATTCCAGCGTGCCTTGGCATCAGCCACAAACTTAAATTCTTTTCCGAATTCAGAACGGACATATTTTTGCAATAAATTGTTTTTCACAGACGATCTACGGAAAAGAACTACTACGACACGTGCCTCATTCACAATTTCATATATAACTTTGGACGATGTCAACAATGTTCATTGAGAAAAAAGTCATTCGCAATTTGACAGATGGCTAAGAGAATGAAGCAACACGTATGATTAATGACGATGATGATCGATTTTTGTTGTATCGTGAACGTCGTCAATGATGCTTACTTGGACAAAGTTACTCATGCGCGCATTTAATTGTTATTTTTTTGAACGATGCCTTACTGCTGGTAACCAAATATTTGTCCTATCTATGCTGGATTCCCTATTTATATGGGACAGATATGCAATTACATGCGGTTTAGCTGATATATTTAGGTGAAAACTATTCGAGATTTATCATACTGACAGCAAAATTCAGAATACCGAAAATACCGGTATTTTCCGTCTCTAATACCGGTATTTTCGGTACCCAAAATTGGCCGGTAATACCGGTATTACCGGTTTCGGTACTACCGGTTAGACCACCCTATTTCATACAGATAGCGTGGTGGTGTGGCTAGAGTAAGCGCATCCCTACGGCTATTATTGTTACTATTCTGGGTTCGAATCCCGGCGCGGCCATACAATTTTGTAATTGTTCTGCGATAATTCTCGCGAAAAGTGAGTGAGAGATAAAAGTGATGAAACGAAAAAGGAATTTCATCTGACAGGCAAGATTTTCGTTTATCTTCCAAGGCTAATTCTAGAGAAAAGATTGATGGGTGAAAGATGATCCTCAACATAAACAACGAAAAAAAAATTCTGCCTTGGCCCGAAAAACGCTTGCTTTGGTCTCATTGAAACGAAAAGTCGAAACCCTGGTTGCAGCCCTACAGTAGCGAAAATGTGTGCATTAAGTAAAGCGGAAGCATTGCTATTACAAATGAAAACATTAATAAACATTGTTACCGCATACCACATCGCGAAGGATTTGCATACATATGTGGAGAAATTTTATCGAAAATAGTGAAATCCCAAGCTCGGCATATAGTTCCCTATTGTGAGAACTGGGCGCACCCTTTTGCTGCGTATTCTGTTCTACTGACGCAAAATCACCGTTCGCTGCGCATAGCCATTTACAATTCAAATCCCATTCGCAGGGACCCCCGTTATGGGAAATGAATTTTTATTTGTCTCTTTCGGTGCTTTCAGCACTCGAGCAACGACAGCGATGACGACAACGTTTCCCGTTGAATAATTTCATTGTCATACTCATTGAATGCCATGCTCTATGACCGTGACAGAACCTGGTATCAACAAACAAAGGAGATACACCCGCATGCAACCCAAATTGATCCCGTTTCACAAAATCAGAATGTCCTGGGAAACCCGGGGTCGTTGCTAAATGGCATAAAATTACCACAAGTTATGAGAAAATCAAATTCACATTACGCCACTACCGACTGACCGAAGGAAATTACCCGCCACCCGTGCGCTGGCTACCTTTTTTGAATCGTTTCGTTTGTTTCGGTCCGCCTCGGCTCATTTCCTTTTACTTTCCATCCGTGCGTCGTCGTCGGCGTAGCGGCGTAGTCTTCATGAAGTAAATAACCACACAGTAAAGCAAGGTAATGCCAGCAGTTAAACCGCGTAAATGCTCTGCGGGTCGGGAATAATGCGTGTCTGTCCTGTTTTAATAGGCCTCTGGCTTTGCCTAGCTACTGGCCATAGAAGCAACATAGATGATCGTCGTACATAGGTACAGCTTTTTGCACGTATCCATTCGACAGTCCGTTTGCTGTCGTCGTCGCTGGCCTGGCGGCTGATTGTTGATGCCGACCGTGATTCCGGTTTCTTCGATTATGATCCTCCAGCGGGACAGGTCCTCCCGGTTTCCAATTTTCAATACACACTGCGAGCGTACATATGGAATTGATTGATGAGTTAACGATGCCAATTCTTGATCGTTTTCCGCTGTTGTCATCCTCTGCGTTTCGAGTTGCACCGTTAGATTCGACTTAGTGGGGACAATGTTGGTTCGCTATACACATTGACTACCGTTCGCTGCCAATATGAACAAACTTTCGTATTATAAAAACAACAGTCACAAATTGAATTCAATGTTCCCTCATATTCGCAGATTATTGAATCGGTCAGTTCTCCGTATTTATAAACGCAATCCCAATCCCAGAACAGCAAATGTATTTGACGACAAGTATTTTTAAAAACTTAAACGTGACAGTTAAAGTTAGACCAAACTAAAAACAAAAAAACGACAGTAATTTCGCTATGAGGAAAACACAATCCCCGTGACAAAACGTTGTGTAAATAACAAACTCGTTTTGCTAAATAAGAGTGAGTAACCGTTTTTTACAGAAATAATAATATTTAAAGGATTTGTAAAAAAATCACATCATTCAATCAAGCCATGATTTGCTTCGGAATCCGGATAGAATTAACTTCGGAATCCGAACAGGATTGCCTCCGGAATCCGGACAGGATTCCCTCCGGAATCCGGACAGGATTCCCTCCGGAATCTGGACAGGATTCCCTCCGGAATCCGGACAGGATTCCCTCCGGAATCCGGACAGGATTCCCTCCGGAATCCGGACAGGATTCCTCCGGAATCCGGACAGGATTCCTCCGGAATCCGGACAGGATTCCTCCGGAATCGGACAGGATTCCTCCGGAATCCGGACAGGATTCCCTCCGGAATCCGGACAGGATTCCCTCCGGAATCCGGACAGGATTCCCTCCGGAATCCGGACAGGATTCCCTCCGGAATTCGGACAGGATTCCCTCCGGAATCCGGACAGGATTCCCTCCGGAATCCGGACAGGATTCCCTCCGGAATCCGGACAGGATTCCCTCCGGAATCCGGACAGGATTCCCTCCGGAATCCGGACAGGATTCCCTCCGGAATCCGGACAGGATTCCCTCCGGAATCCGGACAGGATTCCCTCCGGAATCCGGACAGGATTCCCTCCGGAATCCGGACAGGATTCCCTCCGGAATCCGGACAGGAAAACATAGGTCAAGAGTCGAAGAACTCATTTTTAAACATGGGCTTAGCCAGGATTTCGAGTAACGGGGCCAACTTTTTAAGGTATTCTGAATCTTAATTTCTTAGTAGTTTTATGAAAACACATGAATATTAGTGCTTGGCATTATTTCCTTCTAAGTTCCAAACACTTTGAAACTAAATCTACAACCAACAGAAATGGCTGGATAACAATAGCGCGTTGCGCTGGGCGTTGAAGTCAGAACCAAAATGCAACGCCAATGATCGTGACGCCTTGTGTGTTTATTTAACAACAATAACGATTAAAACGATTGGCACGGCAAATGCTGGGTAAAGCGTACCATTGGTACTTCGCGTACCTGAAGGAATAAAATAGACCCCATCTCGCGGTCCTTAGCCTCTTACCCAGCAACTCCTATCCCTACCTCCCCGCGGTGCTGGCCGGGATACGAGCAACCTTAGGGAAGATCGGGTAACCAACCCCGGTGGGAACTATGGTCGTATGCTGACAGGGAAGGGGGTTTGCTCCTCTCGGAGGTGCAAATCTCATTGAGCGTCTGTTCTCCATGTCAGGATCGGCTCACAACAGCGTCTGTTCTCCATGTTAGGGCGGCTGATCATCGTCCGAGTGCCAGCGAGGGACTCTAAAGTGAAACTGTGCACCATGGTCCACCGGAAATAAGGAGGAATGGTCCTCCGGAAATTTAGGGGTTTGGTGTCAGGCCCTGCAAGCCTGCCTTTAAAAATCATAAGCAACGAACAATCAACAAGAGAGTACGGACCGGAACCATCGGCGAAGACCACTGCGACGAAAAGGACTAGCGATTGGAAACTCGGTTCGTGGAACTGCAAATCTCTCAACTTCATCGGGAGCACACGCATACTCGCCGATGTGCTCAAGGACCGTGGATTCGGCATCGTAGCGCTGCAGGAGGTTTGTTGGAAGGGATCAATGGTGCGAACGTTTAGAGGTAATCATACCATCTACCAGAGCTGCGGCAACACACATGAGCTGGGAACAGCTTTCATAGTGATGGGCGATATGCAAAGGCGCGTGATCGGGTGGTGGCCGATCAATGAAAGAATGTGCAGGTTGAGGATCAAAGGCCGGTTCTTCAACTTCAGCATAATCAACGTCCATAGCCCACACTCCGGAAGCACTGATGATGATAAGGACGCATTCTACGCGCAGCTGGAACGTGAGTACGACAGCTGCCCAAGCCACGACGTCAAAATCATCATAGGAGATTTGAACGCTCAGGTTGGCCAAGAGGAGGAGTTTAGACCGACTATTGGAAAGTTCAGCGCTCACCGGCTGACGAACGAAAACGGCCTACGACTAATTGATTTCGCCGCCTCCAAGAATATGGCCATTCGTAGCACCTACTTCCAACACAGCCTCCCGTATCGGTACACCTGGAGATCACCACTGCAGACAGAATCACAAATCGACCACGTTCTGATTGATGGACGGCACTTCTCCGACATTATCGACGTCAGGAAATATCGTGGCGCTAACATCGACTCTGACCACTATCTGGTGATGGTTAAACTGCGCCCAAAACTATCCGTCATCAACAATGTTCGGTACCGACGACCGCCGCGGTACGACCTAGAGCGACTGAAGCAACCTGATGTCGCCACTGCATACGCGCAGCATCTCGAGGCAGCGTTGCCGGAAGAGGGTGAGCTCGATGGGGCCCCTCTTGAGGACTGCTGGAGTACAGTTAAAGCAGCCATTAACGACGCAGCGGAGAACAACGTCGGGTATATGGGTCGAAGTCGACGGAACGATTGGTTCGACGAAGAGTGCAGACAGATTCTGGAGGAGAAGGACGCAGCGCGGGCGGTCGCGCTGCAGCAAGGTACCCGGCAGAACGTGGAACGTTATAGACGGAAGCGGAGACAGCAGACCCGCCTTTTTCAGGAGAAGAAACGCCGCCTGGAGGAAGCGGAGTGCGAGGAGATGGAACAGCTGTGCCTTTCTCAAGATACACGCAAGTTCTATCAGAAGCTCAACGCATCCCGCAAAGGCTTCGTGCCGCGAGCCGAAATGTGCCGGGATAAGGATGGGAGCATCTTGACGGACGAACGTGTGGTGATCGAAAGGTGGAAGCAGCACTACGAGGAACATCTGAATGGCGCTGAGAGTACAGGCAGTGAAAGTCAAGGCAGCGGAGGAGATGACTACGTCAGTTCAGCGGACGATGGAAGCCAACCAGCCCCCACCTTGAGGGAAGTTAAGGATGCCATTCAACAGCTAAAGACCAATAAAGCAGCTGGTAAGGATGGTATCGGAGCTGAGCTCATCAAGATGGGCCCGGAAAAGCTGGCCACTTGCCTGCACAAACTGATAGTCAGAATCTGGGAAACCGAACAGCTACCGGAGGAGTGGAAGGAAGGCGACAAACTGGAGTGTGAGAACTTTCGAGCGATCACCATCCTTAATGCCGCCTACAAAGTGATATCCCAGATCATCTTCCGTCGTCTGTCACCATTAGTGAACGAGTTCGTGGGAAGTTATCAAGCCGGCTTCGTTGACGGCCGCTCGACAACGGACCAGATCTTTACTGTACGGCAAATCCTTCAAAAATGCCGTGAATACCAGATCCCAACGCACCATCTGTTCGTTTATTTCAAGGCGGCATACGACAGTATAGACCGCGTAGAGCTATGGAAAATTATGGACGAGAACAGCTTCCCTGGGAAGCTTACCAGACTGATCAAAGCAACGGTGGATGGTGTGCAAAACTGTGTGAAGATTTCGGGCGAACACTCCAGTTCGTTCGAATCACGCCGGGGACTAAGACAAGGTGATGGACTTTCGTGCTTGTTGTTCAACATTGTGCTAGAAGGTGTCATGCGGAGAGCCGGGTGTAACAGCCGGGGTACGATTTTCAACAGATCCAGTCAATTTATTTGCTTCGCGGATGACATGGACATTGTCGGCCGAACATTTGCAAAGGTGGCAGAACTGTACACCCACCTGAAACGTGAAGCAACAAAAGTTGGACTGGTGGTGAATGCGTCAAAGACAAAGTACATGCTTGTGGGCGGAACCGAGCGCGACAGGGCCCGCCTGGGAAGCAGTGTTACGATAGACGGGGATACCTTCGAGGTGGTCGAGGAATTCGTCTACCTCGGATCCTTGCTAACGGCTGACAACAACGTTAGTCGTGAAATACGAAGGCGCATCATCTGTGGAAGTCGGGCCTACTACGGGCTTCAGAAGAAACTGCGGTCAAAAAAGATTCTCCACCGCACCAAGTGTGTCATGTACAAGACGCTTATAAGACCGGTTGTCCTCTACGGACATGAAACATGGACAATGCTCGAGGAGGACTTGCAAGCACTCGGAGTATTCGAGAGCGGGTGCTTAGGACATCTTTGGCGGTGTGCAAGAAGACGGTGTGTGGCGGCGAAGAATGAACCACGAGCTCGCCCAACTCTACGGCGAACCCAGTATCCAGATGGTAGTTAAAGCCGGAAGGGTACGATGGGCAGGATATGTTGCAAGAATGTCGGACATCAACCCTGCAAAGATGATGTTCGCTTCCGAGGTACCGAGGTACGAGACGGCGTGGAGCGCAGCGAGCGAGGTGGGCAGACCAGGTACATAACGACTTGGCGAGCGTGGGGCGTATCCGAGGATGGAGAGATGCGGCCTCGAACCGTGCATTGTGGCGTCAAATTGTTGATTCAGTGTTATCTGTTTAGATGTTAACTAAATAAATGAAATGAACGATTAAAACAATAATTGATTTAAAAATGCATGATTTATTGCTCATCAGATATTTTTAAATAAAGTGAGAAAATTATTAACGAACTTGGTATTCACAAGGAATATAAAATCGACTATGCGAATTATTATAAAAATCCTGCATTCTTCCATAAGAAAAAGAAAACTAGTACCATGCATCTGAACTTCTAAACAAATCCTCTCTGGAATATTATTTATTATAAAATAGGCAGAAAAAACAATACGCAAGCTTTCTCCAGGAATTCCTTCGACTTTCGCGGGAGAGAGGGAAGAATTACCAGTAAACATTCCTGAGATTTTCGCGAAAAATCTTTGAATTTCTTGTGTAATTCCATAAAATTTTCCGTGAAAGTTTCGAATAATTTCTTGTGAAAATTTCAAAAAATTTCTCCAGGAACTACACCGAAAACTCATACAGAAATTATAGCGAAAATGAAATCAATAATGGGATTTTCGGAAGAATTCCGAGATTAATTACCGAAATCCTAATATAATTCCGGTGGAAACTTCAAGATTTCCACTGGAAGATCCTCCAGGAGTTTCTCGGAAAATTTCTCTGGGAATTATTCCAGGAGTTCCACCGGCAGTTCCTCCAAGAATTCCTCCAGGGTTTCCTCCGAGAATTATTCCGGTAGTTCTATTGGGAGTTCCTACGGGGGTCCCTAAGAAAATTCTTCCGGGAAATTCTTCAAAACTTCCTCCGGGAATTCATTCTGTCCTTCTTTCTGGAATTCATTTAGGCTTCTCCAGGAAATTATATAGAAATTCCTCCAGAAGCTTCTCCGAGAATTTCTCTTGGAGCTCCTCAGGGAATTCTCCGGGAGGTCCTCTGATGATGATAATGATGATGGTCCAACTACATACCCCTACAAAGATTTCAGGTAGACGAAATTTGTTTGAGATTTGAGATGAATTTCCGGGAATTCTTATGGTAGTTTCACTGACAGTTCCTGCGGGAATGAATTCCTGAAAAAAAAGCCTGAAAGAAATCCTCAAGGAACTATTGGTGGAATACCCGGAATCGAATTTCTAGAGGAACTTCCGAAAACTCCATTTCCCGCGAAATTCCTGCCAAATATCCTCCAGAAATTCCCTGTGAGGAATTCCCACAAGGAAGTCCTGAATTAATTCTTGAAGAAGTTCCTGAAGGAATTTCGAGAGAAATATCTGAAGGAATTCTCGGAAAAGTACCAGGAGGAATTAATGCAGAAATCCTGAAAGTATTCCCAGATGAATTGCTGAAGAAATGACCGGATGAATTCCCGGGGTTTTTATCTGAAGGAATTCATGGAAGAACTCTTGGAAGATATCCTGGAGGGACGCTCAAATTAATTTCCGAAAAAAATTCTGGAGTAAATTCCGTGTGAAGTCTGGAAAGAATTCTAGGACAATTCCGCGGAAAAATTCCCGCAGAAATTCCTGGAGAAGTACCTGAAGGAATTCCCGGAAAAATACATGGAAGAATTTCCGGGGAAATTCTTGGACGAATTCCTGGAGAAATTCCTAAAGAAATTTCCAGAAAAAAATCTTGAAGGATATTCTGAAGTAATTGCGAAAAGAGTTCCAGAATGAAATCGTAGAAGATTTCGCTATTGAGTTTATGGAGGAATTCCCGGAAAAAATCCTGGAAGTTATTCCGGAAGAATTCATGGAAGACGGAAGAATTTCTTATAGGTTTACAAATGAAATTATGGAGCGGAATCGGAGGATTTCCGTCCTGAGGAAACTTCTGGTGGAATTTTGGGAGGAAATTCCGTATGTATACTTGAAGAAAATGCCGGAGACAAAACTTGGAGAGAAGAAAAGAAATCTCCAAGGAATTTCCTCATGAATTAAAAAAAAAATAGTGAGCGGCTTCTAGATAAGGAGGAATTACAATTACATGAGAAGAATTTTCAGACGATTTTCATAGGAATTTGTGGATAACTTTCCGGGGAAGTTCCCAGGGGAGCTAGAAAGAAAAATCTAGAAAGATTTCAAGAAGAATTCTTGAGCCCGAAATGTTTCGAATTGTTTTGCACTTTCATATATTATGGATCCTGGATACCCTAATAAGTTTTTGGAAATCTTTTGAATTTCATTCAAGTTTGAAAATATTGAAATAAATTCAGGAATGAAAAAATCATATACCTACATATTCCATAAGGAATTATGCATGTAAATAATCCATTGTTGTTTATCTCTTCTTCTCTTCTATATACATAAAAATGAATTTCTGTCTGTTTGAACCTTATAGACTCCGAAACTACTGAACCGATCGGCGTGAGAAATTGTATGCAGAAGTTTTTGGGGCCGGGGAAGGTTTATAGGATGGTTCGAGTCCCCTCCTCCCTTTGGAAAGGGGGCTCCCATACAAATGAAACAAAAATATCTTCAGAACTCGATAATTAATCAGAGAATTATCTTAGACGAAACGAAGTTTGTCGGGTCTGCTAGTTATAAATATTTCTAATACTTTCTAATACCCTAAGGCTTAGTGACATTGAACGAGCTCGACTGATGTGTTTGTACTAAGCTAACTGGCATTGTTTTCAAAAGTAGGATCCTAGAGAAAAACAAATCCACGCAAAGTAACGTGAGAACATTCTACCCTAACTGCTGCTAGTCAGCTACGATAGAACACGTAACTCAGCTACCTAAATCACAATTAAGAATTGGGGTTGCACTATCGTATGAATAATAACAAAAACCTACACACATGTTCCCCCCATCACCGCCGGCTGTAACATGGACGTGAACGGACGCTGAGAGTGATTCTATAGTTAGGTTCATACAGCGTCTATTATCTTCCACAACAGGTAATTGTTTTCCGCTGTGCCGCCATCGAATGCACCTGTACCGAAACGCTACACTCCCGCACTGACCGCCACCTACCGCGTCGGAACCGTATGGGAATTGTTAATCGGTACTTCCATATAGTTGCTGTTTCGGCGATGGCCATTCACAGATATTTGGTTTGGTTGGGGTACCAAAACACGTCGCCTTCACTGCCACTGGCTGGCAGAAATTTATGCTAAGGGCCTGTTCACAAATTACGTAACGCAAAAATCCGAGTTTTTGACCCCCTCCCTCCCCCTCGTAACAAAAAGTAATATTTTTGGTACCCCCTCCCCCCCCCATGTTACGCGTAACTGTGAAATTTTTAAAGGCAGATTTTTTTTCTTCGCTGAAGCATTTGGGTTTTGGTATTTTTTAAACACTGTTAGGGACGGCACATGATCAAAAATCAAGGATATCAAGAATGCAGCTAGTAGAAACGAAAATAGAATTTGCGATCATAACCATTTACACAGTTTAGCGGAACTATGGTGTCGAGAAATACAATATTCGCTTGGTATTTTTACGCATATCAGTCCCGCTATGTCAGCATGCTTGATTTCGATAATGACTAATGTTCGATAACGATAAACAGCAATTACTTCAATCAGTGATTTAAAAAATACTTTTAAAATAATTTTTATTCGCGTTATGCGTAACATTTGGTAGTACCCAACCCTTCCCCCACCTTTCAATGTAACAAAGTATAACGCAAGTTGGACCTCCCCCTCAAAAGCGTTACGTAATTTGTGAACAGACCCTAATGCAATTCAATCGAAACGTGTGAATTTTCCACCCTTCTCAATTGGAAGTTAATGATGTTTGACTTTTCACCACCAAACTTACTGGTCGGATCGAGCAAGCCAGCCAGCAGGTACTTCACAGCAACAGCCCTTTAAACTCCCTCAATTGCTTATGGGAGGGGATCTACGGCCCAATGACTTCGCCGATTGGGGGTAAGTTTTTCTCAGCTCGGTTAAGGCCCTTCGTGTACCGCCTCCATATATCGTCAATTGGGGCTGCACGAAGAAAAGCCTATCCACTGCCGGAAGGTCATCGGGGTCATTTCCTTTGCAAATCTATTCAACCGTGCCACGCGCGAGAGAGACATCGCTTATATGTACGTACATTCGGCTTGCGCTGGATACCTGTTGTTGGCGCATAGGCTGTAACCCTTTTCCCCTGCAATCAGACATCGTAAATTTATGGTCACGCTCGGTTGAGTCGCAATTTTTCCGCCACCATTACGAGCCGAGCCTTGCTGGGGTGGCCGAGAACCCAGTGTAGAGCTGTAGATGGAAGTCAGCAACATCATCATCACCATTATCATCGCTGTCGGTCATCTGCGACCGTATTCCAGCGACGAGATTTATGGTGTTCGAGCAACGAAGGGTTCTAGATTTCTATGACAAGGAACTTTCTCGTCATTGTTTTCCATGGAGTGAGCAACGAGGCGGCAGGTACCAAGCTGGCAACTGTGCAGTAGGATGAAATTATTGAGCGTTGTTAACTTTGCTAAATAGCTACAGAGACGGTACAACAAATATCAAATTTCACATGAAAAAATTCAACTGAAATTTTTTAAATATGCGATTATCTCTCCAAATAACTTAGTGCCTACACATGTAGATGGCGGCGTGATAGTGTGGCTATCACTATGCATCGCTACGCTACTATGTTCTATCTAATGTTCTCTCCTATCGTGGTCATACATCTTCTTCTATATATATAAAACAAAGTTAACATTTGTACGACCGCGCATCACTCAAGAATAGACAACCCATTTTTTGCTAATGTATATCCCTTTCCTTCTTTTATTCACGATGAAGTTGAAAAAAAAAATTGACGATCAAAATACAATCTCTGCGATGAAATGGTTTGTCCTGCATTTTGTGTGATAATTTCAAATCATGTCATCTAAGTTGACATTATCATCAGATAACGGAAAGATCGATTTTTGTTAATTTTGGTTTGGTTACTAAATTAATTCGAAAGTGTCATGATAAAAACAAATGTGAAAAAAAGGAAAAATTATTTTGAATAACCGGTTTGTTTTTTTAGATAAATTGTGTACGTAAAAAAATCAGCAAATTGATCAGTTTTGGGCGAGACAAAGTTCGCCGGGTCAGCTAGTTTTGAGATGGAAAAATGTTAATTCGAATAATTCAATTCAAGCATATCTAATTTATTGAAAATTGTTTTCATTTTCAACATTACATTTTTAGTATTTAGAAGCGAAAAGCATTTAGATCTGTCAAAAATAGGGCATTGAACAAGAAATGGTGAAAAGCTGCTCCAAAAACTATTACCGTGGGGCATCGGAATCTGTAAAAAACCTCAGTATATGAACTGTTGTCAGAAAAAGTGGTACATAAACAATTTTGAGTTTTTTACACCAACGGCTTCTATTTTCTTTGGCTTCTTCTATCTAGTAAGAAAATAACAAAAAAAAATATTTTTGCAAATAAATCTGAAGATATGCACATTTTAAATTCTGGTCACAATGGCCAATGGGTCCCATTAATAGTGGTACATCTGCATTTTGTTCCAATAAACTTGAAATTTGTTAAGAAACTTCGCATATTTCTCACTATTACCTTTAGACACATCAGTCATAACATGTTGGTATAGTTTAGTTGAAGAAAATGCAAATTTGAATTTATTATTCAAAGTTTTTTGGGAAAATGCGTCTCCTGTAAAATTTACTCAATATGACATGTACCACTTTCGCTGGCACCGGTTCATATGAAAAAGGCTCTTGAAATTAAGAATCGAATGCACGAAGGCCTCTACTTTTGAAAATTTCCGTTTTACATATTAGAATCACCTCCTGAACCAAAATCCGTCTACTGTGGACGAATTTCAAGTCAAAGGATCAAAATTCGTATAGCTATTTTTGATCTAAATATTTAAATTAAAGCAGACTGATTGACTAAACTACTACTGTAAATAGTTTAATAAAATACGCACCTTGAGGAGCGAACTCATTTGTTTTGTATTCCGCTTAGCTTACTTCACTAATAGCAATTTACAATTAAATTACCCTGACTTTTCGTGCAATTATGTTCTACGCGTAAACAAATGCCGTCAGAAACTCCGCGTTTGAAGTGTGGCGATTTGTTTTTGATATGTGTTGTTTTAAATCCAAAGCCTACTTTCCATCCCAATGGCCTAAAAGTTTACTGTCAAATATATGAACAGGATAAGATAAATTATTTGTAAATTAATTACCTTAAATCTCCTTAAATTATTAATTAAAATTTCTTGAGGTGGACGGATTTCGATGCTGTACGGATTTCAGTCCCCCACGGTATACAGTGCAAATGTAGCAAGGCAATGCCAGATTGTTTCATCATCTCTTCCGTAGATTCACTTAAATTTTTTTGCTGTCCCTGTTTCATCCACAATCAGGATACATTACACGACAGATGCAGTATACGTTATCCAATGCTTTTAACTGCAATTCGATAGTTGCAACAGTTTTGCAGTTACCGGACTGCTAAACTTCAAAGCGATGCCAAAGTCGATGAAAGTTGCGATGCGTTGCACAATCAGATGCACTTTCATTGCATCTGACATTGACTGAGAACTGTTCGACGTCGAGAATAGGGTTTTTAGTACCGACCCTTTTTGGCGAGTCCCGGTACTGCGGTACTGAACCCCTCAGTACCGGGAGTACCGGGAAAATACCGGTACTGGAAGATTTTTTTTTCCGAAAATCATCAAAATCAATAAAAAGTCAGGATTTAATGGTAACGATTCAAACTTTATTCATTCGGCTTTGTATGTATTCAACACTTGTCTTGGGGCTTGTCCTTATCCTTGAAATATGCTTTCAAAACACACAGCTTATTCAATGTTTCGTCAGACATACGGGATCGTATTTTAGTAGCGAAGCTTAACAAGTATTTTCCTTTCAGCTTTTTCTGAGTCGTGAGTTAACTCTTGTCTTACACTCTTTACGAATCCTGGTGCAGTAATCGAACTTACAGGAACACTCTTGCCTCAAGCGACAATCGTCCTCTATAGTTTATTACCTCTATTGTCAGGTGTTTGAAATTTTAGTAAAAAAAATAATATCTTTCTTACTAGCTGCTGCATTCAAATAATGTGGTTTTAACCATCGGAAGTTTTAACCAAAACTTTTTCCTTAGTACCGAAAATACCGGTACTTTCATTAAGCCAGTACCTGTATTTCGGTACCGAAAATTGGTTGGTATTCCCGGGAATTCCGGTACCGGTACTCCCGGTACTAAAACCCTAGTCGAGAAGGTATTGCAGTTATCGAACACCATTCGCTAACTGAAACGTAAACATGTTGCAGTTATCGAACGGCTACTGTATCTAACTTATCTAAATGCACAGAAACTAGATAATAACAAGACCACTAACCGTCAAAACTTTTACTTACTGATGGTCTTGTTATATCCTAACTTTCATGAAAATCCAAAAAGAAAGATATTCATAGGCACAATGCCCTATAGGCACAGTTTTCCACGCTCGTCATAATGGCAGTTGCTATACATATTTTTGACAGTGACTGTTTCCAATGCCGATACTAACATTTTCGCATGTTATTTATTGAACTTTTTTTGATTCAACATCAGTTTAATATTATGGACTTCTAATTACTTGGCTGTTTAGTGTTAATAGGTTTGAGCATTCTTGAATATCAACCTTACATGAGAACAATGCCGAGAAGACTTTTCCTATTTTAAGGACGGAAATGTTCCGATGACAATTAGTCACTACGAATCCGGAGACAAGCTAGCCGAAGGCTGAAAGTATTCTTAATAAAGATAATAAAAAAAAAAGTCACTACAAGCAAGGATAGCGTTGGATCAAGCCCAAAGCAATGCCTAAATTGAATTATTATTCACAAAATCTTTGAAACGTTTTACAAACATTTTTTTTGTAAACCTCAAATAATTCTATGGGAAATTAATTCGGCAAGTCATCCAAAAATGTCTACCTTATTTTTTTAAAGGAAATTCTTTAGAAATTTCATCAAAAATTATTCCAGGGATTCATTTCAATATTCCAACAAGACTCTTTTTTAAATCCTCCGCAAATAAATTCAGAAGTTTCTTCGAAAACTCCTAAAAGAGTTTCTATCGAATTTTATTAACTTCTGATAAATTCCTTTATTTCTTTATTTCTTTATTTATAATTACATTCAACTGACCAATTTGGTCTTATTGAACTATAAAAACTATGTTAAAATCACTGGTACACTATTCATTAAAACTAAAATTAACATAATCTAATCTAATCTCATACATGCGTAGCCAATACTTGAAAGCATCCTGGAAAATGACGGTTTCTGAATTCCGTCATTTTTCTTTTCATATGGCCATGCCAACTATGCAGTATGTACCGCAGAGATGACTCCTAGATATTGAGCGACTTCAGGAATACCTAAAGTCACTTAATAGCTTGGAATCGAGGGGAAAGGAAGAAAGCGTGGACCTCCCGTACCAAACGTTTCCAATAATATTAGATAGGTACCTAATATATGATAAAAATCGTGTACGTGTTTTTTTTTAGGGCCCCTCCTTAGCCGTGCGGTAAGATGCGCGGCTACAAAGCAAGACCATGCTGAGGGTGGCTGGGTTCGATTCCCGGTGCCGGTCTAGATAATTTTCGGCTTGGAAATTGTCTCGACTTCCCTAGGCATAAAAGTATCATCGTGCTAGCCTCATGATATACGAATGCAGAAATGGTAACTTGGCTTAGAAACCTCGCGGTTAATAACTGTGGAAGTGCTTAATGAACACTAAGCTGCGAGGCGGCGATGTCCCAGTGGGGGATGTAATGCCAATGAAGAAGATGAAGAAGAAGAAGACGTGTTTTTTGTATGATGTATATGAGCGTGTTTGTGTATATCTGTATGTGTGTATATGAGTGTGTATGTGTGTTTATATGTCTACAATGATGTACACAAGTATTTGTCATGTTTTAATAGAGCTACTATGAAAATATGACGAATACTCATGTCCATCAGTATATGTATGTATTTGTGTATATGTATGTGTGTATAATGTGAATGTGTGTGTGCGTTTGTGTGAGTGCGTGCGTGTTAAATTTACGAATTATCAAAACTTTACCTCTCCTCAATAAATCTGACGCTGAACATGTTTGAGCATTTACATAGGCTTGATATTAGCAAGGGCATTGTCCTTGATAACAATCGATCAGCCCTTGCAAGCACAAACATGCGCACGTCTTCCGGATCTGCAGCACTTTTTTATACACTACACATTTGTTTCGACCACGGTCACTGCACTTGTTCTATTGTTCTATTGTCGGGCCGCCACCAAACCGGACCGCGCGATTGAGCACTCGCGCTGCGACGCGAATCGCGACAATTTGAAATATTTCATTAGTAGTGCGCATCATGCACCCATGGATGTATGTACTATCATGCGCACTAATCAGAAATGAGTTGCGACGTCTGATAAGTGCAGATATTTCATTTTACTGAAAACAAATTTTCGATTTTCTACTATACACGGAATACTTTTAGGCGAATCACCGCACAAAAGTAGAGCACAAAAACCAACCGCACTGGAAGACGGTCGAAACGAGACCTAAAACTAAAATTAACATAATTGCATAAAATAGGGTAAATGGTGTATCTTGGACAAGCGCAGGACATTCATTAGAAAATATATCGAGATTGAATAGTATAAAACAATTGAAAACCACTAGGTTCATCCAAATACATAACCTATGATTAGTCTTGTGTCTCCATTGCCCAATTCTTGAGTAAATTACGTTTACTAGGTGTAAACAGTGATATACTGCGAACTGAAATATTTTCTTTTTGGACATCAAATATATAATTTCGACATGGAAAATGCATATATTTTGGACAGAGTCATTTTCTCCTAATTTAAAAATGACCACCTACAGATCTCAATGGTATGACTTACCTGCACGTATCCCCATTCATTTAAATGCATTTATTTGCTTAACTGACATAGATTGAACCAGAAATTAACATTGTTTCGCAATCTTATCGATATCATTGGAAACAGCCTGAAAGTTGGCAATTAGTGGTTCATCCATGTACTGTACATGGGGTGACCAATAAATGTCTGATGAATAAAAACATAACTTCATTTTGGTCACTCCTTTTTCATCCGTCTCAAGTTCATGTTAAGCGATTGGAATATGTTAGTATCTCAATTACAATCAAACTTTGGCCGCAAGACCTCAAGATTGCCGTTTGAACCAATTTAAATGCATGTTACGAAGAGTCCTATAATGCATGTTCTCCTGCATACTGGCGTCCAGCAGGCACTTTGGTAGAAAGCTTTACATTTTAGGTAATTCGAAAGATAAATAATAGTTGATTTGTGAATTCTCATTAGGAGCCGCTAGAGTTGAGGTAAAAGTATGCAATGATCATACTTTCGATAAAAAATTTCCTACCCATTATCTAAAATTGATCGAAGAAGCACAGGCTTGTCCAAAATATGTACATGTCCAAAATATATCATTTACCCTAGTAGAGATTCACAAAATACATCACACATTCTTAACTGTTATACGAAAATACATAAAACAAAATTTCATCAAAGTTGCTCAATTTTTTTTATACTCATTGATTAGGCTTCCATGTTGCGTTGGAATGGTTTATAAATTCTCGAAACTTCACTCTATCTGGCCAAGTACTTCGTGTCAGCGCTAAAGTTTTTAGATCGGTACTTAACACTATCTTGAATGACACGTAGTCCAAAGTAATAATGTCTTTCCATTTCGGCACTAGTTTTTCAACATTTTTGCAGGTTGATGGCGGCGCACATAGAGATCGTGACACCATCGTTCTTATATCGTTCTCAGTTACACTCTTGTCGATATTTGTCAATTTCCGAACGAATAACAAAATTAGAATTCCAAAGAATTTTCAAAATCCTTAAACTTCTTCAAGAATTCTTGTGGACATCCATCCAAGATTTTTTTCGGGATTTCCTCCAGGGATTTATTTGGAAAACCCTCAGGAAATTACTCCAAAAATAAATCCAGTAGTTTTTTTGGAAATTCCTTCGAATATTCCTTTGAAAGTCAAAAAAAAATTCTAATAATTCTTTAGGAATTTCCCCTAGAACATTCTTTAAAACTGCCTCCAGCATTTCTTTTGGAAAACCTTAAGGAATTTTATATGGATTTCTTAGAATTTTCAGAGGATTTCCCGTAGAAACTTCCAAAGAAACTTCTGGAAAAAAATTTCAAATGCTTTTCCGATGGTATCGCTGGAAGAATGTTCAATGGAATAACTGGCGGATTTTTTGAAAATGTTTTGAAACTCCTGGAGAAGCTCTCGAAAGTATTTCTGGAGGCATTTACAAATGAATTTTTGAAAGATTTTCCTAAGAAGAACCCGAGCGGATGTTCGAAAAGAATTAATTAAGGAGCTTCCGGGTGTAACAGCCTGGGTACGATTTTCAACAGATCCAGTCAATTTATTTATTTCGCGTATGACACGGACATTGTCGGCCGAACATTTGCAAAGGTGGCAACGTGAAACGCCTGAAAAGAAGAACAAAAGTTGAACTGGTGGTGAATGCGTCAAAGACAAAGTACATGCTGGTGGGCGGAACCGAGCGCGACAGGGCCCGCCTGGGAAGCAGAGTTACGATAGACGGGGATACCTTCGAGGTGGTCGAGGAATTTGTCTACCTTGAATCCTTGCTAACGGCTGATAACAATGTTAGTCGTGAAATACGAAGGTGCATCATCTGTGGAAATCGTTCCTACTATGGGCTCCAAAAGAAACTGCGGTCAAAAAAGATTCGCCACCGCACCAAATGTGCCATGTACAAGACGCTAATAAGACCGGTTGTCCTCTACGGACATGAAACATTTACAATGCTCGAGGAGGACTTGCAAGCACTCGGAGTATTCGAGAGACAGTTGCTTAGGACCATCTTTTGCGCTGCGCAAGAAGACGGTGTGTGGCGGCAAAGAATGAACCACAAGCTCGCCCAGCTCTACGGCGAACCCAGTATCCTGGAGGTAATTAAAGCCGGAAGGGTACGATGGGCAGGACATGTTGTAAGAATGCCAGACAGCAACCCTGCAAAGATGATGTCCGCTTCCGTACCAGGTGCAAAATGACTTAGCGAGCGTGGGGCGCATTCGAGGATGGAGAGATGCGGCCTCGAACCATGTATTATGGTGTCAAATTGTTGATTTGGTGTTATCTGTTTAGATGTAAACTAGATAAATTAATAAATTAATGAAGGAGCTTCTGGACGAATCCCTGAAGGGGTTTTCAAAGGAATTTGCGATACCATGTTCATTGAATTTTCCTAAAAAATGTCTAGTTTTCTCCAGAAATTGTTTCGGGATTTACGTCAGGATTTCCTCCAAGAATTCATTCATAAATTCCATTTTCCATCTGTGCGTTCTATTTTTGTAGTAAGAATTAAATTAAGCCTATAAAAATGTTTTGAAATATGTCCTCATCGGATTATTTTTGCCTGAAAGTAATAAATTGAGGGGGTAACGATAAAATTTCCAAAATAATTCGACGGTTTTTAAAACTTTCTCTTACAAATCCAAGTCGTCTCTAGATTTTTTTTTTTTCATTTTAAAATTAATTATTATTATTCCTCCTTGACCTTTCGGAGACCATTAGGACATAACTTTTAATAAATATTTGTAACGGCCTTTCCCTCCAAATAGAAACCCATATACTAGGAGCTTGTTACTTTTCACTTCCGACTACACACTTCTTACTTCTCACTACTCAATACTTACTTCGAACATCTTATTTCTGTCTTCTCCCTACTCACTTCAAATTTTCACTTCCTGCTAATCACTTCTGCCAAATCACATCACAATGCCAAATGGCATTCTGCCAAATAACACTAAACCAAATAAATTTGAAAGATGATGTTTGTTATAATCATTGTAAATCATTTACCATATCAACCTAAGATTACTCGATGTTCCATATCTCGATATCTCTTGATGTATAGTTTTCTCGATCTCCACAATCCACATACATTTTTGCTACACAACAAATAGTTTTGATGATTCAATGACATGTACAATTGCAGATAATCCCAACAAACGATTTAACATTCGACATTCACTGTTCGGAAGTTGGCTTTCTCAGTCTGAAGTATCAAAACGATGGTTTACTTACTTGCCAGGGCCCTTCCAGTTCGATCGACATTCAATTAAGTTTGACAGAATTTTGCAAGCAAGCACAGTTTAATTTTATTTCGATTCACATATAAGAACAGTGATATCGATTGAATGTTGCGTTTATTTGAGTTTTGTGTATGAAAAAAAAGTCTATCATTTCTGTATATGTACATACGTGAGAGATTTTTTTCGCAAGCTGTCATGATAAAGCACTGATTCGGAGGGCTATACCTCATGATAAATTTCTTTTTAAAAGCTCCAAACGCGGGGAGTACTGCGTTCTGATGATGCATTTCAACTTGGTCGACACAGCTCGGTTCCCAACACAAAATGAACGAGAACAAAGTGAAAATCATTACTTCTCTGTGGGAGCTGCGTATGCGATTCTGTTTTTTCGCAATTGTATACAAGTTTAATAAATTTGTCATCATGACTTGTTATGGTTCGGAGCAGTTTTTGCCTTTGTTATCTATTGAAAGCGATTGCTGCAAATGAAAATACATTCAAAATCACAAGGCTGGGTCATTGGGCCGAAGGTCATTAGACCGAAGGGCATTAGGCCGAATGGCCATTAGACCGAATAAGAAGCCAGACCAGAATTGAGAACTGACCAGGAAGGAGAATGAAGGAAGAAGTATAAAAGAAGAAAGAAGAGGGAAGAAGGAAGAAGAAAGATTTTTGCGAGACTAAAAAGCCGCTAATCCCAAAGAAATAAGGAAGGACAAAGAAAGATGAAGGATGTAGAAAGAAGAAGGAGGAAGCAGGAAGAAGGAAGAGGTAAAAGGAAATAGGAAGAAGGAAGAATATTACGAAAGAAGGAAAGAGGAAAAAGGAAGAAGATAAAAGGAAGAATAAAGAAGGAAGAAGTGAAAAGGAAGAAGGAAAAAGGAAGAAGGAAGAAGGAAGAAGCAAAAGGTAGAATGAAGTAGGTAAAATGAAAAAGGAAGAACAATGAAGAAAGAAGGAAGAAGGGAGAAGGAAGAAGGAAGAAAGAAGGAGAAAAAAGAAGGAGGAAGAAGGAAGAAAAAAGATGTAGGGAGGGAGAAGGAAAAAGGGAAAAGGAGGTAGGAAGGAGGAAGACGGAAGAAGGAAGATGGGAGTTCGACAATTCATTGATAATAATTTTTATTCTTTTGCGTGAGTCGCGTCGCATTGCTCGTCGCGTCTAGTCTGGCAGACATCTAAGGAGAAGGAAAAAGGATGAAGAAAGAAAAAGAAAGAAGGAAGAAGTAAGAGAAAATGGAAGAAGCAAAAAGGAGAAAGAAAAAGGGATAAGGTGAAGGAAGAACTTCTTATTTTTCACTTTTTGCTTCTCGTTCTCATTCGGCCTTATGACCATTCGGCCTAAAGACCAGGGTTGGGAAAAAATCAAATTTTCGAAAAATCGAGAGTGATCAAACTCACCCGCGATTTTACTTTTAAATTATCAAGTGATTAAAACTCGCCAGCGATTAAGAATCGTTTGAAAATCGTATCTTGATTTGAAGCATTTACCGTTACCTTTTAAACTATTTTTTCTTACTAGCATGAAACTATAATGCCAAATATAAGATATAACGGGACTGTTGACAATTAGCTATTATTAGTGAAGAATAATATTGAATGAAAATTCTGTGTTTATTATCGTTTAAGTACAAAATTTGAGAAGTTGTCGCCGGCGACAACTCGCCTACTGTTTTCACGTGAAAAGTTTTCACATGAAAATTGCAATCATGATCGTCTGATAATGATTAAGCACAACACTGCTAAAGACCTTTGGCCAAATGGCCTGATACCCCAAATCACATCATATATTTAGCTGTGTATCTACACACTTAATATCAATAACACCAAGATGTGTTTATTTCACACATAGCGGGCCTTTCCTGGAACAGTTAATAAATAGAGTTATACAGCGGCTCCATGAAAAGTGCTCAAAATCGGTAAAAATGACCTATTACGAAAATAATTGGACCCGAAATTTTTTGTTTCGCCATTAATCATGTTGGAAGGAATTAAACATACACAAAGATATTACAGAAAGCTTCAGAGATTCAATTGGTGTTATCGCAAAAATAGTAATAATAATGGTCGTGCAATAAACAATAATTAGAGGACAAGGTTGGACATTTGTACATGTAGGTTGCTGTATGTGTCGTTTAACATGTGTAGATCCTGATTTGTCACGTGGGTGACAAAAGAAGTGCTCAACCTGGACCTGATTAATCTGGTCGCAGTGAAAATGTGCCCCACAGAAAAAAAACTTGTACGTAAGTAGTAAATACTGCAACATATTGCCTTCGTAAAGTTGACCTGCAGAGCGAGTAGAAGTAGAAGTCTTACAAAAGTAGAAGCTTTTGCCCAGGAAGGAAAATCCTCTTCTTCTATCTTCTTCTTCTCTTATATATATAAACCAATCTATGTATGTATGTTCGCTAACTACTTCTGAACCACTTAGCCGATTTCAACCAAATTTGGTACACACATTCTCTATCCTCAGGAGAAGTTAACAAAGGGGTGGGATGGTCATTTGGAAAAGGGGAGGGGTGGTGGGAGGTGTTTTGTTTAGAAAACGAACAATTCTGTGTAACTTTCAACTCCCAGGACCGATTTCAACCAAATTTTGTACTTTACTTACTTATGGATCCTGTACACCTCCGGTGGTGCAAAGGGCCGACTTGAAAGATCTCCATCCTGAGCGATGCCCGGCTATCGCTTTAACCTGTTGCCAGGTTAGATTTCGGTCGACTTCTTTTATTTCTTTATTGAGGCTTCTCCGCCATGAGCCTCTGGGTCTGCCTCTGCTGCGATGTCCCGCTGGGTTCCAGTCTAATGCTTGCTTACAGATTTCGTTTCCGCCCCTACGTAGAGTGTGGCCGACCCAGCCCCACTTCCGATCCCGAATTTCTGTTGTTATCGGCCTCTGGTGACAACGACGATGGAGCTCGTTGTTTGAGATCCAGTTGTGAGGCCACCAGGCCCGAATTATATACCGCAGGCATCTGTTAATGAACACCTGCAGCCGTTGAGTGTTCTCCACTGATACACACCATGTTTCGCTAGCGTATAACAGCACAGATTTCACGTTAGAGTTGAAAATTCGTATTTTGGTGCGTTCACTTATCTGCCTGTTTTTCCAGCCCTTGCTTTCTTGATCCGTGCGCCTATGTCGATCTTGGTACCGCCGTGTGACGCCATTTGGCTACCAAGATATGTATTGGGAGCTTTCAACATTCTCCACTGGTTTCCCGGCTACTGTGAAACTGGAAGGAGTCACCGTGTTTATATCCAACGATTTGGTTTTGTTGACGTTGATGACTAAACCTGCCGAGGAGGAGCGATCGGCAAGGTCGTTGAGCTTACTCTGCATATCAGAGCGCCGTTGCGCGAGTAGTGCAACGTCATCCGCCAATTCGAAGTCGTTTAGGTGCTCCATGGTTATAGGCTGCCATAACAGCCCGCGGTTTGGTTCACGGTCAATCGCATCTACCAGAATCTCATCGATTACGATGAGGAACAGTAACGGTGATAGAATACATCCTTGCCTCACACCAGCTACGACCCGGATAGGGTCGGACAGGACCCCATTGTGCAGCACTCTACACGAAAAGGCCTCGTACTGTGCTTCGATGAGGCCGATGATTTTCTCAGGAACCCCTTGCGTCTCAGGGCGCCCCACATATTCTCGTGATTGAGACGGTCGAAAGCTTTTTCGTAGTCAATGAATACCAAGTAAAGGGACTCTTGGAATTCGTTGACCTGCTCCAAAATGATGCGGAGCGTGACAATATGGTCCACACAGGATCTTCCGGCACGGAATCCGGCTTGCTGCCGCCGGAGAGTCGCATCGATCTTCTCCTGAATCCGGGCTAGGATAATTTTGCACAGAACTTTGAGAACGGTACACAGCAACATAATGCCTCGCCAGTTATCGCATACAGTCAGGTCACCCTTTTTGGGCACCTTCACTAAGATACCTTGCATCCAGTCGACCGGGAAAGTTGCGGTGTCCCAGATATTACGAAATAAACGATGCAGTAGTTGAGCGGATGTCATGGGGTCAGCTTTGAGCATCTCGGCTGATATGCGGTCGACCCCTGGGGCTTTATTCGATTTCATGCTTTGGATGGCTGTTTGAATCTCTAGCAGTGATGGAGCTTCGGTATTGACACGTGTTATACGTCGGATCCTAGGCAGATCATGCCGAGGTGGTGATGGCCTGGTTGGCACTTGAAAAAGTTGTTCGAAGTGCTCGAACCAGCGTTTCAGCTGGTCAGTTGGGTCGGTCAATAACTGATCATTCGCGTCTTTCACAGGCATCGTTGCATTCATCTTCGCCCCGCTTAAGCGTCGTGAGATATCGTAGAGGAGGCGAATGTCCCCGGTTGCGGCGGCTCTCTCTCCTTCGTCGACCAGAGAGTCTGCCCACGCTCGCTTGTCCCGTCGACATGAGCGTTTTACTTCCTTCTCAAGAGCCGTGTATCGTTGACGGGCTAAGACTTTGGCTCCTCTGGTTTTCGATCGCTCTATCGCGGCTTTGGCTTCTCTTCGCTCCTCTATCTTCCTCCAGGTGTCATCGGTGATCCATTGTTTTCTCTGGGTGCGTAGTTCGCCCAGATTGTTCTCGCTGGTGGCGATGAAGGCATTCTTGATGGCGGTCCATTGGTCTTCCACGCTGCCACCTTCCGGAATATCTGCAGCACGCGTCTCCAGTTCTTCAACGAAGGACCGTTTCACCGTGGCATCTTCCAGTCGGCGTGTGTTGAATCGTCGTCCAACTCTTTCCTCCTGCCGACGAATCCGCGCAATGCGCAGGCGTATTTCGCCGATGAGGAGGTGATGATCAGACGCGATATCGGCACTACGTTTATTCCGTACATCAAGAAGGCTCCGTTTCCATTTTCGGCTGATGCAGATGTGGTCGATTTGATTTTCTGTAAAGCCGTCACGGGAGACCCACGTGACCTTGTGAACCGGTCGATGAGGGAAGAGCGATCCCCGATCACCATGTCGTTATTACCACAAAATTCTGCAAACAGCTCTCCGTTTTCGCTCATTTCTCCGAGACCATGGCGTCCCATAATGCGCTCATGGTTCGAGTTGTCGGATCCGATCTTCGCATTGAAGTCGCCCAAACAGATCTTGATATCACCCTTCGGAATTCTATCTACGACGGCATTGAGTTGATTGTAGAAGTTCTCTTTGTCTTGCAGATCGGCAGCATCGGTTGGCGCATAACATTGGATTATAGTAAGGTTTCGGACCCGTGTTCTAAATCTGGCAACGATTATCCTTTCACTCAGTGGCGTAGCCACGGGGGTGGTTTTGGGTATAAAACCCCCCCCCAAAGACAAAATTTTTGGAAGAAAATTTTTTTTCGAAAAAAAAAATGTTCAGAAAACCCCCCCCAGACCAATTTTCTGGCTACGCCACTGCTTTCACTTATAGGTTCCCACTTCATAAGCGCAGAGTGTGCCTGAGCGCTTAGTAGGAAGCCAACTCCGCGATGCCGGGGAGCGTGTTCACCTCGTAAACCAGAGTATAGCAGAACTTGTCCCGACGGCGTTCTGTGTTCTCCAAAGTTTGGCCAACGGACTTCACTCAGTCCCAGGATCTCAAGCTTCATGCGGCGTGCCTCATTGGCAAGTTGTGCCAATTTACCCTGCTGGGCTAGGGTTAAAACGTTCCATGTTCCTATTCGTGTCCGTTGTTTCGCGCTAAGAGTCGTCGCCGTAAAATCAGTCCGTATTCTTTCATTATCGGATTCTCGAACAAATTGATGTTTCGGGAACAGTAGGTTGTTGGCCCAAGGTTCCCTATCCACCGGGATGGGGCTGCCATCTTAGGTATAGCTTCCGGGAATAGCATTTCATACTCAGCCGCTGGATGCCAGAACAGACGCTGTTGGAGCCGCACCTCCTTGGTGGACAGACGCTCGATCAGTCAGGTCAAATTTGTTTAAAGTCCCACCCAACACCAGGACTAGGCTAGTGCGCTTTGAGCGGCACACGGTCGCTTTGATAGGGCCTGCTTGGGGACACATGCAGCTTTTTATAGAAGTTCAACAGAGCCCACTGTCGAACCCCACCACATCCTAGGCAGACCCCACAGTACGCACCCTCTCACTCTAGCTGATGTCAGAAGGACAACAGTGCCCAGGCTGCACTACCAGCTAAGTACGCAACCCTTAGCTGGCGGTCAATTGTCATCGGAAGACCCGTGGAAGCGTGAGTATTGGAACTTGTGAGGACCAGAGCTATGTTAGGCGCCCCTTCCCGGATGTCAACTCACCATTTCGCAGCCCAAATTTTGTACACATATTAATAATTCAAAGTATATTATGAACCCCTGTACCGATTTCAACCAAATTTGGTACAAACATTCTATATCATAAGGAAGAGATAACAAAGGGGGTAAGATGGTCATTGAGAAAAAGGGGAGGGTATAGGGGGAGGTGTTGTCTTTGGAAATTGAGCAACTCAGTGTAACTCCCAACCCCCAGGACCGATTTTAATCAAATTTTGTACACATATTCACTATGAGGAGCCGATCGTATGGGAGGGTAATTTGAACAAGGGGGAGGGGTCTGGAGGGAGGCGTATTGTTCAGAAAACGGGCAATTTAGTGTAACTTCTGAACCCTTGTACTGATTTCAACCAAATGCGGTACACACATTCTCTATCCCTATGTCTAGATAACAAAGGGGGTGAAATGGTCATTGAGAAAACAGGGAGGATATAGCGGAAGGGGTTGTCTTTAGAAAACGAGCAATTCAGTGTAGCTCCCAACCCCCAGGACCAATTCCAACCAGATGAAATGATTAAATCATTCAACTCTATGATTAAAGATTATGATTAATGATTTATTCATTTTTGACAATGATGACTGATAATGATTAATGATTAAATTCATTTGTGAAAATGATTAACGATTATGAATAATGAAAAAAAACCATTGAAGTATAATTAACGATTACCAATCGTGACTAAATGTTGACACACATGTGTATGATTAATGATTAACGGTCCATATGATTAATGATTAATGATTATGAATAATCAAATTGAATGATTTGCATAGTGATCAATAATCGAGTAACTTTTATTCCAATTTTAAAAGGTATAAAAAATATGATATGATAAATATGATTAAAGATAAATGAATAAAAGCAAGGTATGCAATGATCCAATGTTCCAGCATAACTTCTGTACCCCTTGCCCTATTTCAGCCAAATTTGGAACAAACATTATTTTCCTTAAGAAGGCGAAGATGATAGGGATGATATTTAGAAAACGGGAAGGTTGTAGCGGGACTGGCATTATTCAGCTCTCAATCACTTCAGTGTAACTTCTGATCTTCACTTAGCTGATTTCAGTCAAATTTGGAACACACAATCTTCATATTAAGGAGACGACGATAGTGAGTTAAGGATGGAAAAGGGGTGAGTGTGTGGGAGTTGTATTGTTTAGTTATCGATCAATTCAACACTTCTTCGAAATCATGGTTTGCTTAGTGAAAAGCAATGATTAATGTGCTTCCTTCTGGATAATGAATGTGATCCTTTCTTTAAAAATATACGTTTTCCCGGAATAAGGCATCGGTGGATGTTTTTCCTTCTTAAGAAATAGACGTTTGCCTGGAATAAGGCTATTTTGGGTTTGATCCCTTTTTTTAAAATCAGTCAATGTTTTCAAATGAAATCTGCCTTCTTTTAATCAAATGATGAAGTATCAATAAGAAAACACAATTATCCTTTTGACCAATTGGTTTATTTATTTATCGATTGTGAAAAAACTGCGAATCAAACTGGCAACTCCGAGCAAAGCCGGGTACATACAGCTAGTATAAAATAAAAATAAAAGTCTAAACATTGCAAGAAAGTAGGCATATTTCCAAGCCAATTTATTTTTGGACTTTTATTGTTGGGCAGACGAGAGTAAGTTTGAGCTGAACACTTGAACACAAATAGATGACAAAAACTTTTATTTCGGAATTGCAAAACTACAGCAAAAATTTACACAATCAACCACTAAACTTGAAAAATCTCTTATGGTATGAAGATATTTTACCTGAAAAGGAGATAATAACACATAGTAATTTTGATAAAATTGATGGTAAAACAATTGGGGAGTCCAAATGAGAGTTCTTTGAACATGAACGAGAATTTCCAACCAACGATCAAACGGAATAAATGTCATTGGATTTGGCACAATTTTGAAGAAGTTGTGAGATAAAGAATACATTGTTCTTATATAGGAATGATCAAAAAGGTTTTAGACGTACAGAATCTATAATTCTTACTGAATAATTCATTTGAAACGACATTGTTTACTTTTTTTCCCAATACTGTATGTATAAGTATTCCCTAGTAACCAATCCGGAGATGACGATTTCGATATTCGGTCCGGTCTAGGATATTTTCGAGTGAGAAACATTCTCGACTCCCTGGGTATACTGTATCTATTGATTGCACTTGCCACACAAGGTACCTACATACTCATGCAATGGTATCAGTAATTAACATTGACAGATAATGACAACATCTCTTACAGTCTACCAAAATCTTCTCATTGACCCACCGCAATGGTTTATCGCAGCGCACCTTGCTACTGTCCATGTGATTGATTCCATGCGCCGGACAGGTGCGCAGGAGGTTCTGACTGCGTCATTGTTCAGGCTACCGCCGCCGTTCATTATATAACAATGCAAAACGCTGAAAACTAACGACAGTACGGAAAATGGTCGACAATGAACATTCATTCAGGGCCATGTAAATGGTAAATTATTTGAGGTATCTCTGGATGAGTCACGTAGGATTAGGCAATTGAAATCAGAAACTAATCGAGGAAGTCAACTAGGTCATTTGGAGGAAAATTTTAAATTTTATAATATACCTCGTTTCCTAGAATGCACAACCGGGATGAAATAAAACTATATCACAGACCTCAGATAGAAGAGAGTGTTTTTTTTATCAAATTTCGATTTTTAAAATGCGGCGGAACCGTGTTACAATTTAATACACCTATGTCGAAACCATCTAAACTCGAATGGCAGTCGTCTATCGTTCCTGCACCTTAGATTTGGCGTGGACTAAACGCCTGTAATAATATGTACCTATCCATATAGCTGTCAAGCGCCTCACTAAGAGGAAATAGTTGGAACAACTATTCCTTCTACAATTATTCAGTAGTCTGCAATCATTATTCTCAATAATAACTAGCATTGATTCATGATGTGATTCATATGTTCATTTTATTGTTAACAACAATCAGTACCTACACAAAGATACGAAATTCTCGTCAGATTCAAACTGATATCTAATATCACTTCTCTCCCGAACCACATCAAGCGTTTGTATCCCCGAATATGCCGTGGGAACTCACCTGTTAGCTCGACGTTTTACAGGTGGACAGGACTTTTTTCCCAGGATACTAAAACTTGACCGGTTTGAATAATTCATCATTAAATTATTATCCTTTCACCCCCTTTTGACGTAACAATCGACGGAAATTGCCCCAATGTTCGCTGTGTCGGTGAAAGTGTATATTCATCCCCCTAAAACGTAATCATCTAACCGGATCGAACTCACCCTTCCGTTCGCATATCAAACCCAAGAAGAAAATAAACTTCCTTACCAACCTTTTTTTTTCATTCAACAAGTAAAAGCCAAAAGTCAGGTACGCAAAGAGAAAACAATAATGATCGTCACACGATGATTCCTGGCACTGACTATATGTGACTGTGCTTTCATTTGTATCCGAAAATGGAATTAATTTGTCGCTTGGTTAGACACCCCATGGCCGACTGGCGTGCGACTAACTGACCGCGACGCGATGACGGCGACGACGGTCCGGACCGCTACCTCCCGTGAATCCTTGATCGAGCGAGGGTGCCTTCGAGGCAGGAAAGGGATCGTCCTGGCCGTTCCGCCAGCCGTAAATTGAAGAAGACTCGCATGGGGGGAAGCGATATTTAATTGTTCACGCTCAACAGCACCAACAGGAAATTGTCGGACGGAGGGAATATTATTAAAATCCCTGCTTCAGGGTCGAGTCAAAGCGGGAACAATAGCATCCACGCACTGGTCGTGTCCGAGGCGCACGTAACGAACAGGTAGTCCGCTGGAATGAATGAACAGGAAGGTGAACAGTCGGACGGGAACAACAGGTAGGTAAACCCTGAGTGGCGTGTTTTTGTCATGTTTTCAAACTGAATGTAGACGATAGGGGTGCAGAATATGGTTGGAAGGAAACAAGTGCATTTCGAATGGCATTGCGACACAGCCCTCGCGGATAGGGTGATTAGCGAGTTGTTATGCCATTAGAAACTTGTTACACATTCTTTATGCAAATTCATGTGGGAACTAGTGTTGGGAATTGAAAATTTCCCATAGATTTGGTCCTTTGGACTTATTTTTATTCAAATTGAGTGTATTTCAATCTTATACTGACTTTTGATGAGATGAAAACCCGTTTTTTGAGCCAAGTGAGAGTATTTTGACGTAGGACTACGCCTGTGTTTTCTATACCGGGGTACACATTGCGATTACGAAAATAGGAGATCGTCATGAAAATATGATAGACTTTGAATATCTCAGCCGTTTCTCGATGGATTTTTAATTTTGTGGACCATTCGATCGGAGAAAAGTCAACGCTTCTTACTGAATACTGTTTTCAACTATTTATTATCGATAATTGGTAACAAGTTTCGAAATAAGTAAACCAACCAATCCCGTACATGCATCGCAATCACAGAAATAAAAATCAAGCAACTTGCGCGTTTTGATCTAAGTTCAAATTAGCGGACACAGCAGCACGAAAGCGCTGATAGTACCTAAGACTAGCCGAAGCAATTTTAATTTCAACAGTGCTTCTCAGCGCTATTTGTACCTACTGATCCCGTTACGATCTATGCTTGGACCCGTGCCTTCGTTTTACGTTTTACGTTGGACCCGTTTGCGGAAGTAAAATTCCGACAAGCGGTGGTAATCCTGCAGGGACATTGTTCTGGGGAAAAAAATCTCTTAGAAGGTCACGTCATCACGCTAAGCAATGAGCAATGATAAAAACAAGAGGAAGGGTGAGTCCCTGAACTCTCCACTTCCTTCCAAGAAATAAGGTTTTAAGAGTAGGGCGCCAAAGCACGAAAAATAGAAGGCAGCTGGAGACTTCAGATATTTCTTTTAACTCTAACATTCAAATTAATTCTTCTCCTATCGAACTGAGCAATCAGCCTCAACGAACTACCTCTGGCCCAGGTGATTCGATCCTTGCGAAGAAGCAAAGGATTCCGCCAATTGTGATATCTGTTGCCGAGTTTTCTGGCTTAAGGAATGAGATTTTGAGTAACCTTCAGAGGATCAAGGTTTCATTTCAGATTGCCAAGAAGGGTGACTGCCGCGTTTTGCCGGGATCCTTTGACAATCGCAAACGCCTTCTTCAATATTTAACTGAGAAGTGCCATAAATTCTTCACATACGACGACAAAACTGAACGATTGTTCAAAATCGTCTTGAAAGGTCTCCCCAGTGATGATAAATCATGGGATGAGATTAAAATTGAAACTTCTCAATTACTTGAATTTTCATCAGTCCAAGTAATTAGGATGAAAAAGAAATCTCGCCCTAGTACTTGCCAGGGGGGTATTTATCAAGAATTTTATTTAGTTCGCATTAACAAAAGTGAACTAAATAATATGAAAAGTTTGGAAAAGGCCTGTATTATGTGCCATGTCCGTGTTACATGGGAACATTTCCGCAGGCCTGGGGGAAATTTCCAAAACCCCACTCAGTGCCGTAAGTGCCAAAAAACATTGCCACATGGATGCTAAATGCATGATTTGTGGTGGAATCTTCCACGCCAAGGACGCCTGCCTGCGAGAGAAGATTACAATAAATTTAATTGTGCCAATTGTGGGGGTAATCATAAATCCAATTTCTGGGAATGCCCTTCGAGCAAAAAAGTTTTAAATTCCCGTGCAAAATTGATGACGAGAAATTCCAATAGGATCCCAGATTCGCCGGGTAAACATATTCCAAACGTTCAAAATCCGCAATCATTTGTCGGTCGAGCAATTCATACTCACCACAATCAACCATCAAATTTTGCTCCCACCTCTCACCGGATAACGAACAGTTCGTCGAATTCAAATTTTTCAAACATGCCTACCAGTGCAAGCGGGCCCTCCTTAGCCGTGCGGTAAGACGCGTGGCTACAAAGCAAGACCATGCTGAGGGTGGCTGGGTTCGATTCCCGGTGCCGGTCTAGGCAATTTTCGGATTGGAAATTGTCTCGACTTCCCTGGGCATAAAAGTATCATCGTGTTAGCCTCATGATATACGAATGCAAAAATGGTAACCTGGCTTAGAAACCTCGCAGTTAATAACTGTGGAAGTGCTTAATGAACACTAAGCTGCGAGGCGGCTCTGTCCCAGTGTGGGGATGTAATGCCAATAATAAGAAGAAGAACCAGTGCAAGAATCGCTGCAGACAGGCAAAATTTCATTTCTGAAAATTTACCGACGATGAATGATTTTCATACCCATTCTTCAACGGAAAATAACGTTCGCTCTGACGACTCAGATAGCATGTCTGCTTCCGACTTTGATTTTCTAAATGAACATCACATGATTGATGCAATGTTCAAAGCAAATACCAAAACTAAATCTGTTCAGGTTGGTATCAAATTTACTCAAAAAAAAAAAATTATTTCACTTCGTTTTAATGGATCCAAATAATTCGTTGAAAATTTTAAATTGGAATGACGCTCTTGAAAGGGTAAGGAAGATGAATTATTCAACTTCCCATCAGTTCATAATGTGCACATTGCCATAATAACTGAAACATATTTAAAACCTGGTCTTCTCATCAAAAGAGATCCAAATTATTTTATTTACAGAAATGATCGTCTTGACAGCGCCTGTGGTGGAGTCGCCATTGTCATTAATAGACGTATCAAACATAAATTATATTCTTCATTTGAAACCAAAGTTTTCGAAACCTTGGGAGTTTCTGTTGAAACGAATTTTGGACAATTCTCTTTCATTGCTGCTTACATGCCTTTCCAATGCAATGGGAGAGCTGATCTTCAAATTCTAACTCGCAACAAATCCAAATTTTTCATAATTGGTGACTTCAATACCAAACACCGTTTATGAATAATGCTCAAAGCAATAACAATGATACAATTTTATTTGAAAATTGTTCTGCGGGATATTATACTATTCAATATCCCAATGGACCAACTTGCTTTTCTTCCAGTTCTTCCAATTGATTTAGTTTTAACGGACTCAAGTCAGCAGTGTGGCCAATTGGTAACTCATGCTGACTTTGACTCTGGTCACCTTTTGACGTAGGACTACGTCTGTCTTTTCTATATTGGGGTACACTTTACGATTGCAAAAATTTGTGACCGTCACGAAAATATGATAGACTTTAAACTGTAATATCTCAGCCGTTTCTTGATGGGTTTTTAATTTAGTTGGACCATTCGATCAAGGATGAGTCAACGCTTCTTTGTATTTATATGGAAAAACTGACTGATTTGATTCTGTTAGTGATTCCATCCATTCAAATTTACGGGCTTAATTTATTGAATACAAGAAATCTGCTTTCCGGCGCGCGACGCTTTTTGATTGAGATTCCACAAAGAGCGGTTTAACAATTTATAAGGCAGCGACAACTATATTGCCACCAACAAATTAAATGTTTTTCTGTTTATTAACAAGAGCTCTACTTATTATTTCCCATGTAGGGACTAGTTGCTACCTAGAAGTCCCCCAGATGAATTTGAGCCATAAAAATTAAAATGTCACTTTGAGAACGATTTTTTTACGAACAGATCGCAAATTTCGAGTGGAAGATGGATTTTCAGTTATTATTCGTTGAAAAACGACAAAGATATACTTTTTTCCATTGGTAATAATGATTTTGAATCTCATGCGTTAGATTATGGCGCGATTAGCGTGAAAAATGCTTTACCTTTCTTGTATGTTTGATTTTTTGACGAAATTGCTTGGGAAAAAAGTGCAAAAATTTTTTTTTCACTTATAATGCGTTTTCCAACTAGGACTCTTCGCTAAAAAATGTAACGTGCCTTGTTTTGATTTGTATAACGTAAAACCTTTTTTTAATCTTTTATTTATTTTTGTTGTTGCCTTTTCTCCCGCTTGCAAGGCAGTGGCAAATTACATTCTCCGAACGGCCCGTTGTCTGCGGAATCCCGATCAAAATGGCTCGCGCGCGCCGGAAAGCGGCTTTCTTATATCTAATGAAGTAATTCCATTAGCCCCGCCCCTTCATTAATCGTTATGAGTGCACATTATATTTACACCCATATCAGATCACAAAGGGGCGGGGCTAACGAGCTTAGTTTATTGAATACAAGAAAGCTGCTTTCCGGCGCGCGCGAGCCATTTTGATCGGGATTCCGTAAAGAGCGGTTCGACAAAATTTGATGCAGCGGAGCGGACACAGCAGCACGAAGGCGTAGGTAGCAGTGGCAATGCTGAAAATTTATTACAAATGGTGGAGGCTTAGCGAAAAATCATCGAGTGGCGGTCGCACAATTTCAACGCAAGGTGGATGCAGTTAGTTATTAGAAAGGCGCATTGGGAAAAGAAAATTGGTTCTTCTCAGGACCAACATTTTATGGAAAGAAAAAGTTAATTGCGAAAATGGACTGTTTCGGTGGCATCGGGTTTGGCGTGGTAGCTTGGTTGCTGATAGTGATTACATCCATTCAACAAATTTATTGCATCATCCCTTGCCAGGCTTGTAAAATGTCATCTGCATGTCATTTGACTAATTTGTTCGCAACTTTTTCAGAAGCCAAATTTATTTCATAATTTTAGATGTACTCATAACGCTTGAGTAGGGCTATATTTTTGTCCAAGGGAACATTACTCTAAATATAACATCTGAGGCTGGAAAGTGAAAGCTCTCCAAAATGTCACATGTCATTTGACATAATGTCATTTGAATGACATTTTGCCTCCTACGCCTCAGATTACATATTTACGGCAATGTCTTTTTAGACAAAGTTGTAGGCACAAGCGCTATAAGTTCGCCATAGCTCAGGAATTGACAGCAAACTTCTGAAAAAAGTTCTGGGAAAAACATACAAACGAATGCAAATGACATTTTACAACACTTCCATCGAGCGCTTGTGATTCTGCTACACCCAACCAGCGGATGGCAGATTTTAATACAGTCTTGCATAAGAACCTTACAGAAACTGTATAATAACTGGGCATATAAAATTTTTGGAAGATTTTAATACAATCGTTGTATTGAAATTATGCAGTTTTGTATTATTTTGATACAATTTCTGTATAAAAACCTTACAGATTTGTATATGCCACGTTTTTATACAATAATTGTAAGGTCTGTTTTTTTGGGTGTACCGATTGGTACACACTTAAAATAAATCGCCGAATTCGGTATAATTTTACCGAAATCTCAACAGCAGAACTGTTCGGTAAATAATTTTACTGATTTTCGGTGATTTTGGCAGTTGGACAATGGAAAAAATTACAAAAAATCTGTAAAATAACTACCGAACAGTTCTGCTGTTGAGATTTCGGTAAAATTTACCGAATACTGTGAAATGAGTTAAGTGTGTAGCTTTCTGCCGTCGCAAAACGACGTTTTGTTTTGTACTTTGAAGAAAATTTATCTCAGATTGACCTTCTTTTGTATAAAATTGTGGCTTGGAAAAAACTAATTTCAATTCTAATGACTAAAAGAAACAAAACCAAATAACCAAATAATCTTGCTTTAAGTCCTGAAAAGAACTATGTGTAACCAGTTCTTGAGGTTCTCCTGACTTTGCCACGTTCGTTCCCACCGCGGGCGAAAACCAAACGTTGCAAATAAATATATTTGCGTTTGGTTTCGTGCCACTTCTGATTCTGATTATTTCTCCTTTATTTCGGACATTTTTGAGGATGGTGTCTTCTAGGATAAACTGAAAACCAGTCGAGTGGCTTCAGCGGCCATGCGGCCGTAATTCATGTTAATTCCATGGTTAGACTGGGAACAAAATAAAATCCATCCAATAGCTACGTAGTCCCACCTTTGCGTACAACCCGATTGGGCTGCACCTTTGAGTTTTTTATGTTGATATTCCTTTCGATACCAAAAGTGATATTGATAATGCTCCCGTATCTTTGACAAATTTCATTGTCGAAGCCAGAGGCATTGCAATTCCTAAATGTGAAATTAAATTAAACTCCATTATTATTGACGACGATCTTCAGCTTCTGATCAGTCTTTAAAATGTGAGGCGAAGGCAATACCGAAGAACTCGCGATCCCGCGTTTAAAGTTATTTGGCGAAATTTGCAAATTAAATTAAATTTTTAATAAATGAAATTAAAAAACGTTTCGCTATTCTGAGAAATACCAACTTTTATGATAATGTCTCGAAGTTGTATCCCAGTTCGAATCCCTTTTGGAAATTAACGAAACTTCTTAAAAAACCTCAAAAGCCAATTCCAGCCCTTAAAGAGAGAAATAAAATTATATTAACAATTCGCGAAAAGGCTCAAAATCTTGCTCAGCAATTCGAGCCCATAATTTTAATATAGGTCTCACTAGTCTAATTGAGGATCAGGTTACACGGAGCTTCGAAGACATTCTCAATCAAGAGAATGTTTTTGACCCTTCGTTGGGAACTAATTTGAATGAAGTGAGATCTATTACTAGAAAATTTAAAAATATGAAAGCCCCGGGCGATGATGGTTTTGTCTACAATCTTATCAAAAAAACTTCCTGAGAGCACTTTATCCTTTATCCTTTATCCTTTATTTATTTAGCAAATGTTTTCAATTGGCATACTTCCCAGATAATTTCGAAGCCGGACAAAAATCCAGTTGAGGCTTCTAGTTATCCCCCAATCATTTTGCTTTCTTCAATAAGTGAGCTGTTTGAAAAGATTATTTTTAATAGAATGATGGTTCATATTGTTAAAGAACAACATCTGGCAACCCGGTTGTATCTTATGCAATCGCCGCTACTGTGGTGTGCCCCTACCGGATAGGCGTCACTGTGGTAGCTGTCAACCTTTCCCTCGTTTTTCAACAAATGTAAAATCATACCGAACAATATAAACGTGTTTAATCTTGTCTCTTCAAACAGTATTCTTTTATTTCCGTTTTTCCGTACCAATCCGAAATCCTATTTCAGGTTTTGGGTCCAGTAAACGCGTTGCGCGAGTGGAACATTTTAGTGAAGTGGTTTCGTGATGGAAGTTGAAAAAGCCGATCGTGTTTTTCTGCCGCTTTTCGACGGCACAAATTTTTCAGCATGGAAGTTCCGCATGCTGGTACTCCTGGAAGAGCATGAGCTTGTGGAGTGTGTGCATACTTTTGCTGCTGATGTACCGGCTTTGCAGTACGAGGCTGGTGACAGCGATGCTGTGAGGAAGACGAAAGATGTGGCCAGAGAGAAGAGAAAGAAAATGGACAGGAAGTGTAAATCGTTGCTAGTGTCGCGTATACATGATTCGCAGCTGGAATATATTCAGGACAAACCCGATCCAAAAGACATTTGGGATGCACTGCGTCGTGTGTTTGAGCGCCGCAGTATCGCGAGCCGCATGCATCTTAAGCGCCAGATGCTCACAATGCGGTTTGAGGGTGGTACGCTACAGCAACATTTTCTTCGGTTCGACAAGTTAGTGCGTGAGTATCGTGCGACGGAAGCAGTGCTAGAGGAGATCGACGTGATTTGTCATCTTCTTCTCACACTTGGCAATTCGTATGCCACCGTGGTTACCGCGATTGAAACAATGCCGGAAGAAAACTTGTCGCTCGAGTTCGTAAAATGTCGGTTGCTTGACGAAGAAACCAAACGAAAAGGTGTCGATTTGTGTTCCTCAGCTGCGAGTGGTGAAGCTGCTTTTCGGGCTCAAAGAAGCCAATGAAAACGAAGAAGATGAAATGTTTCGGGTGTAAGCAGGAGGGACATAAACTCTCGGAGTGCCCTGTGAAGAAAAAGGAAGGCAATAAATCGAAGGCGAATCTTGCCGATCAAGGTGGCGTGTGTTTTGTTGGCTTCAGCAGGGGATCTGATGTACAGTGCGGATCGCGAAAAGTGAAATGGTTCATTGACTCTGGCTGTTCGGATCATATAGTGAATGACAGGTCGCTGTTTGATGATCTGAAAGTATTGGATCAGCCAATCGAGATAGCCATTGCTAAAAATGAACAGTGCATTGTGGCAAAACATTCCGGAACGGTTCGCGTTCTCTCCGAAGTTGACAGAAAACAAATTGAGTGCACAGTAAAGGACGTTTTGTACGTGCCGGAATTAAGGTGCAATTTGTTTTCGGTGATGAGAGTAGACGATGCGGGAATGAAGGTGATTTACGAGAATGGGAAAGTGCAAATTTTGCGTGGTTCGGAAGTAGTCGCCACTGGCTCGCGTGTGGGACGCTTGTACGGTTTGAACTTTTTCGTTGGCGAAGAAAGTGTGCGTAAATCGTTGCTATCGTGCGGGCGGATTCCAAAAAGTTTGGAATTATTGCATCGTCGGTTCGGACATTTAAATGCAAGAAGCCTTGAGAAACTTATTCGCGATGAAATGGTTATCGGAATAAAATCGGACAGTGCAATTAAATGCAAGGACATGATAGTATGCGAGCCGTGCGTCGTAGGCAAGCAAACTCGAAAGCCTTTCGCAGTGCGTGAAGGAAAACGTTCATCGCGTGTGCTTGAACTGATTCATTCGGATGTTTGCGGTCCGGTTACACCAGTTGGAGTTTCGGGAATGAAGTACTTCGTTACGTTCACCGATGACTGGAGTCATTTTGCCGTAGTGTATTTGATCACATCCAAGGACGAGGTGTTCGAGTGCTTTCAGATGTATGAGGCATTGGTATCGGCAAAGTTTGGGCGTAAGATTCATCGACTGCGCTGTGATAATGGCGGTGAGTACAAAAGTAAGCACTTTGATCGATTTTGCAAATCTAAGGGGATTCAAATAGAGTGGACGGTTCCTCACACACCTGAGCAGAATGGGGTTAGTGAGCGGCTGAACCGCACTCTGGTGGAGAAGGCTAGATCCATGCTTGAGGATTCCAAGGTGGATAAGCGTTTCTGGGGTCAGGCAATCCAAACGGCTGCATATTTGCTTAATCGTAGTCCATCATCGGCAATCATATCAAATGTGACTCCTTATGAGCTGTGGGAAGGCTGCAAGCCGGATGTAAGCAAACTTCGAACGTTTGGCTGCAACGTGTATGTTCATGTTCCAAAAGAACAACGAACAAAATTGGATGCTAAGGCATGGAAGGGGATTCTCTTGGGTTATGCTAACAATGGTTATCGCATATGGAATCCAAAGATAAGTAAAATCATTCATGCTCGAGACGTAGATTTTCTTGAAGGGAAAGAGTCAAAGCTGAACCCCAACAGCTTGGTGCCGAGTGATATTTTCTCTGTTTCGAAGAATTCTGCCAATAGTGATGATGAAGAAGAAATCCCCGTATCCGATGATGAGTCGAATGATGAGTTTGACAGTTTCCGCGAAGAGGATGGTCCGGATTCTGGTGAAGGACCGGTGGAGGAAGATCTTGGAAACAGCTCGGGAAACAGATCAAACGGAGAAGCAGCTCAGAACGATAATGGAACAAGTCGTCCTCAGCGAAATCGGAGTGTGCCATTACGGTACGCGGACTACGATATGGATTATGCAGCATATGCACTGAATGCAACAAGTTATGTTGAGAATCTACCAGATTCGATAACTGAAGCAAGAAGGCGAAGTGATTGGAGTCTATGGCGTGCTGCCATTCTGGAGGAAATGGATTCCTTGAAGAAGAATGGCACGTGGAAGTTGACGAGACTACCGAAGAATCGTAAGCCGATAACCAACAAGTGGGTTTTTAAAATCAAGCGTGGCATGGATGGAGCTCAAGACCGGTACAAGGCAAGATTGGTCGCTCGTGGATTCAGCCAGAAGTATGGAATTGACTACAGCGAAACATATTCTCCAGTGGCGAAACTGGATACTCTGCGCACTGTGTTAGCGGTGGCGAACCAGGAGAAATTAGTCGTCCATCAGATGGACGTAAAAACGGCTTTCTTGAACGGAACGTTAACGGAGGAGATCTATATGGTGCAACCAGAGGGATTCGTGGAAGGAGAAGATTTAGTGTGTCGTTTAGAGAAGTCCATCTATGGGTTGAAGCAGGCTTCACGTGCGTGGAATCAGAGGTTCCACTGTTTCATCGAAGAACGATTGAAGTTTGTAAGAAGTGAAAACGACCAATGCTTGTACACTCGAAAGGTCGGATCGGAGAAATTGGTCATAGTTTTATATGTTGACGATATTCTCATAGCAGGGTCGCTGAAAGCAGTGAAAATGGTGAAAACTCTTCTTTCGCGAGAATTTGAAATGGCGGATATGGGCGACGCTAGAAGCTTTCTTGGAATGCGAATTGATTACGACATTGAAGGTGGTGAGATGCGCATCAGTCAGCAGCAATATCATGAGGATGTTTTGCGAAGATTCGAAATGTGGGACTGTAAACCAGTCTCGACCCCTTTGGAGAACCGGTTGAAACTTCCAAGAGGAGTAGAGGAGAACAGAATCAACAAGCCATATCGGGAGTTAGTAGGTTGTTTGACCTATGCGGTGATGACAACGAGACCAGATTTGGCAGCAGCTGTGAACTTCTTAAGTCAGTTTCAGAGTTGTCCCAATGAAGTACACTGGGTGCATCTCAAGAGGATTTTACGATACATCAAAGGCACCGTAAAAATGGGCTTAGTGTATCGGAGAATGGACAATGTGCCAGCAGTGGAAGTATATTCTGACGCAGACTGGGCCAACGATCAGTTTGATAGGCGTTCTGTCAGTGGCTGTATATTCAAAGTGTTTGGATCAACGGTTAGTTGGATAACTCGAAAACAGCAAACTGTATCTCTATCATCAACCGAAGCAGAGCTGACTGCATTGTGCACAGCAGCTTGTCACGAGATGTGGTTAGTTCGCGTATTGGAGGATCTTTGGTGTAAACCTAAGGAAGCGACGACGTTTTACGAGGACAATCAGTCAGCGATGCGCATTATCGAGAACTCAAAGGATTTTGGGCGACTTAAACATGTGGATGTGAAATTCCATTTCTTACGGGATCTGGTGAAGCAAGGAAAAGTTCGACTTCAGTTTTTGCCTTCGTCGGATCAGCCAGCCGATATGATGACCAAGGGTCTACCGTTGGCAGCCTTTCAGAGACATCGAGCTGCTATTGGTCTAACGAGTTGCAGCGATTGAGCAGGGGTGTTAAAGAACAACATCTGGCAACCCGGTTGTATCTTATGCAATCGCCGCTACTGTGGTGTGCCCCTACCGGATAGGCGTCACTGTGGTAGCTGTCAACCTTTCCCTCGTTTTTCAACAAATGTAAAATCATACCGAACAATATAAACGTGTTTAATCTTGTCTCTTCAAACAGTATTCTTTTATTTCCGTTTTTCCGTACCAATCCGAAATCCTATTTCACATATTAATGACAATTCTATTTTTGCTGATGAGCAATTTGGTTTTCGCCATGGGCATCAGTTATTAAGAGTCAGTTATTAAGAGTAACTAATTTAATTCGGCTCAACAAATCTGAAGGATATTCGACTATACAGGTCGGACTCGATTATCCGGGGACTCGATTATCCGGGGTTCGATTATCCGGAATTTTAGACTCGATTTTCCGGAGTATTTTTTTTCCAGCGATTTATTTATTAATTTTATATTTCAATATTATAATATACATTGTGATTATTATAACAAATGTGACGTTTCTAGGTGGAGGGAAAGTCGGGGCCGAAAGAAGGGTAATTTGCGTAATAAAATTTGATTATAGACTTGTATTTCAAATTCAAGAATATATTGATGTTATGTTCATACATATTATGATTATTTGAATAAACATGGACACATTTGAAAAAGGAAGGACTGATTTAAAGGGCTGTTTTATATAAGGTACACCGGGGCAAGTTGAAACGGTTTTTTCAAAGTTGAACTTTGAAGTGCTATAAAAAATCGCTTTTTAATAAATTTTGAATCCGTTTGCGGTGTTTGCTAGTTCGGGCCAAAGATTATACATAAAAAATAAGCAACCTCACCAAACTTTTTTATAAATATTTTGTATATTGAAATTACTTTTTTACGTGCATCGTTTCAACTTGCCCCACGTATCGGGGCAAGTTGAAACACTGCTCTACATACATAGATAAGCTATGTTTTCCGTATTAAATTCACAATATATGTACTCAGTGAGACTCAAGATGCACGAGGTTATAAAGGTGACTAAATTCGCATAAGAGTCCCATGTATTTTTTTATGATTTTGATTTTCTTTCTAAAAACTAGCTTAAAATTGTCTCTTGTTTAAGAAACACTGATAACATAGTAGGCTTTGTTCTAAAAATTTTAAAACCAAATCCCAAATTGTGTTGCCTCATCTTGATATTTACTCGCATAAAAGTCACATTCCAGATATTGCTATTCTTTTATTCAAAAAATAAACTTAAATATGGTCCATTCAATTGTCTCATATCAATATATACAGTGGGACATCGAAATCCGTTCTCTAGACTAGACTTTAGAAATCGAATGCAAATGAAACGTTTGTCACTGACAAGGGAACATGAAGGCTTCTACTTTTGAAGTATTTCACATTTACACATAAAAACTATGCTGCCGTAATCTGGAAAAGTGACGTAACAGCCATTTTGCAACATGCATGTTTTACATTTTTCTGTTAAAGAGCTCGATGAGTAGTACTCGTTAACACCATTTTTGGAAAATGGCGTATACGTCACTTTTTCAGATTACGGCAGTACGGAAAACATGAGAAAATTATGAATTAAATCAACTACTCCTGAATCGAAATCCGTCCACCGCGCACGGATTTTGAATCATAGGATCATAATCCGTAAAGCTATTTTTAAACTAAATATTTAAATTGAAGCAGACTGATCAAACAAACTACCATTGTAAATAGTTCAATACGCACCTTGAAAAGCGATCCCTTCGATTTGTAGTCCGCTTATCTTATGTAATGATTCGCAATTAGCAATTAAAACACAGTTACCTTTGGTGCAATTATGCTCTACCCGTAGAACAATGGCGGCAGAAACTCCGCGTTTGGTGGGTGGCGACTTGTTGATTTGTTTTGTGTTAATTTCAAAGCCTACTTTCCATTTCAATGCCCTAAAAGCTTACTATCAAGTATCTGAATTTTAGAAAAAAATTGCGAAGAAGACGTTTTGAATCGTTGTTTCAACTTGCCCCGCACCACACATTTCTATTTGCCCCGATGGGTTTAAATTGCGGAGCAATTTCAAATGACCGAAATACAAAAATTAAAACGGATCTCCCATCGACTTTTCATAATCATTATGCTTGTTCAACATTAAATCAATAATCCAGGAAATGGAGCGAAGTAGCCAAACCGACGCAATCTACACGGATTTCTCAGCTGCCTTTGATAAAATAAACCATAAAATCGCAGTAGCTAAACTCTCCCGCCTAGGATTCAATGGCAGCTTTCTAGAATGGATTGAGTCATACTTGACTGGCCGGACAATGCAGGTTAAGCTCGGTGACTGCACATCATCTTCTTTCGATGTCACATCTGGGGTCCCTCAGGGCAGTCACCTGGGACCGCTTATTTTTCTGCTGTACCTCAACGATGCACACTTCGCATTAAGCTGTCACAGATTATCTTTCGCGGACGACTTCAAGCTGTATTACACCATAAAGCAGGATTGTGACGCCACCTTTCTATAAAATCAGCTCAACATCTTCGCCAAATGGTGTGAAATTAACAGAATGGTTCTAAATCCTGCCAAATGCTCGGTGATAACATTTTCGCGAAAGTATAATCCAATTTGTCATGAATACACTTTGCAAGGAGTCGCTCTTCAACGTGCCAGCGTAATTAAGGACCTTGGCGTCATTTTAGACTCCAAAGTGTCCTTCAAGGATCATATATCTTATGTAGTAGCGAAGGCATCGTCACAGCTTGGGCTATTGTTTCGAGTGACCAAACAATTCAAAGATGTGTATTATCTCAAGGCTTTATATTGTTCGCTGGTACGTTCTATCCTCGAGTATGGATCATCCGTTTGGGCCCCTTTCTACCAGAATGGAATTCAACGAATAGAGGCAGTGCAGAAGAAGTTCGTTCGGCTTGCTTTGAGGCATCTGCCTTGGAATGATCCTCTAAATCTTCCTAGATATGAAGATAGGTGCAGACTGATTGAACTGGATCTCTTGAGAATTCGTCGTGATGCTTCCAAGGCAACATTTATCGCCGATCTTCTTACCTTCCACATTGACTGTCCTGGCATACTTAGACTGCTGAACATCCGCATCAGAAGCCGTAATCTTCGCACCAACACATTTCTACATGTTCCAGTAACCAGGACCAACTACGGATATAACGCGCCACTAATTAGTATGTGTCGTCTATTTAATAATTGTTTTTGTGCATTTGACTTTAGCCTGTCTAGGACGACTATAAGAAAACATATTTTAAGATTTTTAACATGTTAGCATCAGTGTTTGTTTAACTCATGTCTGTAGGGTTGAAATGTGTACCTGTTGACGATAGAATTATGAATGAATAAATAAAATCAAATCAAGAATGATTACCTACCGTGAAAATTTGAGGTAAGCACTCTTCCAAACATCATTTTGCGACCTGTTTTATTGGCACGTCAAAAAGTTGGTTAAAATTTTCCCAAGGGCGAAAAATAAATATAGGCAGGGATTGCGTTTTTGTAGCTGCAATCTTCCGGGAATGGCAGTCAGAAGGTGCGTTCAGGGGAGTAGTTTGTTGTAAAAAATAATCAGGGCATTGGGTCATTTCCGATCCAAATTACAGCTTCCGTTTCAACTTACCCCGCATTTCAACTTGCCCCGGTGTACCTTATATGTAATCCTAATTACAGGTACAGGTCGGACACGATTATCCGGGGCTTGATCTTCCGGCATTTTAAACTCGATTATCCGGAGTATACCGCCGGAAATAAGTATAAAGACAAGCATTATTTTCTATTCTTAGCGATTCGATTTAGCTAAAATTTTACTAGGCACCTGTTTTCAGCTTAAACTATCGATCTATGATTGAATTGTATACATCTCTATTGATTTTGACCTCCGGAACCGGAAATAATTATAAAGACACCACTTTTTTATATGGGGCTCCATACAACGGAATTGTCTTTATAATTATTTCCAACAGAAACGCGTACAAGCAGAATATATGCATAGTTGTTACTATCATGGAATAAAAATTTAAGTCATTTTAGGCCTGCTTGCAAAAAATCTGCCCAATCGAATCGCTAAAAATCGAGATATTGACCTTCCAACATGGCCATTTTGTATGGAAACCGAGCTTGTCTTTATACTTATTTCCACCAGTGTATTTTTTTTCACAATTATTTTAAAAATAAATGTTTTTAATCACATGTTATAATATACAATATAATCATTTAAACAATATTGAACGTATCTAGGAAGAGGCGGGCTGATTAAAGGGTTTTTTCCCTTGTCATAAGACGAGTTTATACAATCCCATTGAATTCCACCACTTAATTGTATCTTGACAGATACGTATTTCGACCTCAATAGTAAGGCCGTCTTCAGTGTCTTGTACTTGACTCGACTTAGCTCGGGTTTTTTTGTACATTGAAACTCGATTATTTACAGTTCGCATTATATATATTCATGATTTCAAATGAAAAGTTGATAATATACATAATATAGGAACTTGAATATACTAGGTACAGAAGGGGCTGAAATAGAGAGAGTTCCATTTATTCATTCCTGGTTCCGTGAATTAATTATTTTCTCTAAAATATTTCCACGTACTTCTCGCAGCAAGTACTGTCTCTCCAATGAAAGCCCGTTTTCCTCTGCCCAAGCAATTACTTGATCGATTCCTGATAAAGCTGTTTTATTTGAAACACTGTTTTCAGCTTCGTCGTCCAGATCAATTTGGTGTGGTTCTGTTGATATATTTGTTTGCTCGACAGTTGAAAAGGTGTTTTCGCCATCGTAGAATGATGTGTTTGGGTGCATAACGATGTTCACTATATCATCGTCGTTCAAAACGTCAAACTCCACGTCCTCTTCATTTATGGTAATGTCCTGGTCCGCCAATTTCTGTTGAATCGAAAGTAAGCGTTCCCGTACAACCGACAACTGGATGTCATCTTCATCATCGAATTCAGGTTCTCTATACAACATTTTCCATGATTTGGTAATGGAATCAGCCGGTACATCGTCCCAAGCCTCGGATACCCAAAACATGGCATCCTTGATGTTGATTTTCTTCACCATGTCGTCAAATTCTCCTTGGCGCCCAAGAAGCTCACGCATAAGCTTTTGCTTGTAGTTGTACTTTACCATCTGGATTATGTTCTGGTCCATTGACTGTAACAAGGCTGTTGTGTTTGGTGGTAGGAAGATCGTAGAGAAAGCTCCATCTGCAGTTCTAAACGCTGCAATGGGCGGAACAGTTGTCCAACACTAAGACGGCTCTCGCCGGTACCTTAGCTGCTTTCAACAATGCCGTGACCTTAGGAACAAACTCGTTGAAAAACCAATCCTTGAATAACTGCCGGGTCATCCAGGCATTTTTTGACGAAACATAGTATACGGGCAGCTCATGGATGTTCTTCAATGCTCTTGGTCGTTTAGACTTTCCAATCATCATTAGAGGAAGTTTGAACGAGCCATCGACATTTGCGCAAGGCATAAACGTCACACGCTCCTTGTTCCCCTTCCTTCCTGGAGCTGATGATTCGTCCATCGTGACAAATGTTGACGAAGGAGTACACTTGAAATAAAGCCCACTCTCGTCCGCGTTGAAAATTTGGCTGGGAGATAGATGCCGAACGAACGCTGCAAAATGTTCAATGTATGTATCAACTGCAGCAGCATTGTTGGAGAGTTTCTCTCCAGTTATTTTCAGGAACCTGATGTTGTGTCGCTTGATGAAATTAACGATGTATCCACGGCTCCCTTTGAACTCCCCATCTTTGTACAACTTTTCGTACAGCTTTGTTGCCTGAACCGTTAGTAAATCCTGGCTTACAGGGATATGGCATTCACGTTTCTGAAGAAACCAAATGTACAAGGCTTCGTCGAGAAGAGGATATTTAGCCCTTTTGAACGTTTTCCGTTTGTCTGTAGTTTATGAATTCATATGAGAACATGCCCATTGCTTAAATTTCAAAAAGCTCATCCATCCGAAGTTGACGCTGTGCGATTTGCTCGATAATTTTCACTTTGTTTTTCTTCAGGTCGTATGCAGTCGATTCAGCGATGTTATACTTTCGCCTAATTTCGATCACAGGAACCCCTCTGTCGAGATCCTGTAGGATTTTTGCTTTTGCAGCAAGCGTCAGAACAACTCGGCTCCGTTTTCCTTTAACTGCAACTTTCGCCACTCGCACTGACAACAAATTGCACAGAATGAAACAACCTGCACCACCTATACTTGACTTAACAAATGTCACATCGCATCAGAACCAGAGAGCTCATTCGTTGAATGACAGATGTAACGCATTAAGCGTTACTTTTTTATTCATATCACTAAGAACAATAGCTAGCTAGGGCCCTCCTTAGCCGTGCGGTAAGTCGCGTGGCTACAAAGCAAGACCATGCTGAGGGTGGCTGGGTTCGATTCCCGGTGCCGGTCTAGGCAATTTTCGGATTGGAAGTTGTCTCGACTTCCCTGGGCATAAAAGTATCATCGTGCTAGCCTCATGATATACGAATGCAAAAATGGTAACCTGGCTTAGAAACCTCGCAGTTAATAACTGTGGAAGTGCTTAATGAACACTAAGCTGCGAGGCGGATTTGTCCCAGTGTGGGGATGTAATGCCAATAAGAAGAAGAAGAACAATAGCTAAACCTGTTTATATAAAGTAAACGCAGCAGATCAAGTGTAGGTAATGTTTCAACTGCCCTACAATTAATTACCTTTTTTACTCAAAAACCCCCATTTTCCCTAAACATAAATTATGGCTACACCCTTGTCATACAAATGAAATAAAAAGTTATATAAATGCTATGTCTTGATTGCATATTTGTTTTTTTTTTGTGATTCGATTATCCGGAGGATTCGATTATCCGGAGTGAAAAAAAAATCGATACTCCGGATAATCGAGTCCAACCTGTAGTTGCTCTTGTTGATATAGAGAAAACATTTGGCGGAGAAAACATTTGACATGAAGGTTTGATTGTAAAATTGATGAGTTTTAATTTTCCTCTGTACATTATTAAACTAATCCAAAATTATTTATCAGATCGCTCACTGCAGGTAAACTATCAGAATTCTAAATCTCATACATTACCTGTAAAAGCTCCCCAGTGCAGCATACTGGGGCCCATATTGTGTAACATTTTTACTTCTGACTTACCCCATTTACCACCAGGGTGTCAAAAATCTTTGTTTGCAGATGACACGGGCCTTTCTGCCAAAGGGCGAAGCCTTCTTGTCATTTGTAGTAGATTGCAAAAAAGTTTGGATATTTTCTCCATTTATTTGCGAAAATGGAAAATTTCCCCGAATGCTTTCAAAACACAGCTTATAATTTTCCCACATAAGCCGAGAGCTTCTTATTGGAACCTTGTAGCAGACATATTGTCACTATGAACGGGGTTCCAATTAATTGATCTAGCGAATCTAAATATTTAGGACTTCTGCAGCAGCAGTTCTGCTAGATCAAAAATTTACTTTTAAAAGTCACATTGAAGGCATTCAAGCCAAATGTAACAAATATATTAAGTGTCTATATCCACTTATAAACAGAAAATCAAAACTTTGTCTTAAGAACAAACTTTTGATTTACAAACAAATTTTTAGACCAGCCATGCTGTATGCTGTGCCAATATGAAATAGTTGCTGCAATACCAGAAAGTAGACACTTCAGAGGATTCAAAATAAAATTTTGAAAGTGATTCTGAAGTTGCCTCCGTGGTATAGTACCAATGAACTTCATACAATTTCTAATATTGAGACATTGCAACAAAATAATTTCTAATTTTAGACAAAAATCGTTGCAATCTTCTATTGCAACGATTAGTTCCTTGTACCCTTAGTATAAATTAAGTTAAGTTTAGTTTAAGTTGAAAACATTGTAATTCCTACATGGTTTAATTCAACCAAAGAATTAAATATCAAATAAGGATGATAGTGTTAAGAAATCACGGAACACCTAGTCTAAGAGATGAATGCAGATGTATTAGATATTATTAGCAAATAAAATTAGTTTTAAAAAAAATGTTTGTGGTAACAGATGAAAGTGATGCTACTCTCATATGTACAATAGTCCAGGCTTGTAACCACCTACAAATTTGTGCGAATAATTGCTCAATACTAGCGCTTATCACGAGATACTTACAGATACTAGCCATGGACAAAGATGCAAGTAATTCGGGAAAGTAAACGTTGGGAAAAATGATAGGGCTATTGATCCAATAACCCTACTTTCTACCATGCACCGACGCATACATGAAATTGATTCATAACTTTCAGTTTAGATATTTAAAATCATTACTCTAGCCGATAAATAGGTTTGGTTACAAAAACTCAAATGTAACCTAATTTGATTGAAATTTTTGTAACAACTTGAAAAAAAACAGTCTGATGTTTTCTAGTATGTATACAACAAAATTTATGAACTCCTTTGTATTTAATTTTTAAGAAACAGAATATGAAAAATTTGATTTGAATGTATGCGTAAAAACGTTGGCTGGAATAAAAACATCCGAACAACGAATATGCTTCTCGTTGAACACAATCCTCACACAAAACATCCTACGTGCACTTTGGAGAAAAACCACATTTGAATAATATCCATCACGTGGTACCGCGCAAGGCAAGTTGGTACGTAGAGGTAGGTACTTTGTCTCGCCACGGTCTGCTAGGCTGGATCGCTGCTACACTGCATCCATTTAAATATAAAAGGATCCCATGCATTATTATTCACGGGGGATAACTGTAGGAGATACTTGGGAAGGCAGCGGCGGGCAACACGCAAAGCGAAGGAAATCAAAACCCGACTCGACTCGGCTCAACCGGCACCCTGCATCCCGACGACGCAAAGGGGAGCAGCGCTACAGAAAATGCATTTTCCTTGTTCATATCGTTCGTTATTGCGTGTGCAGGTCGACCAAGTTGCAACGAATTCAACACACAAGTAACAGCGAATATAAAGTCTGGCCCGAGCCAAAGATGAGAGTCTCGTTGCACTATGGAACAAATATGGGAAAGGCTTTATGACAGACATTGAACAATGCTTATCCCAATCTCTATGGAAATGGTTCAAATAATGTCATCCTGTACCTTTCATACTCGAGTAACCAAAAATTCCTTTAAAAGTTTGGCTGAGCTGATTAAGCAAAAAACGTACTCTTAAAGGAACTTTTGGTTACTTGGGTATATTCCAGTAAACTCAAATATTTGAAGAAATGGTACACTCGAATATATCAACGGAATGACGAAAACACCTATCGTGTTGGGTATGTGATATGTGAAATGCATATCAACTATAATCCGAAATGCAATCTTCACATATTGATGTTATTTTTCTCAATCACTTACGCAGAATATTACATATAACAGCGCGTCGCATGGCGCAAGCATGGCACTCTATTCAAGAGCTGGCGTGCTCGCTTCACTTTGTGCTTCAATAGGTACTAGTTCTAATACTGAAAGGATAAACATATTAAGGGATGCTACTCCAATATTCATACACTAAAAAACGAAATAAAGATGGTCTTGTGTCTTGTTTTTGAAATGTTGCTGAGCACGCATGTAAAAAATGTAAACTAAAGTGCTGACTTATTCTCTCCTTCATGATGGGAGGAATTTAAACCTGTAAGATGAAAAATGTAACAGTTTACCTGTTTTCTAAAATGTTGTGATGGCGAACTGGACTGAGTGAATAAAACTTAAGGACTAAGTAAGCTATGTCTAGAACAAAATACCGCACAAGTTTTGACCCATTTTCAGCTTAATTACATTCTGACCCGTATTGAATCGAATGCATTGTCCAAAGAGGGTTTGAGCGAATAATCCAAACGTGTTGCGTTATCATCAATGTTTATGCTAGTCGTGCATCGCTTGTAAAAAGTAGATACGTTTGAAATGCACTTCATACACGTGTGCAACAACCAGCCACCACATGGGTTGCACACACATGCATCGATGCATTTGTTCTCATTGCGTTTTTGTGAGACTGTGTGGAATCCAGATGAATGCACTCATACTGCGATCGGGTACTCACTCACATCAGGGAAGTTACTTTTCACTTCTCACTGCTCACTTCTCCTACACTGGATTTTGTTTTTACGATTTATATTTTCTCAATTTTCCTCATCCTAAATGTTTAGCGCATATTAATTATCATGTAATTTTTCTTCGATTAATTCTGGATTTTTGAAACATGTTGCGAGGTTTGCTGAGTAAATTTAAGTCACGATCAAAACACGAGCAAAAAAATCTTAAAAACAAAATCCTGTGTATATACTCATCGCTTGTCACCATTCGGCCTAATGTCCGTTCGGCGTAATGGCCATTTGCCTATTGACCCAGCATCGGTCCCACCTTCTTGGAAAAACATGTTTCCGAAACAATCCCAAGATTTTTTATGCCAAGGTTTCTTCAAATGTTGTGCTACTTTATCACGGAACCTGTTCTATGATTGCCATCCATCCTATGGTCTCAACTACATGGAAAACATGTTTCGAAACAATTCCAAAATTTTGATACCCATATTGTCTGTTCCAGAACAACCGTTCCGGTTGATATCTACCTATGGTCTCAATTACTAGAAACATGTTTCCGAATCAATTCGAAGGTAGTGTTAAGAACTTAATCTGTGGATAAAAAAACATAAATAAAGTATAAAAACGATTCCAAGAATTTTGATACCCATATTGTCAGGGTTTCTTCTAAATGAGTTAAGGCCTCCGGGAACCTGTTTCAGGACGACCATTCCGGTTGATATCCAACCTACGGTCTCAACTACATGGGAAACATGTTTCCGAAACAGTTTCTTCTGAATGAGTTTGAGGCCACTATAGGACCCACGGGAACCTATTCCAGAATGTCCGTTCCGAGACCAAATGATCAGGTGGACCTAAAACATTGTGAAGTCATAATCATCGAATTTCTTCGAAACTGATAACTCAGGATACAAGAACATCATTTGGTTTCTATAGCGTTAAATTATTTATTTTTGAGACATGTCTAGCAAATCCGGAATTCGGTAACCAGGTAATCGAATCGGTTCTATGTGGCGTGGATCGGATAGAAGACAGAATAGAAGCTTCTTAATCCATAGCAAACAGGTTTTAAATCAGTTGAAAACTGACGAAGTTATGGTCATACCAAAACGGGGTATCCGGGTCAATATCTAAAAAAGGTGTGGAGAACTCGATGTTCAATAGTATTAGTAAGCTGTAAACATAAACACAATTTGAGGGAATGTATGTGACGTCACACGTCTTCTCATTTCATTCTTCGACCATGGTCGAATACCTTTCATTGTTTTTTGCAGCCAACGAAATACAACTATCATTTACAATAAATAAATAAAAAACGCATTGCGACCAATGTAAACACTTCAAATCAACGCAATTTCATTTCAAAAAAGCTTCACATTAATTAATTGAGCACTTCTGCCATCTTCCGCAAGCATCCATTTTACAAATTCACTGAAATTTCATATTATGTATTGTGCAATATTCATATCAACATTCTGCCTCCTATTTTGAACCATACAAATACTCTTGATATGCTGAAATACTGAAGTGAATATCCTGAAAAAAGATCAAATGTCATTAGAAACAAAATTAATTACCCTTTACCGCGGAATATTTTCTCATGTTATTGATATGATAACAAATTGTTGGTTACCCATAGACACGGCGGTGCGCTACGCGGCGCTGGGAGGAAATCAAAATTAATAACAAACTATGTGACGTCATCCGTTGTCATTAATTTAGACGTTGCTAAGACGCGACGGAAACGACGCACTACTACAAACAATCTGCTGTGATACAAAGTGATCACCACACCTTTCTTTAGCATATTGTATCCGGGTACCCAATCGATAAGTTACGGGGTAAAATTATTCAGAAGCCTTCCCCAAGCCCCTTCACTGGATTATAATTCAACACTTATTTAGAGAATTAATCAAGTCAATGGAACCAATTGTGCAAGTGAAAAAAGTTTTGACGTTTACTGTTCCAAATGAATTCAATCGCAGACAAACGTTATAATATAAATTGTTAATACAAAATAAATGTTTGGATAACTAGGGGAACTGTTCGATCTCCATCTCACTGTACATATATCCATCTCATCGCTAAACAAAGAAATACGGCACCAAATTCGTCGCTTCTTTTTGTCAACATGCGTGCTCACTGCTCTCACACAAAATAATATACAAACCAAATTCCTTTCCATTGCTTTGTTTTGATGGGATGGAAATAAAGACTATGAGATAAGTGGCGACCGTTCCCTAATTAATTTTAGGCGAGACGAAATTCGACGAATAAAATATATAAAGAACTTTTGAACGTAAAATTGCAATTATAAAAGAAATTTACCATTAAAAAAGGACAAAATTTCAATAAGACCGATACAAATATTTGAAAACAATTATGTTACGGGGGGTTTTTTTCGTCCAAAATCAATATTTCGAGCAATAAAAATTCATTTTTTTATTTTAATATTTTGACTCCCTTGACCTTTCGGAGACCAGCAGAAATAATTTTATTTTATACTAGCAGACCGACGAACTTCGTTTCGCCTTGATTTATGCTCTGAATAATTGTCAAGTCATGAAGAATGGTGTTTCATGTATATGAGCCCCTTTCCAAATGGGGTAGGATCTATAACCATTTAAGAACCTTCCTCAGACTCAAAACCTCTGCATACAAATTTTACGCCGATCAGTTCAGTACTTCCAGTCTATAAGGTCACAAGACAGAATTTCTTTTTATGTATATAGAAGAAGATTTGTTACGCCTAAATAAATCAATATTAGCAATACAAAACAATTACAAATTATCCACAAAATTAATATTTTCTCCACAATTTTAAACCTGTTCTTGTTTCTAGGCCTGATCTCATTGCATTTGAATCTCACCCCCACATTGACTCAATCAAGTTTTCGGTAGATACAACTCTAATTCGAATGCGTTTTTCTTTGATTGATAAGAATTCTGGAGCTCGGAAGTCACGACGTCAGTTCTGAAATCAGCCGAAAGTTGATTGAGTGGCGTTTTTACTACATAACTTAATGCATGTAATA